>NW_027107582.1:432436-492025 GCF_000696795.3 Halyomorpha halys | reverse complement strand
TAGATCCTCTTCAGTGACCCGCTAAACAAATTCAATAATAGTATAAAACAGATTGTACTTGTAGCGACCTTGCTACTATCTGTTGGTCACCGCTCAAGCTGCTGTTACGAGAACTCCAAGCCAGCCAAGACATTGTATATTGAAATTTTTATTTATTGTAAATACTTTGATTGTACAAATTAATAACCATGTTACTTATTACAATTTTTCGAAATTAATTATTTAAATCAATAAAGATTGCGTTGAAATCTTCTGATCCACTGAAAGCTAAGGTCTTATACTTAGCATCTCTTGATAATATTTAATAGCCCAGATAGCTAACCAAGCACAAAATTAATAAACCCTAATGTGAACATCCTCTTTCAGTGTTTCTCCTCCATACTAGGAGCAATTAAGTAGCAATTTACATGGTGGATCAGAACACTCCAGCATAGTTATAGGAAATGTATTTTGGACTTCTATATCACTTCTGATCTACTTTGGAACTCTCCTTTATCCTATACCTTTCTTCATTTCCTAAGGACCTCCAGCTAGTTTCTGTTGAAGTTGTCATTCCCTTCAGGACAGTAATCTAATTTCTTAAGGAGTTTCCTTTCTGCAAGGACCCACAGCTAGTTCCTGTAAGACTTGTCACTCCCTTCACTATTATAGGCTAGTTCCCTAAGGAGTGAAGTTTTCATACTGCAATGATTTACGGCTAGTTCCTATAAACTGCATCCTGACAATTCATCTCCTAACCAGCTACTCAACCAGCTGGTAATTCAATTTATAATCTAGCATCATTTCTATGAATTTCGTTTATCATTTACCTCTTACTTTGCCAATATTTACATTTCCTTTCATTTTGCCTATCTTTAGTTACTTTTTTGCAAAGAAGGTAGTGTAAATCGAAGGTAATAGTCAACACACATCCAAAGTTAATCCTCTTAAAACTATCAGACCAAGTTAAATCCATAAACTTGATAAGAACACCAAGCCACTTTTGCATTATTGGCAACGAGCACACAAAGCTACCAGAGAGGCACTCATGCTTCCAGGCCGAGGTATCGCCATTCTTAGGGACATAAATGTGAGAAAGATGACAGGTCATGTGGGATGAAAGCCCTCTAAGTAAATTAAAAGAAATAAAAAGAGTAGTCAAACCATGGTCAACATCCTACCGCAGCAGCTACAGGAAGGAAGCTGCTCTAACTCCCTTGAGAACGGGCCATACAGCCATGAGAGTGACTTCACGCACTCTCATCTGGTCACAAAACTGCCACCTCTAACTTGCCAATATTGTCACTCCATTCTCTCAATGACAAGAAAGGTAATTGTGTCTGAATTTTTAAATTAAGTGGGAATTCATGTACATGTGTGTGTATTTACTTGTGTTTAAAGTTTTATAATCATAAAAAAAATAACAGCATTGATGACCAAAATGTTTTCTTCCTTTAAGCAATACCAAGAGAGTGTATTTCCAGGTTTTTTCTTTATTTTGTTCACAGAGGATTTGTATGTATGTTGGATTTGCAACAAGTGGCAAATATGTGGATCCAGCTTAAGGATTTGCTTTCAAAACTGGTAATGTAAACAAAAAGAAATGTGGGACCCATCACCAACAGATAATGTACAAAGCATATGATTTTTCATTTTTTTTTTTTTTTTTATTGAATTACTTACATATGAATTTGAAAAAAACAAAAATAATAATAAGACATAATATACCATTTATTAATATTTGGAGATTGTTTGGCCAGTAATAGCGAATGACAACAGCGAAGATGACATCCATTGTCATGAACTGGTAGTAAATGTCTGCAGCAAATTTGTCAATTTGGTTAATAAAGTAGTACAGGGAATACGCTAATACAGAGCAACCTGTGAATGCATTTATGACCAAAAATACAGAATAAAGTTTATGTATCTGAATTAGGTCTGCTCCCATCAATAGCAACCTCATTTTGTAGGATGCAGCTTCTAAAATATCCATCTTAATTTTTGGCATCCTGAAATATCAAATGTTTTAATTATTTTAATTTATTTTTAAAGCCTTTTAATTGGAACACATAAAGTGTATGAGTGATTCTACAAAAAGTCTTATCTCATCCCTTTTTGGTAGTTTTAACTAAAAAATTAGTAAAAGAAGATAGTTAGGGGTGCGATTAAAGATGAGCAGGTATAGCTCAAAATATAATATATGAATATAAATAATCCATTGTAATAAAGAATTAAGAAGTGAAAAAGCATTGAATTTTTCCTTAAAATAATAAATTTATATATAACATTACAATACTTTTAGAAACCATTAATACAAATTTATTTCATTTGTAGCGACACCCCTACCTGTTGGTCTATGCTATCCCTAGTTCGTCCAGTGTCTTAATGGATATCAAGCGTGAAATGTCTTCGGAAGACTCGAGCGGGGATGAAACCAGCATGTTGTATTATTATCTCAGGAGAAAGAGAATAGTATGAAGGTTTTGGGTGCACCCATGCTTCGAGAACAATATTCAGAAGCGGTTGTTTGTTGCTGCTAAACAGGTTTTACGACGTCCCCAATGTCTAACCTTTATTTTTTCAACTTTCCCCCCCCCCCAGCAACAGGTTGTTCTGTTGGTCAATCATCTACGATTAACTTGAAACTGAAATCACTCGGTGACCCGACATGTGAGTCACCAGGGGGCTGGTAACAAACGGGTTTCTGTAAATCACAGACGAGTCCACAATCAGTAGGGTCCCATTCTGTCCAATTGTATTACACAGGAAGTGACTCAAAGTAAACTAGCTGGTAATTCTTGTCACTGATCAGTTCTTATTCAGTATCTCCACGTGAATACGGCCTTAGAAACAACGGAGCTAAACGAATTCTAAAAACAGCTGTTCTGACACACATGTTATAAAATTAATAAATGCTGGTATTCATGATTTTTAGTTTAACATGTTAAATGGAGAAATATTTTCTTGTTTTACCATGCTAAAACGATATGACATATATAAGGGGTATTCATGATCTTTGGTTTAACATGTTAAAGCGTGTTAAATGGAAAAATTCATGTTAAATCGAAAAAAATTGCCTTCTTTTACCGTGGTAAAACGAAATAACATTTAACATGGCTGAGAGTCTGTTACTTGGTCTGTTAAATGGAGAATGACGTCACACAATAGACCAGTTGAGATCGCCGCCATTTTTGTTGTGACAGCTCAGTTCTTTCGTGTGTTTGTGGTATTCATATCCCTGTTATTAAACCAGAATGGATAATTTTAATGATACATATGAGAAAAAAAACAATGTAATTTCATTCTACTATCTGAAAATTTGTAAACGCTCGCCAGATAAAAATCTCACTATATGAACCATGTAATAATTCTTAGGGGACATATGTCCCAGAATAAAGTTATTATTTCATTTCATAAGCTAAACTGTCACACAAATTCCACTTTTCACTCACATTAGGCATGTTGTAATTAATTACTTAAATCAAAACTGAAGTAAACAATGACATGAGGGTCTGGAAGGAAGGTTATAAACATAAAGGCTTATACAACAAGCTGCTGAGAAAATCCGCTAGGGGCTCTTATGCATTTAACGTTTAACATGACTTCAAATAGGGGTGCTCACAATCTTATAGTTATAACATTTAACAAGGTAAAACATTTAACATTTAACACAACATCATGAATACCCCTATAACATGGTTGCAAGTTACTAGCCTTGTTAAATGGAGAATGAGGTCACGCAACAGACTGAGCACGTCACCATTTTGTTTGTTGTGTTAGGTTACTTGCTCGTATTTTGTGTATTAATATTGTTTTAGATGTTTTAAAATCTAATAAAGTAATGTATGACAAAATAATAGTAATGTAATGACAGTTGTCAATTAGCACATCTTGATTCTCTTCCTCGCAAGTTAGTAGATCAAGCAGACACTCAGTAGCCAAACTTTCACACAACTTCCACTTTTCACTCAATTTAGTGCAATTTATTAAAACATGACTATTTTTATATTTTAATCAAAACTTAGAACTAAACAATAACATGAAGTTTTGTAAGGAATGATTATAAAACAAGTTGCTCAGAAAATCCACTAGGATCTCTTATGCATTTAATATTTAAAATTACTTAGGACTGCTCACAATCCTATACTTATAACATTTTACATTTAACACAGCATAATGAATACCCCATATTGTAGCAGATAGTGTTTTTATAGAATCTCATTCATGATCTTGAAATACAAAAAAAAAAACAGTTGACATTTAATTTTGAGTAGTTTGGTTTTCAGTGTGGTTTTATTTAGTGAAAATGCACTATCTTCCCTTCATGTGCTACTAAAGTATGAAACGTCATTCATCTGATTGTTATTCAATTAGATTCCCAAAATATTTTAAAAGCAGGGGAATGACTGGCCAGATAAATTATATTTTATACTAAAAAAGTAGTCAGGCAAATAAAAACATTTTTTAAAAAAGACTTGGTTAGAAAAGTTACCCCTGTTAGAGTTGGGCAACTATGAAACTAAAATTACCATGGATACGACTCTTATTTATGAATGAACCATTTTGATAAACAAATTTCGTATCCATGGCAACGACCCTTATTCATGAATGAACCATTTTGATAAACAAATTTCGTATCCATGGCAATTTTAGCTATTAGTTTCATAGTTGCCCAACTCTGCCTCACCACCTAATGGCTGACCAGCCCTCATTTTACAAATTATACAATTTCATCTTCATCAATCATTGTTCTTCAGAAGTTAAACTCAATTTTTTAGGTCCCATTTTAATTATTACACCTTATATGTAAAATCAAATTTTACACTGTGATTATATGAAATATAAAATATTACACAGTGATCATGTATAAAATAAAATATTACAGTGATCGCTAACAACCTTTTTTATACAATAGAAAGATAAATGGGGCTCTGGACATTTTAAATATTAATGATGATCGTAAACTTTTCTACTTATTTTATATAAATTAATGGCAACCCAAAAACCCTTATCATGAGAAGAGCAGTTAAAAATATGAAAGAAAGTTAGACAAGAATCAAGAACAGATTGGATTGGATTTTCTCCACTATTGATAAAATGGTCTATAAAGGTTTGTCTAATTTTTCCTTCCCAGACAAAACCAATAAATATTAGTAATCTGGACAAAATAAAAAGTAGTTTCTTTGTTCTTCATTTTCTTAATGAAAAGGGTGTTTTTAGTGATAATTTACTGAAGAGTAAATTTCCATACCATAAAATTCTAATTACTGTTCTGTTTTATTTAACAGCATAAAACTTCCTTGCTCATCAACGAATTCCAATTACTATAAACATTTGAAAATAAACCAAAACATGAAAAAAAAAATCATTAAAGATAAGAATATAGTATAAAAACCCTTATTTATTTAATTTTTTGTTCAATTTGTCCAGAAAATTAATAGTTGATTCTGCCTAGGACAGACGTCCATTTTGTCTGTAGTTCACAAAATCAATACCACCTTCTAGAGAGTATGGAGCCCTTAGCTATTGGTTTACACTGCTACATTTAATTTCACAATCAACATCTTTGATCTCTTCTTCCTTTTTTACTTTAATATTCAGCATCCAAGATTAGGGTCTAAATTTAAAAATACTTAGCTGTCTTTTCTTGCATACCAGGCAGTTCCAAAATGTTTGTAATTTGATAGATAAAAACTAAGGAGTAATATGGATAAAAGCAACTTCAGATAAAACAGAGTACTCAAAGACTAATAATCTTGTTCATTTTGTCCAGTAGACTGGACTACAATAATCCAAAATTTTGATCCGACATTGTGCCCAAACCAATAGGAGGTGTTGTTGAAGAAATTACTAGATACATTAAACTCATGATAAAATCATTTAAAAAAAAAATTAAATTCAAACTAGAAAAACCACTTTTTTTTATGCAAAAAAGGACGCTCCACTTTTCATAGAATCACCCGTATTGAGAAAATATACCTCACAGGTTGAATATCAAAGCCACTGTAGCACTCTTAACTAAGAATGCTATTGATTTCCTACAATGCTTACTAGTATATGATATATGATTATAGGATTATATTGAAGAAGTTAAGACTGCTTCTGTAGTCGAAGGTAGTTGTTATGCAATTACTTCACTCAAGGCTGCATGAATATTCTCATGTAATGAAATCAGAATTATAACTTGTTGTCGTTCTAATAGATACATATTTTATATTGTGGGGAAATAATAATTTCATAAAGCTCCTAGCATGGCATATTTTATTCTCTGAACTCTCGTGATGTATTTCAAGAGTTACAATAAATTATTTCTGATAATACATCACTTCATCATTTTTATTTTAGCACCAATAAAAATTTAAAAGGATTTAACGGGTTAAATCAATGCTCATTACTAAACTAACTTGAAGTAGCATGTATCAATCCTTCCTTGGTTAGGGGAAATTTATTTTGTTACATTCCTATATAAAATTTATAGAAACACTGTTAAGTGTTATTATATCTAAAATTTCTTAGTAAATTTGACCAGGTTTTCCAACAATATTAAAATATTTTTATGTTTCTAAATGTTTTGGATTTTAATTTTTTAGTTTCCTGTTTCAAGTATTGATACTTGACAACAATAAAAGTATTTTTACCTGATCAATATTTTCCCTTCATTTATATTCCATATATTCATAAGTAAAAGTAAAATGATGTATAGATGATACGAAGGCTTTTTTCCAGTTATGAAAAGAATTTTTTAATTTGTTTATTGTGAAACAACCTATTTTATGACATGTTGCCTTTTTCCTGGATAGTATGAAATATTTATACTAGTAATGCTTAGTCTAATTTTAATTAAATTAGGATAATATAAAGAAGAAATACACAGAAGTATCAACTTTTATTTATGAATATTGAATGTATTTATTTATTAAGTTTTAAGTTGATTTTTCCAAGAAACATTTATGAATTACCATTGCCGACTGAATTTCTCCAACCTGAAAATAAAGAAGAGCTATAGATTTTATTTTTAGTTGCATATAACAAGGAAATATACATTTTTTTTTACAGCAGTTGGCAAGGATAAAATAGTTTCTACACCAATTAAAAATAGTTAATTCGTTTTAAAAAAAAACCTATTCAAAAAATGTTTTATTTTTATTTTAAAAATCCTCAGGAATATGCTATGTTTCATTCATAATTGATTGACAAAATTGTCCATGTTGAATTTTACCGAGATAAATGATTTATGTTATGACTTAGTTATTAATATAATATATGATAATAATATAATTTATTATGAAAGTGAAATTGTGACTTTTCTATAACAACTTAGTGAGGAGCCAAAAATAATACAGTTCAATGGAAATATGAGTGAGAAATTTTATTTCTTAATGAAAGATTTCAGGAACACTTTCTTTCATAATGCTTTGCAATCTTAGACACTACAATCCAAAATGGACTTTGGCCTCACGGACAATTTGACCCCATCCTCTCTGTCCAGAACCCTTCTTCTTCAGCCAAGTCACTCCAATCCTTTGGCCAGGTTTTCCTCGCTTTCTTTTTCTGGGAAGAGTTTCTCTTATGACTTTCTTTGCCTTTCTTTTGTTAGGTAATCTTTCGACAATTCCAAGCTAGTTAATTCTCCTGGACTAGATAAATCTCACAATATCTTCATTTCCGTTAAAACCATCCAATTCTTTATTATTCCTTACGCGCCAGGTGCCTTATTCACAGATTAGAACAAAAATTTGTCCAAATGAAATAATAAATTATTTATGATTAATAATTGATATAGTGTACAAAATAGTAATATAATTTATATTATGCGGAAGGAATGAGAAAAAAATTGAGACATTTTGATAATAACTTGGCGAGGAGTCAAAAATAATACAGTTCAATGTGAAGATATCTAAGAAAAAAATGTATTTCTTAAAGAATACTTGCTTTCCTAATGCTTTATAATAACCTTCTGGAATAAACATTAAATAGAAATGTCTTCAGTTTTTACAGTTAAAGTACTCATGAAGCATGATGTTTCAAAACAGCTAGAAGGGGTTGCAGGGCTAATTATAAATACCATCATATTTATTAGAGAAATAAAGAGTAATATTATTTATACTGTTACTGTAGCCATGAATCAACCCTGTGATCACAAGTACCCTCCTGGGGTCCACCCAGCCTCTGTAAAGTGGGTACCCTTAATTGGAGAAAATTCTGGTAACTGCACAGGATCTTGAAAAAAATAACCTTCTGATATAACTGTTGTTCAAAAAAGAAAGTACTTCCTTACAAAGTCCTGAACCCTTGACCCTTCGTGGATTGTAGCAGTTAAAATTATTAAAACAAATTCTCTTCACTCTTTTATTACCCCATTAAAAATTATAAGTCTAATATCTCATTCCAAAATAAATGCGATGAGCAATTAATTAAACAGTAATTAAGAAGTTTGAAAAATATTAGTTAGGAAGTAGTTTGAGTAATGTAAATAAACAGCGACACTTACCTTAGCTTTTATGCCCCATCCAGATATAATATTTTCCCGTTCGGTGATGAAAACCCTATTGAAACATGAGTAATTGAATAATAGGAGGATAAGAATTTTAATAGCTAAAAATACTAATTTGTCTAATTCTTAATATATAATGATTAATGTTACTGATCATCAATAGAAAATAAATCTTGTGTTTTGAATTTAGAAAACACTTCTGATTCAAGGAATGATGAGATGCTACCTCAACACGCTCAACTATCTGTCTCCTTTGCCTGTGTTTTTATCACTATTTGGTAACAGTACACAAGTGTCATTCCACATCATGGCTGGGGCATGTACTAACTTATAAGCAAAGATCTATTACTGCAGGTTATAATCTATTATATTAATTATTGCTTTAATTTGATAACAGCTCTAAATTTCCACTTAATACACTTGCTCAAAATGGGTAAAAACACAATTTGCCAATGGATCCATTTCAGTTGATGTCGGGTATTCACTTTAGTATTATTCTTTATTTGAGAAATTTTACAAGTAATGAAAATTATTGAGAAGATGGTCAGAGGTGCTGTCAGCAAAAATACACAAATTAATAAGTTTTAATTATTTATGTACTTTTGCTTGCCGCACCCTCGACCATCTTCCCCTCATATTTAACTAAAGTAAACAATTAACACTTCATAATTAAAATTTTAACAGCTAGTTCCTGTAGGACTTGTCATTCCCTTCATGATCGATAGGCTGGTTTCCTATGGACTGAAGTTTACATTCAGCAAGGATTTACGGCAAGTTCTCATAAAACTCATCCTGTCATTTCATCTCCTAACCAGCTACCTAATCTACTGAACACACCTTGTCAAGGCCTTCTGGTGTAGAGCATGTCACATCTTCAATTGGAATCAGATCTAACCAATTAATACCTATTATATTTGTTTATTCTTTTTGTTATTTTTGTAAGGTCATCACATAAATATGAAGACATATTATCACTTCATGGTTTCCGTTTATAATGATGGAATGCATAATACAAGGGTAAGTCAATATTTATCTCCAATTTAGTTATATTTTTGTTTATGTTGGTAGCACTGTCATTTTGCAATAATGGCGTATGCTTTGTTAATTTGTTGTTATGTCTATGCAAGCTTCAAGCTGCTAGGTTAGTTTCATTATCGCTGTTCATCATTGCTGCTCCGCTTTCTATTTGCACCTAAGAAGAGCAATGTTCAGTAATCCGTTTTTTGTGGTTGGAAGGCGTATCAGGGGCCGAAATTCATTGAAGACTTTCAGTACAGTACGGGAACAGTGTTCTGCCCCAACAGAGTGTCTACAAATGGATTGAAAAATTCAAAAATGGTCGCACAGGTGTTACGCATGATGAAGGAGCTGAACGATCGTTTACCACCACAAATGAAGAAAACATTGAGCATTTACAAGAAATGGTGCTTTTAGACAGACGAGTAACTATTGATGAAGTGGCAAATCAGTCATATTGTCTGCAAATTAGTCACGGTTCTGCCTACAAAATCATCCATAACAGATTTAGGTTTCTGAAAGTTTGTGCAAGATGGGTCCCAAAACTACTCACACAGTTGCATAGACAAACGCCCTAGGACACCTGCCAAAAACATTTGGATCACTATGTTAACGAACAGGACAACTCCTTGTACAGGATTATTACTGGTGACAAAACAAGGATCCATCAGTATGAACCAGAGAGTAAAAGACAGTATAGAATGGAAACATCCAAATTCACCATGCAAGAAAAAGTTCAAGACCCAACCGTCCACAGGAAAAATAATGCTGACATTTTTTTGGGCCTCATAAGGTCCAGTACTGTTAGTTTGATATTATGAGGAAAGGGGTTCTACAATAAACAGTGTACATTACAGTGAGATGCTTACTGGCAAGCTAAAGCCTGCAATTCGAAGCAAACACCAAGGACTGCTGTCAAAAGGTATGTTGTTGCACGACAATGTCCGTCCACATACTGCTGCCCACTGCTGAAATGCTCCAGATACTCAATTTTGAAGTACTGGCTCATCCTCCATACAGTCCTTATTTTGCCCCTTCTGACTATCAATTGCTTGGTCCACTCAAAGAGGCATTAAGGGAATGTCTATTTACCTCGGACAAAGCAATGAAAGAAGCAGTGCATTACTGGTTCGCAGCTCAACCAAAAAAATTCTTTCATCAGGGCATCATAAGAAGCTTTTACAACGATGGACCGAGTGCGTTGAAAAGCAAAGGGACTATGTCAAAAAATGATGACTTGTAAGTTTCCTATTTGATTACAGTTAAATTTTATAACTATATTGCGGATAATTGACTTACTCTCGTATATAAGTACTGTAAGTTTGAATACATCATTCAAAAACCTGATATGCCAGTATAAGGTATATATCTATATTATCTTTTAAAGGAGAAAACTTACTGTTAGTGTCAATGCATTCTATTTCAGAAATACCTGTTAATTAGTCAGGAACCCAACAATTCCGAGCACTCTGAAAAAAAGGATTACTTCTTTAGAATGGGATAG
Organism: Halyomorpha halys; assembly: GCF_000696795.3. Lineage (NCBI taxonomy): Eukaryota > Metazoa > Arthropoda > Insecta > Hemiptera > Pentatomidae > Halyomorpha > Halyomorpha halys. The sequence goes on along the minus strand of NW_027107582.1, from coordinate 481,031 downwards.
GTAAGGTGAAGGAATAAACTAACAAGATAAATTATGCCCAAAAATAGGTATTTTATTACACTACTAAGATGTTACATTATAATCAAAAATTTCACAAATCTTTATAATGAAATTTTTAATTGAATTATAAGTACATTTTGATAGAAACTTTTAACAAAACATAGAGCTACATTACAAACATACAACGTGAATAGAACTTCACTAGAGCTATCCGGGATGTTCTCTGCTGATGTCCAAACACATCAATGACTATTCAGGTAAAGGTAAAAAGGCAAGGAACACAGTATAGATTGAATGACACATATCAAGAGTGAATCTAACACATATCTTTTTTTGGCAAATTTTTTACATTTTTTTTTTAAGTTTTTATTTTACAAACTATGAATTTAAGAAATATTATCCCTGTTTGAACCATTGTAACAAAAATTATTCTCATTAAACATAACAGTTTCTTTCATATGTCAAGAAAAAAAATAGGAGAAAGTGATTTCATACAGAAACTGAACTAAAAAACTTCATATTTGATTAAAGAACCCTTCATCGCACTGTAGCTAAGACAAAATAACTTTAGATGGTAACTAACTAAAATTAATATATTTGGTATTACTTTAAAAAATAAATTGCCTCTGAAGTGACAAGATTACGTGACAAATTAATAGACCAAACTAATCTAAAACCTCATGCAGCGACCATACGTAAAAAATGTAATGACTAGGAAATAATAGAAATTAAACCTTCTTTATAGTGCACAACACCATCTGGAAACTTCAAATAAAATGATTTCGTTATTATAAATGAAAACTGTGATAATATATTTTATAAGAAATACGTATAGTCTCGGCATATTTGTACGAAAACATTAAAATAAACCTCTTTGGTTTCAATAATTAACGTCTTTGGTCTATATTGTCACTCACTTCATAGATAGGAATAACAAACATATCCATTTATATAGATATATATAATAATAGACATACTAAACTATATATAATAGATATATAATGTATATATATCCAAACAACACTGAAAACAATAATATTCTTTATAATTTACATGATTCCACGTCACACTAATATTAAAGTTAATTTTTAATAAATCACTGAAAAGAAACAAAAAGCTAATCTTATCATTAACAACGAAAACAAACTAAAAATTTCTCCTTTTTTTTATTTTTTATATCATATTTTTTCCCCATACTTCAAAATAAACATACAATAAAAACTTTTATGATACAAAATTTGTCAAAGCCATATTTGTTTTTCGTGATTCATCTCATTAATATTAGATAAGAACTCTAAACAATATAATATTTTGTTAGAGATAATTCCTAAACAGAATTGAAATTGAAATTTGTTTAAATTTATTGATAATTTTTAAAACATTCATAATAATGAGATGAATCGTGATCATTGAGGTAAAAAAACAAATTACAAAATGACAATGAAAAGATAAATTAATTCCTGGTAGCTCTTAACATTTTTTTTTTATATGGCACATAAAACCTTTGATCAATTGGATTTAAAATGGCAGGATTCACATTCATTATAAACGATGCAAGCAAGCATTGCTAGTGCAAAATAAATTATAAATATTCAAATCAAAGTGTTTTTAAAGTGTAGAAATTGGTCAGATTTTCGAAAGTTACATGTGAAGAGATATCAGGAAAACACGCTTGATAACGCGGGCTTCGCTTAACAAACACAATTTGCATGGTGGTGAGCAGTTACGTGCAAAACATTTACTAGCCTAACTAATCATTTTTTTTTTCACTTCAACACACAGTTTTAACACAATATATTTTTATTTAACAAACTATAAGGCATTTTAAATTCCAGAATACTGGAACTACTTTCAACATTTGTTTGAGTCAACTTGGGTAGAATTTCATAAATTTTCTATAAATTTCATTACATTATTTTAAAAAGTATTATTTAAAAATTAAATAAAATAAGGAATGGATGAAATAGAATATTAATAATCTTCCTCATTAAAATTTTATTTGGTACTTTCCTTTAACCTAGTGCTATATTTATTTCTCAAATAAATAAATGGAAAAAAAAACACAAAGTCATATAACAAAATATTTTTTTTTTAAAATGTCAAATATGAAAATAAAAAATATATTCAGCTACCTATTAACACCACCATACATTTATATAGTAATTATGAAAGGTACAAAAAAAGTTTATAATTTTCAATTTAATTTTTTTTTTTACGATGTTTGATACGAACTATTATCAATTAGAAACAATATAAAACAGATTAATGAAAGATTTTCTAAAGAGAAAATTGTCTACCTTTTTTTTCAGTCCTGGTTTTTGATCAAAATGTAATGCCGTTACGATTGAACAACAATAGGCAGTTTTTAGCTAGGTAAAAAATCTAAGTATTCGAAACAGTATTTACATATTTAACTTTTATCAGAAATTTTTTATATACATTTACAAATATAAACCAATTGCAGAATAAACATGACATAATTAAATGAATTATATATATGAAAAAAAAAAAACAACAACGGTTAAAAGAGAAGTACCTCGTATTTGACACTATAAAAATTAACTAAATAGAGATTAAAAAAAACACAAAAGCAAATCAAAATTAAAATTACTACCCAGAGCCAATTTTTAAATTTTATTTTATATATTTTTTTAAAACCCTATTCATAACTTTATATCACCCAAAGCTTTCATTTTATATCATGAGTTCAAAACTCATATAATTACATGTTTACCTATAACTTGTTCTACTATATATATATATTTATAATTCAGGACATATATATACACATTTGTTTAGACAAACATTCATGTTGTTAATCAATAATTGAACTATTTTTTATTTTTTTTTGATATGACATCAATATTAAAGATTTTTTTAAAATACCAAAATACATTTAGACTGACATTTAAAGACTATACAATGTTATACATCAAAAGCATTTTCCCCACGATTATCCCCAAGTATCGTCTCCGGGGAGAACAAAAAACAGTCTTAAAAATAGAGTTACTTTATGGTAACTATTAAAACATATAAAACAGTTAACATAAATTATACATCATATTATACTGACAGAGATATAGTCAATCTGCCATCGGCATTTATAGATTCATCTGTAGAAATATATTTTTCTTTTCTTTAATTTTTTTTTTTGGAATTTTTATTTTTTTTTATATTTTAAATAATGGGTCCATCCTTAGAGGACTTATAAATGTAGTCTTTGTGAAATATTTACTTTACGTAAGAAAGGCAATATACAGTTACAGACTTGGCTTCATGAATTCGTTGAGGTTAATAAGGACGAGACGCTTCTTTTGATCTTTTCAATTGCACTTTGAGGCGTTTTGTGCCGATCTGGAACCCGTTCATGCTCTGAATGGCCACTTGTGCACTGTGTGCATTGTCGTACGAAACGAATCCTGAAAAATATTTTAAAGTCAAACAAAGAAAATAAAAATCATACACATGAACAAAGCAATATGAGACAATTCGAAATGTATTGAACCTTTTTTTATGTTTCTTAACTTTTTATATAGCAGCATCACTCCAATAAACTAAAAATAATTTTTCACATAATCACAATCTAATTCAAATTTATTATCCTTTCAAAAAATATGTTTCTGTTTATAAATCTAAAAAATTAGAGCAATTGAAAAAAAAAAAAAAAATAGGAGAGTAACAAAATGTCTACGTGTAAGAATATTTTATTTGCATAAAACCGGTTTCAGTATAAAAGGCCTTGATCTGATTAAAATAGTAATAATTAATATGGAAAAAGAATTTAAAATATGAAACAAAACAATATAATAAGTAAACTATAAAATAGAATAAATATATAAAAATTAACTAAATGGGATATAAAACTATCATAGCATTACAAAAAATTTTGGAGAAATAAAAATTATCAAAAAATAGAAAGTTAAAGACAGCTATTTATATAAAAAAATACATCAAAAATACTGTTAATTATAAAACTGACACAAAAAACATGAACATAAATTATGTAGATATAATAAATAAATAGCACTTATAATAGCATCCAATTTACAATAGTCCTAAAAAAACAAAAAGATAAAATAAAAGTTTGATAAGGAAAGATCCATAAGGAAACAATACCATAACAATAGTGGTAGTTGGGAGGAATTAACTAAGGGATTAAGCTAAGGGCATTGATCCAGTGTGATGATGAAAATGAAGAAAAAATAGTATAGTACAATATAATTTAATTAAATCATGACAAAATATTTTATATAGATTAGAACGATGTATACGATTGAGATAAGAGTGAATAACTATTGTGTGTTTTTATAAAGAAAAGGATATGACAAGTAAACTAAAAACAAAATATATATTTTATGGAATGGTGAAGTTCCATAAATGGATAATTCTGAAGATGGGGTAAGAGTTCCAAAGTGTAGATGAAAGAAAAATAGGTGTGAAAAATAAACTAAATGGGATAGAAAACTGTTAACCTTTTCTATTTGTTAACTGAGGACGCCTTATAAGATAAACTTTAACCTAAATCTGAAATTTATTAGTTGCAAAAACTTTAATTAATTAGAATTCGTACTTATCTACAATATGGGGACATATAAGTACCTCATATTCAAATACATCATTTTCATCAAAAGCCGGAAAGTAGGGAAATTTAATTTTGAAAACCTGATTCAAACTGAAAATTCTGGTGAAACATTACTCAAAGAGATAATTATAATCAAAATAGCTTGTAAATGCTACATTTAGAGAGGTAAGTTTTCTAAAGATATTTAGGGAAAAAGGGTAAATTTTAATACAAATAAATTATAAAAAATAACAAATTATTATACAATTTATGTGCATATCATAAAAATCAGTGATGACAATTTAATTTAAGCGGCTATAACAATTTTTTATAACTAAAAATTACGTGTACTTCACAAGTATTGTATAAATTACTGTTGCAAATAATAAATAAATAGTTTCTACAAAGAAGTAAACATAAAAAACTATTTGCTGGTGTAGAAAAGATTTAAAATTTGAAAAAAGTAAAAAAAATTAGTGGCCAACAATCTCTATAGATTTAATTAGGTTAATCAATATCTCCTAGAAGTACAGAGGAAAGGAACACAGACAAAGCGATTTCTGTCAATGTTTAAAGAAAATTTTAATTCAAAATAATAATAAGTACCTCTTTGGTCTAAGTCACAGACAGAAGATGAATATGAAACATTTGTGCCCAAAACAAATCACAACTGGCATGAGTAAAATTACCAGTATCTTTACCATTAGCTAACAAGACAAACAAAAATCATGCAGAATTAAAAAGATCAATAAGAATGCAGGAAAATCAATAAATACTACATAAATAAAAAGTTTGAATTACTGCTTTTAAATTAAGTTTTCTTTAATGGCCATATAATTAGGAATTTTTTTTAATTATTTAATTATTTAGGAAATAAATAAATTTAACATTTATTTTAGACCAAAAGTAAAGCTGAATTATTTCATACATTGGTTGGAATATCATTTCCATCATCTGTTCAAACACATTATACATCTGGTCAAACAATGCAAGAGACAAAAATCTTTGTCATTCTTTCCTTTTAGGCTCCAAAATCTAATTCCTTTATAATTAGATTTGTGTTTATTTAATTCAACTCTAAACCCTAGAGAATGGACATCTATGGAATATATTGGAATATAAACAAATAAAAAGATAGCTAATTACTCCAATATCTTGTAGAAAGTGGTGTTTTCAAGGAAAATTAAATATAAAACACAGATTATATCTTATGGAAAAGAATACCAAATTATAGTTTGATTTGGATTTTCTATTTGTTTCAAATATGGGAGTATGGCAGGGTGATAGTCTACCTACTGTTTATAGAGGATAGAGCAAGCCGAGAAACAGAGATCCAGACAACTGGCACAAAATTTAACAGGACTGTGCAATTACTGAGAGATGCCAATGATTTTGAAATATTAGCCATATCTATAAGATCATTAAAAGATGTGTTTCTGCAACTTAAAAAAGCTGCAAAAAGGTCCAGACTCAAAATAAATGAGCAAGATACTAAATATACGAGAGTAGGAGATAATGAACGGCAGAAAGCCAACATTGAGATTGGTGCGTACAAGTTTAAATGAGAGCAACAACTCATTGATTTGGGCTCAAAAGTAAATTAACATAATAATACATCACAGGATGTTAATTACAGATTAAAAGCAGTAAATAGATGCAACTTTGGGCTGATTAAACTTTTTCAAAAGTATATTATCAATCATAATAAACATCACACAAATGGATCAAAACTACTCAAACTTGAGTTATATTCCCTCAAAACTAGGACCAACAAGATGAGACTCATGCTCCTGTGTTTCTCTCTTTTCCTTACTCTGCTTAAGGCATGCTATCAGTTCCACTATCAACATTTACTGTTCTCAGTTTCATGATAAACATTCTCAAATTTTAAAGCCTACTGATATTAACATAACATCCTTTTGGACCACTATTAAAAAAAATTAAATCAAACTGGAACAAGAGTAAGACCATTGACAAACTTTCCAGTGCTTTTCTCTATTCTCACTCTTAAGCCATTAAACCCTTACTACCTATTGTTCCAGATCAGGTCCTCTTATAGAAAGCTGGAAGGTAGAATGCACCTCAAAATCAAACAGACCATTTCTACCCTTTATCTCTTGTTTAATTTCAATATCTACTTCAATTAATTCATAATCTATGATCTGATTCCTAATCTTACCTCATATAGATTTTTATAATGCGGTGTATGAAATTCTCTCAAATTCACTGAATGTGAGACTGCAGACATTCATTATCTGCTGTCTTAGATTTATTCTGAAGAATTTCAAGTCCATTGACTAAACCTCCTTAAAATAGTTACTTCCATCATTCCACCAAAGATGTTCCCTTCAACAATTCAATCTCCTTCCTTTATTGTTGAATTATTAAATTGTAAAAGGTACCAGTGAATTCCTGTAAAACAGCTGATCCTCTCTACCCCCCCCCCACAACAGTGATGCTTGGACAACCCTTCTAACTTGAGCTTCCAACTTCTGAAACTTGTTTTTATTGAATTGACATGACAAACCCTCACTGGATTCTAGCTTCCCCAAGCATCTTCTGCCAGTTTAATCAGTGAAGTGCACCTGTCCTTTAATTCTGAACACCGAGCAGGGTCCTCAAATTATCTCCAACACTATCCACCCATTGAAGTTTCGAGTGGCCTTTTGGTCTGGTGTCATAGATTTCTTCTTTGATGAGTTTTTCTTCGAGATCTCATGGTACCTGGCCTGTCCAACACAGCCTACTGAGCTTGACGATTCTTAGAACATCAGATTTATTTAACAAGGAATACACTACTCTGTTAAGGTGCCTTCTCCATGTTGAACCAAATTTCATTGGAACATTAATGTGTCTTGGGATTTGTATTTCAAATACCAGAAGTTCCCTTTCAACAGATATTGAGAAGGCCCAGGTTTCTGACCCATACATAAGGCCTCATCAATATCTTACTGTCTTGTTTTTGTGACTCTTGATATTAAGCTACTCCCCAGAGGCCAACACAGTCCAAAATAGCACCTATTGGCTGATTACCTCATCCAAAACCTCATTACTTGCATTAATCTGAGATTGCAGGCAGAGAAAATAATCAGAATGTTCAAATCAATAAGGACCAATCTGGACATAATCTTTATTATGACCTATAACTTGACCACAAATCATATATTTAATTTTAAAGGTATTAACAGAGTGTCCTAGCTTACTACATCATCAATGGCAAACAATGCTTCTGCTGCAGCTTTGGATCTCCCACCAATGGCGGTGTTTTCAACATAGCCTATAATCTGTACCATCTGATTAAGAATTGTTCTTTCCTTTTTTTGAAACTCCTAAACTTATAAGATCCATGAACAAAAAAGTTGTAATAATACAGCGCATTAATTTTCCATTTTTGCTCTTTCTCAACCAATTTTCATGGATCTTATGTTTTCATCTTCTTCTTCTTTTTTTTTGGTTGGTACTACAGACCTTGTAAATCTTTAGCTGCCCAAACCAACCTTCTCCATACCTGACTGTCTTGTGATACTGCTTGCCAGTTTGCTGTAGCTCTTCCCTATCTTTGTTGATTCAGTCTATATTCAGTCATCTGGTTTTTGGCCTCCCACATAGTCTGTGGTCCACACACTTGCCAACCATAATGGCATTCATTGTTCTATAGAGGCTTCCTGATGGATTGCTTTGAGCCACATGTCCCACCCATCTTAACCTTCTTGCCTTTATATCATGAGATATTGATTGACCAGTCTGTGAAAGCAGTTCACGATTATTTCTTCTACTCCATGTGTTAAGACTCTGATCCCACATTGCTCCTTTAATGTTTATGTTTTCATCTACACCAATCTACACCAAAAATCGCACGACCATATGCGGCAATTTTGCTTATTAACAAACCCGTTAATCCAAAAATGCGCCTCATCGCTGAACACAATTTTACAGAATGCGCTTCGTCAAGAACAGCCGCGGTGCCCATATGCCCGAAATCATTTTCAAATGTTAATGTCACGTATTGATCTTTCGAATAAAAAAAAAATTTTGATTACAATTTAATTTTTTGTGTTATTTTTTACAATTTCAAGTTCTATCGGGCTCAAAAAAAACACCCTATATTATAAGGCATTTAAACCTAAACCTAAATATCACCTGCCTATTCTTCCTTCAAGCCTTGTTCCATCAAGAATTCTTCAATTTCATTGTCCCTGGTTTTCCTTGGTCAGCCTCGGCCTCTTCTACCATATATTTTTGATGAATATACTCAATAATATACCTCCCTTAGTAATCTTTCTACAAGCATTATTTTTAAATGTCCATACTACTTCAGATGATGTTCCTCAATATCTTCCATAATGTTCTTTTCAACTTCTATCTTTTAGCTTAAAGTACCATTTCTTACTTTATTCATTCTGGTTTTGTAATGATGAAATTTTATGTGCCAAAATAGTGTTACTATAGTTTGGCTATGATTTCAGATATACAAAATCAATCACTTACTCAAACATCAATGAAACAGTGGATGCTGATTATGTATTTAATTTTTTTTTCTTAATGAAAAGAAATACAATCCATTCTGCAGCTTCCTTCAGGAAAATGTGTGTTCCAGGCAGAAAGACTTCTTCACAAGGTTTCAGACCAAAATCAAATATGTTTATTACCTAGTGAAATATAATCATAATGAAGCGATACAAGGAAAACAACAGGATCAGCACAAGAAAGCTTTTTTTTTCTAGTTATCCTAAAATTTGTAAATTGAATTCTGTAGATTCAGTAGTGTGTTATTTTACCATCCTCCAAGCTCTACCACCAGTCTAAGCTCAATTTATACAGTTATATTAGATGGTTACAAAAATTTTTGAAAATTCCAGTATAAAATTTAAATTCATGTCATTTTCATATTTTAGCCACTTCTTCAATGCTCCTCAATTTAACTAATATTTTAATTGAAGTGTCTTCTTCCTGTATTTAGTAAATGTTTCAAACGTAGGATAAGACTTGCTTATTCAGGATTTAGAGGGCTGGTGGCCTAGGACGCCTCCCTTTCTATTACTCTTGGTATTATGATCTAATTTGACAGATTGTGACATGTCATACACCACTTTGCAAATTACTTTTATCCATCTTTCTGTCAGAAGTTGAATTTGATGGTGACAGATGTAAATAACTCCTCACCTTCTTATTGTTGTTTTCGAAGTTGGTTTCTAGCCTTTCAAGAAATTCAACATATCTCATATTTGAAGGGTGTCTTGATCTAGGCTTATCTTAAAGGCTATTGTTCCAAGAATTTAATGGCCGGAACCAAAATGCTACCAAAAAACCATATTAGTCTATTGTTATGCTATTTATACTATGCTGAACTGCTATGATTATTTTTAAGCACTGAATTTAATCAAATCAGTTAATGTCTTGATGCTACTGACCCAAAAAATTTCTACAGAGTTTGCAAAATATATTCCCTTTTAAATTAATGACAACATCGCCTATCAGTCAGAATGTGATAATTGGGAAGGAAATGCCAAACCATATAACTTTGTCTTAGTTTTTATTTTTTAAACTAACATGAATGGATGTAAGGTAATATACTGACATATGTACGATATATGAATCAATTTTTTTTATTAGCTTAATACACCATATCTGGTGAGGCTTTAAAATTTAAGATTAGCAGATTCTATGAATCACATTAAAGTAAATGGATAGACCAGGTTGCACTATTTTGGGTCCACTATATGGTCCAAGCCAAAAAACAGGAACCACAAACCTGCAAATCAGTCACATCAACAGACAATCTAATTGCCATTTCATCCTCAGTGTTACAAAATCTACACATGGTTGATGGTGTTCCTGTCAGCTAGACGTTGAACTTGTTTTTATTGAGTTTAATATGACCACTATAGATCCCAGTAATTTTCCTTGAAGTGACCCTATCCAATTGAAGCAACATTTAACTTCAATCATTTAGGGTTTGTCCAGAGAAACAGATTAAGATGTAACTGTAAATTCTTTTTGCCAATATTGTTTAGCTTTGATCCCATAAGGTTCCTTTATCCTACTTTTTGCACAGCTAAGACTTATAATGAAAATTAAGTCCAAAGTTCGCAGTACTGTAATGTCCTGGCTTACAACACTAATTTTGTAGTATAGTGCTGTTTGTTCAGTACAAAATTGCAGTCTTCAACAATAATTGATTAGCACTACAGGGTAGTTGAGCGCTCTCTTGCTACCTGGCCATCTGAATAGATTATGAATTAATATAATTCAAATTGTCCAAGAACTAAAATCATCATGACTACTGTAATGGAAATGTTAAAGTGTTGGAGTCAATACAGAACGAATCATTAAAAACATGTTTTTAAATTGTTTTCCCTGTTATCTAAATATTACCTATGTTCCAGAGCCACTGATTTATGTATACAATTTTTATTATTTTTAAACATAGAAATAATTTAAACAAAAGTTCTATAATATATCTTTCAGTCTATCTCATATTTATCCTGTTATGTCCAAACCCAGAAACCTTTTTGTGTCATTAATAAGTTTATCTATCATGAATTTGATTATGAAGGCTGTTGAAAACATTTAATTATTCTTTATGGTTATTGTTAATCATACTATCTTTCATTATGATTATAACATGCCACCATATTTGTTTTATTTGTCATTCATATAGATACAATTTAAATTCACTGAAAACAATCACTGATTGGTATTCCATAGAGTTGTTTGCAAAATTCTATTCTATATTCGATCCTTCTTCTTCTAGTACTACCAACCAGAGTCGTCCTCAGCCTGCTATGTCATCAACATAGTAAACCTCTGTTAACCACTATACAGATCCCTGCTAGCTGCATATCCTTAAATACTTTGTCCTTCTATTGCGCTCTAGGCTGTCCCTTTCTTCCAGTAGCAATGATACTTCCTAGATAAATCATCTTCACCTGCATGTCCTCACCCATCCAATTAACATGACCATATTCGACCCTTCTTTTTTCGGCACTACAGACCAAAGTAGACCTCAGCCTGTTAAAACATAGCTTGTCATTGGCCCCAGTCCTCCACTATATGGATGCTTGCCACAAATCCTCCAACACTTTGTCCTTTCATTGTACTTGTAGCTGCCTGTCCTCACCTTTTTGATTAACATGGCCATATTTGCCACTTCCTTTTGGAATTACCATCAACCTATTTCCACTGGTTCTCAAACAGCCAATTCTGTTCCAGAATGACAGGCATGTACTTTGTCTTCTCCTGATTGATCTGCATTTCTTCACCCTTCCAATTAACAAGGTCATATATTTGTCTCTTCCTTTTGGAATTATAGACCATCACCTTATTTCCACAGGTTCTCAAACAGCCAATTCTGTTCCAGGTTCTACTCATATGAACTTCATCTTCTCCTGGTTTATCTTCATTCCCATAACATCTGCTGCTTTGGACAACTTTAAAAATGCTTTCTTGAGTGACTGGAAGTATCACACAACTAGGTCTATGTCATTTGGAAAACCAAGTATTTGCATTTGCCTGTTGAAAATGGTATAATCAGTCTGAATTCCTGAATCACATACACAACTGTATCCCATCAATCTTTTAAATTTTTTGTCCGAACAACATCCTGGAATCCTATTTTATTTTAATATTCTTTCAAATACATATTAGATAATAACATTGAGTAGGGTGATTGTCTCTCCTTAATACTTTTTAAGTAAAAAATACTTCATTTCAGAAGTAAGAAATTGAAAATCTGATAAATGAGAGAAAACAGTTATTTTACATACCAGTCATTTCACTTTTCATTTCATTCATAATCACTAACTTAGTATTGTCAAATTAATTAATTCATTTTTTTTTCTCGTTCTTAACATTTCAGTCATACAGGATTTTTGGCAGCAGTGCAGTATATAAATGCAACAACTGCCAATAATTAACTTTTCATTAAAAATTTTGTTAAAGTGAATGCTGTGGGATAGGTATAATCATGGGAATAATAAAGAAAATTAATCTGTGGTGCAGTCCAGTGTGAGGTTGTACATGTGCTGGTGCTACATTTTATCCTTTGCATCAGGTAAGGCAGATGACAACCACAATGTATACCGAATAATTTTACCACTCCAACTCCTGATGATGATTGATCTACATAAAAAATTAAAATGGAAAATCATCGAGAAAAAGCACCAATTTCAAAGACCTTGAGCCATTAGGCCTCTCCCAATTTTTCACACCTTGCTTCTAAATCTGAACCATTTTCTTCTTATTTTAATATAGTATTTTATTGTTTTATTATATTTAAGATTTCACTTTGAAATTTTTTGATAGACTTCTTCCCAATGATACATTAATTGTGATCCACCTTGCTCAAGTCACACTATTAAATTTTAAATTTTGAATTATAATAATGTTCAGTTACATGTTATCAAACTCCTACCCCTTGCGGGATGGAATAATGCATGATGATCCATGCAATTTCTATTATTTACTATTATGAAAAATTGTGTTCTATTTAATGAACCATTTGAAATAATACATAATACAAATCATGAATTGATGATGATGAAAAAAAAAAAAGAATAATTTAAAAAAAAATAACAAAACAGTAAGACATGCAAAAATGAACAGCAATCCAACCAAAGCATGCTTGTTTCTTTTATAATTAATATGCCAAAAAATAATATCTGCCAAACTACTGCCATGTGTGAATCTTTCTAATTAAAAAATGGAGAACACATTCAAAGATTAGTTACAAAAAACAAAAAAAAAGTAAATAAAATAAAAATATTTATATAAAAAATCTTGACTGATTGAGGGAAAAAGATAACTTAAAAAGTACAAATCTCTCTGAAAAGGTAATAAAAACAATATAGATAAACAATAATAATGGTAAATAATAACACTGTGATGTAAACATTATCAATAAAATTGCTACAGACCCTTACAAACAATAAAAATAAAATTATTCTCAATATCTAAAATTTTAAAAAATAATTAGCAGTATTCTGTTATTTTGTTACATAAAAAATCTAGAATCTAAAATAGGGTTATCATAAAATCTTATTATAGCACAAGATTTAATTTAAATAAAATTAATGTGACTTTTGTGTAGTAGAAAGAAACAAATTTAAAGAATAAAAATATAAGATCAATGAGTCACATGTTAAATTGTATATGATAATATTTTTAATACAGTTAAATTAGATAATACAATAAACTATAATATAGTTATATATAATATGATGATAACAGTTATCAAGACTTTTAAGGGATCCTCTTACAGATCATATCATCAAATGAATTGCTTCATCAGGCAAGTTGTTTTGAAATTCATATTATTCATATCCCAAAGCTGTATTAAATGAAAATTATGCTTAAAAAAATTGAAAGTAATGATAATTTAACAATAGGAGAACAATTCCCCACTACCAAGATTAATTTTTTTTTCAATCAATTTTACAATTGCTACACACAAATTGTTAATACTGTTAATTATTTTACACTTGATATTGATGATTAAATAGAATCATATATTGATGTCTTCTGGCATGTGAAACAGTAAGAGCACTTACACATCAATAATTGACTACTAGGAGATGATGGTTGGGTGTGCGGTAAAATGAAACACAAAGAAGTTGGTTTAACTTATTTAATTTATTTAGCTACACCAACTTATTTGTGTTTCATTTGACCGCACCTCAACCATCATCTCCTAGTACGTCATCCACGGTCAACTATCTCTCACAATTATCAATAATTGATCTTCGATACTGTTTTCAAGCCAGATGACCACACTCTCTGACACTATAATTCAGCATACATTTAAAGCCTAGTGAGTAACAATAGATACAAATAATTTTGTTAATATGAAGCAACTGACATCAAAATGAAATTAACTATTAATCAAAGAAATTAAAATATTAGTTTATATAGACAGAAATATTCTTTTATCAAAAAATATTTATTGTTAATATATAAATTAGGAGCTTTGAGTTAATATGAATGACATCCTAATGTAAACACATTAAGGCGAATTTGTACATAAAGTATGATAATTAAATCATACAGGAATACAAATTATATAAATGAATAAGACCCAAAAACAAAGGACACAAATGCCTATGGTAATAGAAGTCCTCAAGAGTTGAATTCCATCAGACAAGAGTTTATCAACAAAATCTACCTCTTGTATATACCTGAAATTTTATTTTTTCGAAGGAGTCAAGAGTTAATTATTCCTGTGGCTAAGACCTGTACCTCATGAGAAACTTGTAAATCCTACTGACTTACAGTAGAGACATCCTCTAGATTATCACCAATCAGTAGTTCTATTTATAACTATCAATAAAACATGATTTTTTTTATTGTGATAAATTTATTTAAAGTGAATGAACCAACTTTTTAATTTGCAATAGTTGTTATGAATGAATAAACAAATCCTGGTAGATATAAGAATGAAGATGTAGATGAACCAAACTTCAAGGAGGTTAAAGCTATAATACAAATGAATAACAAGGTTTCTGAAGGTAATCAACAACCAGGTAAACTTTTCAAATATTTGAAGCAATATATGGCAATATCTTTACAATATGCTGAGAATAAATGACGCCAACGAAATGAAACAACTTGCAAATTTTTCTCTATATAAGAAGAGAAAACAATCATATTGTATAAACTACTAAGTAATTTATTGCTTCATTGTTCACACAAAGCAATTCTAAATACTCTGTTTAATGTACTCACACAATATGTGGAATAGAAATATTAAGCAGACCCCTGAAGAGGCATATTTAGAACAGATAAACTTCTTACCTTTCAAACCATTCTCATCAAAAGACGTGAGAACTAAGTGCTGGCCCAATCAATGTATCAATGCAGAAATTTGCACATTACACAAGAAGATGAAACAAACAGATTGTATATACTATTGAGAAACTTCGTTGTTTCATTCTGCATGCAAAGTAATGCTGAATTCAATTGTCAAGATAAGCGAAATGGGAAGTAGGAAGATACTAACTAGTTCTGGAAAGGCAGATCTAGAACAGATAAAATTCTAAATCATCCCAGAAAGAGGAGATGAGACTAAAGTGCTGACCCACCAATTATAAATAAACATGCATTTTAAAGCATGAATAATGCTTTTAAAGTTAATTTGACTTATTAACATGACAATGCAAGAAGTTAAATGTTGTATTCATTCATATCCAGACGGATTACTCTCCAGAATTTTCTTTGAATAAAAGACTGAAGAGCTAAGGTGATGTTTTAGCCAATTTTGTATTCAATTTAGCCATAAGAATGGTAATTAGAGATTCATGAGAACAGGCAATGATACAATGTTTTCAAGCTTGGTCTAACTCCTAGGATATGCTGATATAATTGTTCTACCACAGTCGTTTGAAGATTGCATTTATTGATCTATAAAGAGCTTCATTGCACATGGATTTCATAGTGAACCTAAAGGAGAGTAAATACATATTGATTATAGATGGCAGAATACTAGTCAATTGAACAGTAACTATTAGAAACAGTATCTTAGAGAAAGTTTCATAATGTAACTATCTTGAAACTCCAAATAACAAATTTTCAGAAATTAGGCCAAGAGTCACAGCACCAGACTCATATTGATTTAGTCTTCTGAACCAAATGCTGTGGAGCAGGCTCATCACATGAACACACAAAGGTACAACTTTATGGACTCTTACAGACCTGAATCCTAACAAAGAACAGATCCTTGAGAGAAAGGTTCAGTGGAATATCTTCAGTTCTCTGAAGGATGGAGAGTTCTAGAGAGACAGAAAGAATAAGGAGCTGTATGAACTTTTTAATGTTGTCAACTACAGAGATTCCAAAACTAATATGGAAATCAGAACTACACAGTGAGAGGAGAGTGGAATATCCAAAGCGGTATTGAGCCAATGGGATGGCATCGAATGTGAAAAACTTTTAGGGTATTATTATTTGAAAAGCAGCCGCCCAAAACAGAGAAGATTGGAAGAAGCTTCTGGAGTATGCTGGGACCTGATATGACAAATTACTAACAATAATTGCATATATAATGTATCTCATGTTAATAAAACAAACATTATGCTAACAATCAGTGTTAATAGCAGGTGTCTGTTGTAGCAATTTTATTGTATTATTACATATACCTTCCATATTTTGTTTAAACGTAAAGTAAATGTCAGTTACAAGAGGATAAGGTCACAGCACAACATTGGTACAGGGCAACACATAGAAACAAACATGGCAAGGTTATTTAAAAGGAATAGTGTTTATAAAAGTTTTATTTAGGCAACGGCGGTGACCAATGACAAAGAATGCCTTAAAAACTTATAAAACAATACTATAGTAAAAGCAGGTTTAACTTCCGACAATCAACAACCTTTCTTTCTTCTTTTTTCTTCTTAGTTATTTCCTATTATGATAAATAAAAAAAGAAAGTAAAACTTGCATTATGTTCAATTTAAAATTATTATCCAACATTTATGATACCTTACCTCCCACAAAAAAGTTAAGTTAGTAGAACATAGTACAAGTTATTAATTTCAATTTTTTATTGTGTCCATCGTCACTGTTTCTATTTTTTTAAATTATATTCTGAATATGTTTTTTCACAAACAATGAAGATAGAAACATTATGATTTTATTTATTTTTTTGTTTACAATTGAATAAAAAGAAACAAATTTTTTTTTCTTTATATAAATGACTATCCAATTTTCATCTATCATTAAAATAATTATTTCACTATTAAAATTATCAGCTATCTTCCTTCAGAGTGAAAAACATTTAAAAAAAAAAAAATTAAAAGTAACATACCGAAGCATTTGGATTCATTTGTCTGTCTATTAATGAAGACTTTTGCCGATATTACAGTGCCGAACGGGTGAAACGTTGTTATTAGATCGGCATCAGTGAACTCTTGAGGGAGGTGGTATATGAACAGGTTAGCTCCTTCTGGGCCTTCTATTTGTTTACCAGCGGGCCTGTATGACACTAGAACACCCATCATACCATGATTAAAGGATACCGAACAAAAAAGAAACAAGTGAATTGTTTTTTTTTGTACCCTTGGTATCCAGAAATTTTTTTTTATTTTTATTTAGGTGGACTAGTTAAACTACTGCTGCTTTATGCCCTTCCCAGAAAAATATTAAAAAAAAAAAAAATTAAGTTCAAGGGAAAGCTGCATAGAAATTAATAAAATTGGGAGGATGATAATATTTAAGGCATTCAGAAATAAAAAAAAAATTACAATAATAATAATAATCAAACTACATTGGGTTTGAAAAGATAGGAAAAATGAGAGGAAAAACAACGCCACAAGGATAGACAGGTAATTGTCAACGTCAATATGTTTTGAGTAGTGTTGACACTCAAAGTCTTTTCTCTATCGTCACAAACTTTAATTAAGATTACTAAAAAATGCAATTAAAGAAAAATAAATTACTTACTCAAATGCTAAATATACTCAATTTCATCAAAAATTTTTAACTACAGATACTAATTCCACATTAAAATACTGTACTCTGAAAAGCCAATACTAGAGTTCGCAGGAGTTGTAGTTATGTCAATTAAATTGTAATTAAGAAAAGCAAAACAATACAAAGGCCATGCTTATCAAGTAACTTTGGAATAAATTTGTTACTATTTAAAAAAAAATAAAATAATAATAAAATAAAATATGTAACACTTCAAAGTGTCAAGCTCGATATAAACTAATTCAGGCACCAAGAGTACAACAGAGAAAAACATTTTTTATTATTCTAATGAGAAAAATTATAAATAGAATTTAAATTTTTCATAAAACAATTTTTACATAACCATGGGTGATATTTAGGTTAAGATGATTTTTGATTATAAAAGCTTAAAGCAATTGTTTATAATTATAGAATTACTCAAGCAATCTACAATTTCCATATGGAATATCCTCATGCTTAAATAGTATGCATTCTGTTAAGAAGCATTCTTTGTGCTTTTCACCATAAACTTCATTATAACATGCTTTTTGTTTTCTATCTTTTTGTTTTTTTAAATTAATAAAACATTAACCTTTCAATGTTACAATAAGAGGATATTTTTAATAGGGATCCTATTGAAGAAACATTGTCAAGTGTAGATTGACAAATAGATCATGAAATCAAATAAGATTAAGGAATAAATTAAAATAATATTAATAGGTAGTCCTGAAACAGGTGTATTTTTTTAAAAATTAAAAATCCATAAGTTTTGATATTTTTGACAATCAACATCATCTGGAAAACAATATTTTACAGGGTTTAGTTAACTTCAAATTAAAAATTTAATATAGCCTAATTAATATACCATTAAGCAAATAAAATTTTAACTGAAAGATTGGTCACTAAAATATGTTGACCAAAATAATCCGGTTTTAATATTTTATTTTTTATTATTTATTCATAATATATCATAATCATATTCACAATATTATAACGATAATATATATGTAATAATATTATGTTATTACAATAATATTCTTTTACTTTATTTTAGTCAGATCTATAAATTTAAAATTAAAATGGAATAATTCATTAAAATACAGGAATGAGGTTCATTTTGATAAATAAAAAGTTCTGTTCTGTCATGTCACCTGGATGGTTTATTATGTACTTATATAAATTGTATTTCCTGCAAATTTCTAAGGATTTTGATATTCTTGTTTTACCTAATGTCTGACAAATATTAATTAAATTTAGTTTAGTAATTTACTCAAAAAAAAAAAAAAATCAAGTCCAAAAGTTTATTTTAGGACGAATTCTAATTGAAAATAGAATATATATGAATGAGTTGTGGCAAGAATGTGACAGGCCACAATTTTTAAGACAATGAAAATCTTATATAAAATTCTCCTTTGTTTTTCGACAAAACTATTTATTGTGTTTGTTTGTCTAACACCATTATTCCAACATATTCATTTATTATATTTAAGTATGTGTAATAGAAAATTGGTCCTATTATTTTATTTGTAATTAAAATCTTCATTCGTAACATAAATATAATTATGAATAAAATAACACTGTTGATGGCGACACAGCTTCAGACCATAGAAAAGCTAGCTGTACCTTCGTTTGAGTCTGTTCGCTTTTAGTCTCCATTAGTGCAGGATATACTATTTGTTCCTTTGTTACTACACTAAACATTAAATTATAATGCTCTAATGAACAATTTTCATCTTGTGGCTTGTTATATTCTTGCCCTAAAATCTTCATAAATATTTCTTGTAATAAAAAAAAAAAAGTAATATAAAATAAAAATGTGAATTGACAGATTCACTTTAAATTTGACCCCAAAAGCAGTGGAATTGTACATATATAAATGATTAATGAAAAATCATTTGCAGATGGACATTTAATGATCAAAATTTACTATTTATAATCTTACCTCATATTAATCGAACCTGAGGAAATAATTTTTTCGTAAAACAGTTATGCAGGATACTGCACAAATCTCCACCTAAAATGAATTTATGTAGAAACACCGTTACGTGTCATGACTTGTAACTACCTAAAGTTCCATAAAAATTAATTTGGTCAATGAACAGAATATGTAGCCCTGTGAAACAGGCAACAGCAACAGCAGAACATTTTTTCATTTAAAAAAAAAAAATAAGCCATATAAGATCGGTTAATTTTTGAGAATACTTACTTAAGAGCTCACGGCAGCACACCAAAAAAAGTATTCAGTAATCAAAATGAGTTCCTCCCTATTAGCATTGGTTTTCTATTATAAAAATATCAACATAAGCTCTTCAACTTTTTTTTTTAACAATGAGAACTGTTTTTGGATGATTTTTATGAAGTGAAGCTTTTATACGTATGTTCTACAACTCACAAAAAAAAATTACACAAGAGTGAATTGATTTTGTGATGCAAGGATGAAATAGAAGTGATGGAAGGGGTCAATACCGATCAATTCTAACAGAAAAAATTTTATAATGTAATAGGAGTTTTTTTTTTTATTGAATAATACAATAAATACATTTGTTATTTGTCCAACACCTGACTAAATCTTCTGAGGGAGTTTCTTTACCTCTTGAGTGAAAAACCTCAAATGAAATCCTTGCCAGAGGAGATAATTATATTTTTAATAAAAAAAAAATACATCAAATATTCTTAACAACTAATTATTGAAAAGAAGTCATGGTAGAGTCGTGGGATTTAGAAAATCAATCCTAGCAACCAGGTAGCCGTTCTGATTACTGAATAACTGTGATTGGTGTGTTGTTAGAACTAGGTATCCTGAGGGATTGAGGGAAAATGTTTGATCGATTATTCAGTTTCCTTTGTATCAGGAAATTTATAGAGTAAAAAAGTCAAAAGGTCACTAGAGTTGATTGTCATTGTCAAAAATACCATAACAGATTAAAATGAAACTGGATTTATTTTAAATGTGTTAAAAACTTGTTTATAACCATAAAGTAACCAGTGATCAAGAAGCTTCAAAAGCACTTCAAAGTGCAATCGAACTAAACAAGGACTACCTTTCTGCTTGTTCGAAGAAATTAATACCAAAGAGGTTATGTGCAGTGTTATCGAAGAGGTAGTGGGAAATGGAAATAAAATAAAATAAAAGTAGATAATAACCTGTGGCTTTGGGCATACAAGTAAACTGCTGATAGGCGTCAGAGAGGGAAAGTGCAGGAGCGTAACCATTCAGTGAGCTTAGAGCACTCAGGCTTGTAGGTCCACCTAATAAATAAAAGCAGGCAAAATGACTAACTAAACTAATTTAATAACTAACAAACTAGAGCTAACTAATATTTACTATTACTGATAAAATAGATTTAAGATTATTATTCGAGAAATGAAGAATTTTTATTTCTCGGTAATAACCCAGAAAATAAAAGCCTTCTAATAGAAAATTACTAACACTCCTTTTTTTTTTTTTTTTTTTTTTAATACTGATAAAATTGAACTAACTAAAGCTTGATAGATCCTTCTAAATCTAAATAACTTAATTAATAAAATAAACTAGAATCTAAAAAATCTTGAAATAACTGTAACATGCCTGCTGTTATAACAGCTCAAAGATGTAATCCATGCTTATACGTGCAGCAATAATTAAAGATAATCAAGCAAAAAAGTTTAACTCAGTTAATAATAATTTTTTAATACTATTATAGCTAGTAACTTTAAAGAAGGCACAAAATAAAAAGTTGAAGCCTAACATAAAACTTAATAAAAATGTAAAACATCTGGGAATAATTAGTAAATGATGGTTGACCATGTTCAGGTAAATTCAGCGAATAATCAGTCTTATATTGATAATTATCATCTGTTTTATTTGTGTCTTTGTTTGTTTTTGCATTCTAAGTTTATATCTACAGCCCAGATATTGAACACTCCATAAACTATGAAAAATAAATGTAACTAAGATAGTAATGAATATGACACGATATATTAATTTAAGATGTAATAGGCAAGAAATACAAAAAATAATTAAACTTTTGTACACTGTATGCACAATATTATATTGTACATTATATACTGATAGACAATATTATATATGTCCATTTGAAAATTATTGAAAATATAAAAATATAGATTATACTGTAATATATTCACAACTAATTATATTTACATTCATCTTTATTAGTTTATAATGTTTTTATAAGTGTTCGTATTTATATTATAGGACTAATGAAGTTAGATATTGATATTTATTTTCGATTTAGTGTGTTTTATTTACCTAGATAAAATACCCTGAATCTGAGAATAAAATAAAATATGTCATAATATGTATGCTCCCTCTCTCAGGACAGAGGGAAAAGTATTAACAAATATATAATTAATGTTAACACAGTAATATTTTTTAGGAAGAAAAATGTCGTCGATTTAAAACTTTATTCAACTCATTATCTAAAAAAATAAAAGTTCCGCTCGAAACGTTAAAATTAAAAATATTTAAATTTTGATACTATGAAGTAATAATTTGACACTTTTTTGGAGGTATTTTGATTAGAAAGCTAAATTATTATTTCATGCATCTTGAAAAAAAAAATCAAACAGAACTAATAATTTTTGTATAAAAAAAGAAAGAAAAAAATTAAGAAAAAGTTACATTGTTAATAGAAGGATATTACAGAAAGTGAATCAGACAGTTTTAGAAAACTCACCGGAGGTAGATGCCTTTCCGAGCAATGCTAAAGACGAAATATAAGAAGATCATGAAATTTATTAGAACCAATTTTTAGTTTTCACTTATAAATTAAAAAGAAATATCATTATTATATGCTGAATTTTAAATGTTACTAAATATTAAAGTAGATCTCACAAATAAACAATATTTTCTATTATTATTTATTAAAATATCAATATTAAATAAAACCATAAAAAAGTGTTAGGCTAATTTTTTGAAAATAAATTCTAATAATGATGGATATTTTACTAAATCTCTTTAGTCAGACAATTTTTCGTGTAGATACATTTATTAGTTGGCGCCCAAGCAAAAGAAAATGATATAAACATTACTATTTAATTATTAGTCAGTAACTTATGTAATATAAAACTAGGTTGAAGATCTCAACTTAAATATTTTTCAAACAGTACTTTTATCTTTACACTAAAAAAGACTATTCAAACAGTAAAATTATTATTAAAGACTATTTAAATAGTAAAATTATTATAGTATTTAATACTTAATTTCCAATACTAATGAAAATTTCTTTAGTAAATATACCTATGCGAATATTATAAACCTATACAACAATAATATACTATATAACTATAATATAGATTTATGTAAAATTATAGGTAAAAATAGATTGAGTATTAGAAATTGAAATTGAAACATTACAAGTGGTACAATTTTTATTTGATATTCAGAAGCTTTAATTCTTTTTTTTAATTATCAATCATGTTACCAACAAGCCAACATTCTTTAATCTTTTTCCATATATATAAATGTCATGAAATCAATGAGCTCCTGAAAGTTAGAATTTTCAAATCTATTATTGCATTTTATATGTTATTTCGTCTGTGAATCATGGCCATAATAATATTGAAGGAATAAAAAGACCTTAAGGTATTAAAAAATGGAATATTGCATAAAATATTTGGCTAGAAAGTGAGAGTTAATGGAGTATTTAGACAGTTATATAATGCTAGATTGTATGACCCAAATTCAGTAAAAATAACTTCAAATCAGGGAGAATAGAATGGGCATGTTGTCAGAATCACAATAACAAATGTAGAACTAACTAAAAAGAGTAATCAGTGTTAAAATGATAATTGAGCAGCCTTGTGATCAACTATACACTAATTAATAGACTCATAGAATTTGGCAATATTTTTAAAAATAGTTACTAGTAATTATATTAAAATCTCTCTTTAGCCTTTTATTAACCGATGCATTTCAATGTTTGGCGCCCAAACAGAGGAAATTGAAATAATTATTATTATTTAGTAACAGTTTATATGGGGAAGGTGTTTACTATTTTAAGGACCATATTATTTTTCTTTGTTTTTTTTAAAATAATCTGATGGTTTACTTCAAGATTAACTTTTTTCTCCTCCTAAAATGAAACATTTGATGGTTGTGCTAACTTGATTGATTAAAAAAAAAAAGTTAAAATAGTCAATTCCTTATTTATTTTACTTTAAGATACATAAAAAAGATACTTTATTATATTACTTAATCTATTAAGTAGATAGATATAATAGATATAAAGAAATTTCATTACTTAAAAAAATTATACTCAATAAAAATTTCAGAAACGATTTATATGACCAATTTTTATTAAAAACAAAACAAAAAAAAAATTAAACAAACCTGTAGTCGTACCTGCAAGGCTTGACAATGCTGAAACAACAAGAAAAAAAAAATATATATATTTTTTGTATATATTGATAAATAAAAAGTTTACATATAAATACAAACCGATATACACATTCAATATTTTAAATGCACTATATTAAATATATTTTAATCACTAAAGAGTTATTATTTATGCAAATTTGTTTGATATTTTTATAGTAGCTTTGTGTATTTCTTTGGCTCTTTTCTAAAAGTTCTTCCATAATTATTTGGTTATTGATCATTATTTTGTTTGATTAGCAACTAAGTTATAATAAAAATTCAAGAGGGCTACCCTGTTCCTGGTGGCTTTTTTTTTCATATTGAGAAAAATATCTGTTAGATTCAATTCAAAGCACAATATAACAATAAATTTTCTCTCTTTCATTTTTAATGGTATTTTGTAATAAATTTGAACCAATATATTTTGCTCTAATTCAATAAATTGATTCATTCAAGATGTAAGAATTAACAATCAAGATTGACTAATCTATGATATTGTACAAAACTTCAACGACTCATATCCATTTACTAACCCAGATTATTTTTTCTCAATTTTATGAGTTATTCATGATGTAACTAAACTGTTTGTTAACTTAAAACAGCTCCATAGTTTTCAAGAAGGAGGCTCTTAAGAAATGGGATAAAATGAGACCAGAGAATTTTGAAACAACTTATTTTGGAATAAGGGGACTCTGAAATATCTAAATGAAAATGACATAAAGAAAAAAAAAAGAAATTCAATCTCGAGCATAAGGATAATGTTAAAATACAAAAGTCTAAATAAAGAAATATCCATTTTATTCTCCTACTCTATCACCTTTTTTATTTTTGTCATCTTGAACCTCTTCTATTGATTCATTCTTTTCTACTTTATCCACTATATTGAGTTAAAGGGTTAAAAATCTAAAATTTTATTTCAGATGACTTGTTCCATATAAATAACTATCATAAGGATGTAAAAAATAATATACTCTTTTCGAAATATAATCTTAGAACCAATTAAACTACTCCCCAAAACATCTATTTACCACTACTACAATCATAATAATAAAATTTAATAGCAATTAAAGTTAACCTTTCAAGTACAGCAATTAATTATTTTCCCATTGAAGGGATATTTATTAAAAAAGTCTTTTGAAAATTTTGTCATTCCTTTATAATTTTTATTCTTTTAAATGTAATAACATTTCAAATTATTATTCCATTTTTCATTTATTACCAAGTAAAAAAAATTATTTTTTGTTTATATAAAATTTAAAAAATGTTCGTTCATGTTCAAGTGAAAATTTGTTTTATTCTAACTCTAAACTTGGAATTTTGTCCAAATATAAAATATCTTAAACATTGTTTCTTTTTTTGCATAAATTATTTCGTTTATCATATATATTTTTTAAAATATTATTTCCATTTATCGTATTCTTCATCATTTTATATGCTGGACTAGTCCTAGTTGAGAGTGAGAACAAATTAAAAGTTACAGTGGAACCACAGTATAACAAAACCCTCGGGTTTATCAAAAAATTCATTAAACAGAGTGACTTGTTATATCGAGGTTCCACAGTACAACAGGTAAATTTTCTGACATGAAAATGACATAAATTTTGCAATTTCATTATATTTACAAGAATAAAAATCTTGAAGGGATGATATCAAACTTCTAGAACATATTTTCAATTTTTAAAAAATAAATCAATTATGCTTGTTTCATATAAATAACATTTGTTTTAAAATGTGCATTGAATCAGTATCACAATCGATTGTGTTAGGTCATTCAGTTCCATTTGATCATCACTATTTAGTGCTAAGTGAGACTGAAAAATATTAGGTGCATAAACACTGAGACTATATACATTAATCGTGACTAAATATTTTAGTTTTAGTCACACAACAGATTCATACCATAAATTTTAAACAACAAAGCAATTGCATAATAGAGTGGTTTTACAGCCTACATGATTATAGCAGGCAAAATTACACCTTTAACAGGACCTGTTACTTTTAAAAACTGAGAAACTTATTAAGAGAGTATAAAGGCATGACATTGTAAACTGAGTCGTCAGATTGTTTATTTCTTTGCCAGCAATATGTTGATTTGAAGTCTCATGAAAATTTGTAAATATTATATTTTCGAATAAGTAATTAAGTACTTTCAATGATTTGCTTCTTGGATTCCACTAATAAAACTGAAATGATTAGAAGTTATTTTTAGATGAATGTATACAACAAACTTCTAAAAAAAATTATCAGTACAGTTTTAGTAGGTGTAATTTTACCGTATGGGACAAAAAGAATCATTCTACACCAAAAAAAAATTTACTAAATATGACTAACTTATTTTAAATTAGTTTAAGCATCTAGACACCTTTACAACAATAGTGGCATGCATTAAAAATAACGATAGTCACAATATCAAAAATAAAAAATATTAATGACAGAAAAGGGGAAGGAGCGAATTTCAAAAGACATCAAATCTCATTCATTTTTACATCTTCTAAAATACATATGAAACTGCTTCCTATATTTAAAATTGATTTTAAAAACAAAAAAAAAAACTGACAGCAAACTAAACTATTATGATCACGACAAAAGCCTAAATTTGAATTACATAATATTAAAAATCACAATGAGTGCAAAAAAGAAAAAAAAAATATGAGTTACAGAAAAAATATAAAGCATTTGAGTGCCAAAAATATAAATCAGCCTAAAGAATGATAATTTTTTTTTATTTATGTATTATAAAAATATTAACAAAGATAAAGTGAATTGGATTTTGTATCTACCACGGCCAATTTTTTAAATAAAATGGATAAATATGTCTGTTATATATTTTAATTGCACACAAGTTTGAGATAATTGCTAACATTGTTGATAAGTATTTCTACAAGAAAAATGCACCAAATTTTTGTTATAATTTATATGATATATGTAATTACCTCATGGTAACATATAGCATATGTTCTGATATATTTATTTTCCTATTCAGAATTAGTAACAGCCTAGTATTTCCAACATTTTTACTAAGTAAGCAACTTCAAGGTGGGAGACGATAGCTACAAAGATTTCATCCACGGTGAGGGCCCTCTCATTCAACAATATGGGGAAATAAACAGTCTTTTCATTTTATTTTTATTACAAATGCTGATATTTAGAAATTGAATCACAATTAAAGCATTTTACCTCATTTTTTTTTTTTTGTTCATTATAAAGAGTTATTATGTTTGATTTTAGATTTTATTTTTTTTCTTTAATATTAATGTTAAAATCACATTAGTTTTTCAGTTTAGTCATATTTTTCTTAAGCATAACCTGAGTCTAATTTACATACATCTCTCTTCATCTATTATTAAATTGTTAGTTAGAATATAAATATTTTTTTATTCTTATGAGATTTTTAATTTATTATTTTTACATGTATGGAGAAAAGATTTAAGTCATCAGAACCCTAATGAGATAAAAAGTTCATAATAATGTGATTAACAAACCATTATTTCATTAAAAAAAGATTTGGCTGATTTTTATTTTAAAACACATCAATATCCCATGCATTAAACAAAATAAAACCTGCTATTTTCGAGAACATAAAAATAGAAGAAAAAACAAAATCTACTAGGAAATACTACAACCGTTACTGTTTTCAACAATGGAAATAGAGAAACAAACCTGGACTACTCAGGCTAGACGAACTGGACCCTACAAAAAAATAAATAACATAAAATATTCATTTTATCAATCGCAATTTTATACTAAATGTTATTGGCGATATGCTTATCAATAATAGCCATCTTAAGACGACTATGTTTTGCATTAATTGTTATACTAATAATTTAATGATATAAGTATAATAATTTAGTGATATAAATGTAATAATTGATTAATTGAGTAACTAACCATTAGGAGAGACAGCTCCTGCACCTGTCATTGCCGCTAACGTTACCAAATTCTGCATTGTCATTGGTGTACCTGTAAAAATAAAATTTATATTTAAAAAAAAGCATAAATATACATAAATATTTTTTTTCTTTTTTCAGAAGCTATGAAAATAATAAAATATAACCTCAACCACAACAATTTATGAAGGACCTTGTTTTGACTAAAAATTTTACAAGATGATTTGGTCAGTATTCATCCTAAATTATCAGGTTTATCCCAACCTCAGAATTCAGGATTTAAGGCCCATTAATTAGTAAGGCAATAGTTTTCTGTAATGGTAGCAAAGTAAGAGCAAAGAGTCCTTTTCTACATATTGACAGTTTAATTTGGACACTTTTAAAAACCTACTTAAAAAGTGATCAGAGGTGTAGAAAAAAAGCTAATTACTGAATAATGAATGATTGAAATTGTAAAAATGTTATTAATACATAAATTTTGTTTTTTATATTTATTTGTTATTAACAAAGTTTTTTTTTTTCTGTTCGGCTATCTGAATTTTTCACTAATTCGAACTCCTTTAGTTTTAATTTGTTTTGATCAGTCAGAGTCTACTGTATCCACTCCATATTAATTGTGAAACTACATTAATTATCTAGATTTACTTAATTAGATTTCTGGGCAAGGACAATTTATTGCGATTAAATTATTTGGCTTAAGTTATTATTATTATTTTATTGAAGCCTGTAAGACTTCAACATATAAAACTCGTAAAAAGAACTCCATAATAATTATTATTTTGGAATATAATAATCATTTAAAAAAAATTTCAGTGAATTATACTAATCCTACATTAGGACAAAATATGTATAAGTTGTATAATATATAAGAGCTTTCCATTAATACCTGTGACTGGAACAAATACAAATTAGATAATTATATCATATCAAAACAATGACCACACTTACCGTTAGCAACTGACATGTTTGCCAAACCTTGAAGAGCAGCTAAACCCTGCAGGTTAGAAGAACTAATATCACTTAAATTAGGATTTGAGCCATTTAATGCAGCCAGTCCTTGTAAACCTGTAATCAAAGTGTATAATACAAATTTAAGAACATGTATTAAAATATTTATATATAGTGAAGCTACTTTCACGTTAAAACAGATTTAATAAATGAAGGGTAATGAAATCTTAAAATCACACTAAATGTAAGATACCATGTTTTACGACTGAGTGCCTCAATATTATAAAACATGGTACCTGACACCAAATTAGGTAATAGAAACTCATAATCGGATGAAAAACATAGAACCTGCAAGGACCCCTACTCTATTGTGTATTCTCATATCCACAAAAAAAATTTGTGAATAACAGCTAGTGAAAGTTTAAGCTAATTGGGTAATATACTTTTGTGAGTTTTTTTTTTTGGACCAAATATTATCCTCGAATCTTAACAATCGATTTCCCACAAGTTTTCATTTCTTCAGTTACCATGTTTCACAACCGAACACATCACTTATGAATGATTCATTAATAAACAGATGTTGTATCCACGACAATTTAGAGAGTCATCCTACTCATGTTTTGACAAATCCATGGGATACATGCCCAACGGATCAGTGCTGATTAACTTTATATTAACTTAATTCATTCACTATCCAACTCGACAAATGTACACATTCCACTCCACAGTATAAAGAACAATGTACAAAAATGTCAATTTAATTTTTTATATATAATTTTAAACTTTCTAAAATAGATTGATTAAGAAACTATTTTATAAATTAGAACTGTGAAAAGATAATAAATATATTCATATTTTGCTCAACTAATGCAGTTATAGCATTTTAAACAAGGCAACATCATCGAGTTTACACCAATAATGATAATAATTAGCAATTAGTTTTATATCAATAATGAGATCAATTTTCCCTAGATATACCAATGCCTCTAATAATCAATCTGATAAAAATAATCTTGAAATTATTCCCTTTACTTTCACTTACCTATATATGGAATATAAAGTAGGGAGAAGTATTGAAAACAGTTTGAATCAGAGTTTTCAAATAAATATAAGTTTTAAGGTGCCGATAGTCCAAATAAATGAGTTTCGCAAAATGGTTTGTGTATAACTATGTGTGTTTGTGAATTACCTAGCACAAAATTGAAAAGTTGTGAAGAACTTAAATTACATTTTAAGGTAGTTATAAGTTTGGGATAGAACAGACATTTTTTGGCTATAATCGACTAAATAGAAGTCCCACTTTATATTATAGATTTTATACATTTTACCATTTTATCCTGAATAGCTCAGACAATTTTAATTAAACTCCTCATATTAGAGTACAATTAATTATTCTTTAATATAAAATAGGATTTATTATGATTGAAATAATGTGTAAGGGCTTAAATACAGAATTTTCAAAAAAGTTTCCTCCAAATATTATTTAATTTTGTACATTTGAAATAACAAACCATCTCTCATTGTTAGTATTAATTTAAAAAAAACAAAAAACAAGATATGAACTATGAAAGAATTTGAAAGTTAGCTAAAGTAGAAAATAGACATTTCTTTGTTTTCTTGGTTGTTATGGCAACAGTCATAATTTCATATCTATTGCCATAACAACCATAGAAACACAAAAGTATTGAAATAGTTACTCTGTTTAATCAATAAATGGAGTAAGGGAAAATACTTAAATCATGAATAATAATTAAGTTGCCATTTTAAAACAAGTAAATATTATCTTCAACCCAAAATAGGATGGTAAGTGAAAGTTATAAGATGTCTCCACCGCACCAGATTTTTCAACTGATAATAATTAATTATGGATAGGTGCTTTATTATTAGTCTTTTCTTACATTATTCTTCACCATGTCTGACCTTCGTTAATAAATTTACAATTTTGATGCATCACAAATCAAAAAAGCTCCCTAAACGTCTTCTCAAGTTTTTTATAGCATAAAATTTACATCAATTATAATGATGAGCAATTAAATTGCTGAAATTTGCAAATTTAATAGATTTTTTTTTAATTACCAAATAAAGATATTATTACCATGCTTCTTCCAATATTCGACAGACTTTAGGAAAAAGATATATAAAAATGCAAAGCAGTCCAAATATTAATAAATATGTAATAGAATGTGACAATAGCAATAAAATAGATGTTGATTTTAATATAAATTTACATCATGATTAATTCATGATACAGACTCTGAATAAAGAAATTTTATAATTTATTGAACATCATAAAACATTATACAAAATTGTATTTATAATTTACTGTTACTATTTTATTACTGTATTATATATTCCTGGTCAGGACAGCAGTCAAGAATAAATAATAAATAGTTACTCAAAGTTGACATTTCAACCAACAATAAAGGTATTCATCTATATAATATATGTATTGTATTTATATCATTACTATTGACAATATTACCTATATAATATTGTTACTGTTAATACATTATGTACAATATTACTAAAGCACAAATGTATTTACCCATTTTTATGTTGTTTTGAATCAAAATAAATAAATACAAATGTTTTTAAAATGTGTATCCATTTTATTCACAATTTTAAAATGCCATTAGCACAATAATATGATATTTACCGAGTGCAGTTTCTTAGTTTTTCTTGGTGTAGCAAGTATTCTATGCAAAAATTTTTGTTTAAATTACTCAAAGATGTTTTTCTCTTAACATAGCGGCCATGAGCATAAAAGCAGTGGAATCATAAGTTTTTTTAATTAAAATTTTTTAAATTTGTAGAAAAAAGCCATGAACCAAAACAAACAAAACAACAAACAAAAAAATTACAAACATCACCCGTTTTTAACCTTAGCTTTATTTCCTCTTAAATTTAATTTTCTCTAGTTATTGTAGACCCCAGATATTTAAATTTCTTTATATATATTAAAATTTATTCCCTGTTATATTTTTATATTGTATTTATGTTTCCATAACCATAGCTGCTTCTATAACTACCCAATATGTTTAGTTTTCTGCATTTATTTCATAACTATTTACCAGCTTTCATGAACGATATACTTAATTTAAATAACTTTCACATCTTCACCAAGCAATACTAAATCATTAGCATTTATTTCTTTTACCTAGAGTCAAACCTTTATTAGGTTTATGTTGTTTAAAGGCGTAAAAACCTTTTCGTTATCAACGCCTGCAATCTTTCTTAGCACAAGTTACCTTTCTAATGATATAGTCTATTATATTATAAACAAAATAAAATTGGGAATAGATAACAGCTTTGTTTTAATGAATGAACCTTTAATTTATCAGTATAATAATTACAGATTTTAACTACAGCAACAGATCAAACTTTTTTTTTTTTAAATCAATTTATGCAAATAATTAATATATTATAACAACAAAAAGAATTTAAAATTTTAATTCTTATCATAAATAACCAGCAATTTTATTCATAGTTAAGAATATGTTCAATTATACCTGCTGAGTTGTGAAGAAGAAGTTGTGTCCCAATATTTGGTTGGACATTATTGGTTTGAAGATGTTGAAGTAACTGAAGAGGAGTCAAACAGGAACTACTGGGATCAGTCTATTGACAACAAAATAAATTTAAATAGTTGGAGAAAAACAAAAAAAAAATCAACTAATGTATAACATTAAGTATTTATTAATTTAAGAAGGAAAAAAGAGAAATATTTTCTCAGATTGAAAACTAATTTCTGGAAACAAGAGTAGTAATAAAGATGTATAATATACTTTTGGATTGCCAAAGGTTTTGGAATATTTAAAATTGAAGATGGTAATAGAGTACGGTAATAATATAATTATTTCAAAAAATGTATCAATTATAATAAAATATACACTTTAGCCACAATATTCTTTATTAATTATCATCATGCCATTATCAATGCCTTATTTTATTTTGACAGTCTCACATCGATCTCTAAAAAAATTGCAGGCTATTCTGCCTAAGTCTAATATAATATAATTAACCTATATTTGTCAATTGTTTAATATTAATTCTTTTATTTGCAAATTTTGTTATACAACTATGAACTAACTTATCAACACATTTGGTTACATAACATATGTTGATAAGTTAGTTGATAGTAGTATAACAAAATTTACAAATGAAAAAATTACTATTAACTATTTGACAAATATAGGTTAATTGACTGCATTATATCAGACACAATCTGCAACGTTTTAGTGATTAATGTGAGACTGAAATTACAATTAAGATGGTCCTTGATATTGGCCAGGTTAGCTGAAATGTAGGATATTTAAAATGAATTAATAAATAATATCAAGGATAAATGGATATATTTTATTATAATTGATACATTTTAAAAATAATTACTTATAATATTACCATACTCTATTACCACCTTCAATTTTAAATGTTAGCCATAAATTTTTCCAAAACCTTTGGCTATCCAAAGATATGTTATACATATTTATTTAAAATGAATCAATAAAAAATATTGAGGCTAAATGGATATATTTTATTATAATTATAAATACAACCATTATCGATCAAGATATGAAAATATAAAATTAATTCAAACCTGCTGTGGTAGGGACGTGAGGTACGATTGCGGGGACAAACTGACTCCTGCCAAATTCCAAAGGTTAGCTTGCATTTGCTGCAATCTCTTCTGATCCTTTTCCTTTTGAGTGTCGGCGAATTTAACCACCAAAGGCAGTGAGCATCCCTATAGGAAAATTTTTAAAATAAAAAATAAAATGAAACAGATTTAAGAATTAATTCCGATATTTACTTATTGAATTATAAAGGAATGATTCTAACTATAACGGTGTAGACTAGTTGCGAAGGACACTGATGATTTAAGAATATCAGATAATGAGAAGTCATTATAATAATAATAATATATAATTCAGTTTTAATTACACTTTTCAAAATAAAAATAATTGATCTGACATCAATTAATAAAAGAGACTAGGTATACTAAATTGGTTCCCATTTTGGCAATAATGAGTAGTGAAGTAGTCAGCCATATTTCATTCTTTAAAACTAAGATTCTTTTTAAAAGATAAGATTACCGCATCTTTCAATAATCAATTATTCCCAACTAATCCTAACTTAAAAAATGTTTCAAAGTTCTAAAATTCGTACACAAAATTTTATCATAATAGAGAAATAGCCAGTTTTAGTTAGGATAAGAACTGAGATTTCATAGATTCCTGGATATTAATATAAAGCATTTGGGAAGAAAATTATTTCAATTATACTCATGAAGTTTGAAAGAAAAGTATTTCAAGTTTTCATAACATTCGTTGTATTCAAATATTCATAATACTCCTAAATATTATGTAATGTAAGTATTGTATTATGTATTTGAATACTTTCCTATTTCTATCTGAAATATTCCTTTCATTATCATCATGGGTGCTATAACTCATCGCTGAGTCTTGGCTGCCTCGATTAGTCTCACATTGGTCTCTCTCTCTCTCTTGCAGCTGTTCTCCTGTTATATAGTCCAAAAAGAGCTCTCTATCTGTGTTGACTCAATGGGGTGGATAGATTATTTAGATTAATTATAATTATTAATTATACATGGATGGATACAGCACAATCTAAGTCTTCTAACTCTTCTTTTTCTTTCTGAACACGTAAGGACAGGACGAATTGTACAGAATCGTTTTTGCTTTCCTGGAGATCAAGTGATTACTTAGATACCGCTACAGGCCAAAACAACATTTCTTTGCCGCCAGGATCCTCTTTGATATTCTATTTTTCTTTACTTGAGAGCCTAGATAAACAAATTGTTGGACCATTTCAAATTTTGAAGTCACCAATCGAGATCTGTGGATGTAGTGCATTTATGCCTGCAGCCAATACTTGGTTTTGCTCTCCTTTCATTACTTAAGTAAATACTACTTTACTGATTACTTAAGTATTATGTCACGAATATATTATAATAGAAGATGCAGAATATAAAATACTATGCAATATTCTGTTTGTTATTTTTTATACTTTGACCTCTAAAATGCAATATAAAAAAAATGTATTTCATCTTTTATTTTGCTTTGCGGATTTCTTATAATTATTATAGTCATTTTTAAAATTGAAATTTACACAAATTTAACTTTAAAGGACTTTTAAGTATTTTATATGAATTGAATAAAACATAAGCAGTTTACTAAAAAAATGTTTGAAATTACTAATAAGTACAGTGTTTGACACTAAATGATTATATCATTAGTAAGATCTGTATTATATTATAAATATGGGTTCATAAAATAATGAAAATTTTATGACAAATATGTATATGAATATTTGCTGAATTAAATTTGGAGTGTTTACTTTTAATATTGTAGAAAATCACAACCTGATCCCTTATCATTATGATACATATTATGAAACATTTATATTTTAATCAATACCACTGTTCTTATATTAGCAAATATATTAATTTGCTTTTATTTTTTAATAGGCACCAGAGATTACTCTAGTAGTATAGCAGATTGACACTCGTGTGTTTCATTAAGGTAAACAGCCTTCTTGGCTCTGATAGAATCCTAGAATACAAGGGTTCCTCTATTGAATTGTAATCCCTTTTAAACTTAATAAAAAAATTGAAGATTTAAGTTGGTTTCTTCGGGGTGGGAAAAGAGGAGCACCCCCTGAGTTCTGGCAGTTATTTTTGGACTAGATAACATTGTAGCCAAGGAATCACCTTAGCACAAACTCGAGTTGGCGGTTTAAATCTGGCCGAGAGAGTTAACTTTTACTTCATGGTGACCCCATGGAATGAAAACTCAACCTTCTCGTTCTTGCTATAATAGGTTGGTAATTCATATGATAACTACCCAGCTTTTCAGTAATAGCGAGGTAGGGGGTTAAAAAAAAAATCATTGAGATACAGAATTTAGTTTCAAGAACTACAATTGTTTTTTCCCAAGAAAAATCCTAATAATAGTAAGGGTTACTTCACGGATATTTTACTGAAGTGAAACGTTATAGTTTAAGAGACTGTTTTTTCTAACACAGAGACTACTATGGTCCAAACCTACTAAGAGGTATACTATTAAAATGTAAAATTATTTCTATGTCACTCAATGGATTTAGAAACAATATATAAATAGCTCAATCAAATTTGTTACAATTTTTTGATAATGCTCTCAATCTAGTCTGAGTTTTGATGTAAGAATTTTTTTTCTTTGTATATCAGAGTGGACTTATCGATTACTGAAGACTGACCTTACTGAGATTATATTGATTCAATGTTTATAAGGTGGTTCATAAATATCTGGAATTAATTTTTACCAGAATTACAAACCCATTTTGAATTTTTGATATAATAAATTTTTAAACAACTTTTCTGTAGAGGTGAAATAGAACCATTTGTGAATTTGAATTAGTAGATAGAGACTAAATAATCTGTAGTGCAAGTTAAATTGTATTCACTTAGCTGAGAATAAAACTGAGTATATTTATTCAAGCTGAATAAATTTGAATATTAAAAATTACACCTGAATCTTTTTCCATTAATATAGTTATGGATACATCTCATTAAAGATTTTCATCAGTGAAATACGTTTCTCATTATTTTATAAATTTTCTATGTTGAGCAAGTTTCTATCCCATAATTAGTTTAAAAATTTTCTCATAAAGTATTCAATAATACCTTATGATGAATTGATGGCTTGTTGCATAGCAACACCATGATTTCTAGAAAAACGATAACAAGTTTTTGAGATATTTGTTTTTTTTTCAACATTGGTTTCACTGGAAAAAAAAAAAATAACAAACAAGGCAATCTAATTCACTGGAACTTTAAAAGTATTAAATTTGAGGTTTTGTGATTGGAATTATCCAATTTTATTCTGATGATGTTATGACCTATGAAGGATCTTGGGTTAGCCAGCACTTACACAAAGGAATGATATAAGCATCCAAGCTCAACAGCCAGGTTTATTCCCAACTCAATAAAGACTCTGGTACCCACTTTATAGAGGCTGTCTCTTTATAGAGACAGGCTTAAAATTGGGTTCAGATGTTAGAAACCCTGTACTTTACTCACTGATCTACCTTGTTCTATTTAACAGTAAACTTAAGTTCTTGAATAAAAATCAGAACAGAAAATTAATAAGAATCAGAAATCATCAAATCAATTGAACTAAAATTTTCTTAATATTTACAGCCGATTTCTTCATAGCCTGAATTCATGCCTTCTTTATAAACGGTCTTTGAGGGATTTTGTATCACTAGGTCCTTGTAGTAGATTTGATGGAAATTTTTTTTCTAATTATAGGATTAAGTTCATTAAATACAGAATTTTGGAGCTTTATACCCGGAGATTCTGTAAAGACAGGAGAAAGGCCAATTCGAGCCATTAATGATTAAAAAAGTATTTTTGGAAGTACATAATAATAGGAAGTAGAGCACATTTCAGTAGCCAACTTGCAGGGAAAATCTTTGGGGAGAGCTTTCGAAGCAGCAGTAACAAGAGTGCTTAACCAGCTTCTAGTGAAGATCAGATCGATGTCCTATCGCAAGCCTTGCTTTTGACAATTCCCAGATACGGAATGAGCGAGTACACTTTAAATTTTTCACTGTATCTTTCCTCCTTCCACCCTTTATTTCTTATTTTATTCTGTTTTATCTTTTTAATGTATTGATTTTTAGTTTTTGATATTTCCTTTCATTACTTGAACTGATTAAATTGATATGTATTTTGAATTCAAATCGCTATTGTGGTTTGTAAATATTTAAGAGAATGTGTATCTTTGTAAGAAAGCACCTAAGACTATAAAACAATAAACAATCAATCAATCACAGATTTCCAATATAGCCACTTTTTTAATGCTGCTTGATCTAAGTAAATTTTTGTTTCAAAGACTACTCTACTCATTATTAGTAATTTTTTTAAAGGTTAGAAAAGACCAGGTCTAATTCTGCAATTCTGAAGGAGAGGATTCTCTTCTATTCCTTTTTGATGTTATGATCTCCTTTGAGAGTTTAAGACAAGTAAGGCTACCATGGAGGTTGGGAGTGACAGGTTTCAAGCCTATTTCCAGTTTAAACAAATTTATTCTTAAAAACAATCTTTAATTTCTCTTAGCCTTATATTTAATAGAAAGTTTATATTTATCTGGAACGGCTCATATTTTAATGGCTTATGTAACCTGGACCTTTCATTATAAAATTTGAGCTTCATCTTTTAAGTTATACATATAAAGCAGGTCTAATAAGACAATTTCATTGAGTCAAATAATTAATCCTTTATTTTTTTTTTTTTTATAGGGCATTAGGCATGTATCATTATTAAAGAAAAATAACATATTTAAAAAAAAAATATTTTATTGATTTGAATTGTTTTCACCTTTCTTCAACATCTTTTGTAATAGTCTACATAAATTTTTTTATAGTATGAACAGCCTTTGACCCAAAACAAGTTTTTATAATCAGCTTTCTAATATAAATATATTGATGAAAAAGTATGATTAGAAATATTTTTTAAAAAACAATAATGCTGACATGCCTAATGCCTAAAAATGGAAACCATCACCAATGGTAGCCTATACACCAAGAATATACATAAAATAAACAATTATTTTACAAATTAAAAAAAACAAAAAACATATCCGAATGAAAACTCATTCAATGGCAGGCAGATTTCAAGTTCCGTTAATACTTTGCCTCTATTATCTGATATCTTAAATCTTAATTTGAAATAAAAAATAATATACACAAGAATGGAACCTCTAATAAAAGAGTTAAATAGATAAAAATTCCCTAAAAGTTTCTTACTATAAACGTGACACATGTCCTTATTATTCTGCTCAGTAATCCCCAACTACTTTCTACACAAATCATAGTTATATATCCATGCAAACACAATAAAAAACATGCTTGAAGCTAGTGTACACAATGCATACTTGATATTAAATTGTAAATTTTGAAAATAAGTCTGATAAGACATTAAGAATTGGGCTGCTTTACACAAGTATTACATGAAACACATGATTAATAATACAGCACATTAATAAATATAATATATAAAGGTGTGGTTTGAGAGTATGTAAATGTAATCTTAAGTGTATGTAAGTATATTGATGTAATTCTATTACTGTACTTAACGTCAGTATAGTTTGAATTTTTTTGCACTTTAAGCTATATCATCAATTGGGTACTTAAAGTCAACTAGCTCGGAAGATATCATTGGGCATCATTAGAACTACAATGAATATTTTATCTATGAAGAATATCACATTTCTTTTTCAGATGCCTTATGTTACGAGACACTGATTTTGATATAAGATTACAAACTAGTGGATTTGTGAAAATATGATAAAGATATTCTTCTATTGATAGGACTAAAAATAAGAAATTAATTGTTGGATTTTATTTATGATCAAGAGTTTTTTTATCGTAAAATGATGAATATCATGACTGCTTCAAAATCGGGCTGATTAAAGTAATATATAACTTTTTTCAATAAATTGGGAGATAAAAGTATATTTCAAGAAAATTCTAACCCTATTTTTGGGACATGATTGGTACAATTACTTTGTTGAATGTTCAAGTCTCTTGTTATCTTTAAAATGAATATATGATCAACAATCATTTGAATTCTTATCTAACATCTGTTAATAACTCTGTTGTGGCAATATATTCTTGTCTGAATGTGAAAAGTAAATAGTAAATAAATGTTAACAGAGAACCAAGGTTGTGTACAAGGTAAATTCACTGCTTGGTTTAAATAATTTTCCTATTATCTTTTAATTAAAAAAATATATTGTTAATATTGTTTTTATCAACAAAATTTCATTAAAAAAATAATAAAACAATAAATTAGTAGGGGGACATATTTTTTAAAAAAATAAAATCTATAGAAATAAAGCAATACAATTTTATTTTTCCAAATAATTTTGTACTCGATCAAAATATAGGGGAACAAAATTATTGTTTTTTTATTCACTGATTGCAAAGAAGAGGATTAAAGAAGATAGAATTAAAATTAGTTCAGATTTATATAAACGTTTAACATATGAGTGACTTAGAAAAAATTTCAGAACAGATCTATACTAGATGAAAATAATTAAAACATGGACAGGATGGAGAAATTTAGAGAGAATTAAAAAAATTGTTTAAACAAACAGTGAATTTTTTATTCTATTTATTATGTAGAGTAAATGTGTTCTTAATCAATCAATTTTTTTTTAATAATTAAAATATTAAATCTGCCCGTTAATTCGGGATATGTAAAAGTGTATCATATGAGTAAATGTGATTAAAGTGCATGCGTTTTTATGTAAGATTTGATTATACGTAATGATATTCACATAATAATTACACACATATACAATGAAAAAGAATAACTAAGAATATTAAAGAAATAGATATAAAAACAGATGTATGCCACAAACCACGTTCATAAAAGAAGAAAATATTTCTGTTTTTCAAAAATGAAAAAGATTAAAAGTATCAAAGTATTGAAACAGATTTATTGTAATAAATCAAGCATATCTTGATAAAAAAAACTGAAGCAGAAGTTCCATCATGATGGAGATTACAGTAATAATAATGATAATGACAGCTGTCGCATTATATTTTAACATGTAAACTGACATTTTCTGTCATTCTATGAGGATTGCTTGATTGTTGATAGTTTTGTCAACTATCTGTGTATGTGCAACAAACTTTTCAGAAGATATCTTTCAAATGGAACCTCCGCTTTAGCATAGCCAAGCTTATAAAAAATTTTAGATATAATTATTTATTTTATGATTATTACAGAATGTGGCATCCAGTCTGTTTTTGAAGAAGAGAAAAGACGGATGTGTGAGTGATTACCTCCATAGTTTTAGAATGATGCATTGCTTTAATGGCGTTGATTGCGCACTGCTTCGAGGTAAAAGTGACAAAGGCACAACCTGGGGCCCGGAAACACACATACATAAGCCATTATACAAATGATGCGCGACAGATAAGAAACTTCTAAAGACCACACGAAAAAAATAAAATAAAATAAAAAATCTACATCATTAGATTCTCTAGACATTTCTAAAGGATCATTATTGTGTTAAAAAAAAAAAAAAAAAAAAAAAAAGGAAAACCTGAAAATCCTTTCCAAGATCAAACTGCAAAAAGGGAGCAGCAGTATGATTTTGTTTAGGTCCCTTTAATAAAAGTTTTATTACTACACAAATAATATTAATAAAGCTATATTGGGATACTTAATATAGTAAAATACAATAACACCAACAGGGAACATAAAGTTTTACAGAAGTCACATTTGATCAAAAAAACAATTGGATGGCAGCCCAAAATAAAAAGCTACATATATATGTTAGCTGTGCTCAAATATACGTATAATTATAAGAGAAAAACAAAAATAAATAAATAAATAAAACTAAAAAAAAAATAAATAAAGTGTGAAATTAACTATATAGTGAACACGAAGCCAACATACACTATGCGCAAACAGTACAGGAATTCTGTCTCAAAAAGAAACAGTTATTTACATTGCCAATGAGAAAATATTACAGATATGTTACTTAAATAACGAACAACAATGGGTTGTTGATAATAGGGATATTATTATTAAACAAAAATTATTAGTTAATATTGTTTCTTGATCGGCCAGACTAACCTGTGTTATAATTTCGTGGCCATTTCCAGGTCCCTTAATTGATAGGTGTCTTGGAATAGACAACTGAACTGCCAGAATGGTCAAGTATAACATCTCAATTATATATATTAAAAATAACTGAAAAATTATGTTTATTTTTGTCATCTTTAGAGCCATTAATAAAAATTACTTTACTATATAATGAATGACATTGTAATAATAACTCAAAAAAAACAAAATAAAAAAAAAATTAATGTATAATTTAAGTTTATATAATTTATAAGTAGAAAAAGATAATTGTAAATTAATAAAATATGTTGGTCGAGAAGAAAAGGAGGTGTGGTGAATGAAGAAGAGAATTCTAATAAGAAAAAATGATTGTTTAAATAAAATAAATTATATCCTAGTTAAGTCTTAAACCTCTCTTTATTTCTTCAAATAAATTTATACCTCACATCCAATAATTTAAAATCTTTTTGCTGGATATTCTGTCTGTTGCTAGTCTGCCTGTAAAATTGTCCTTGAGGATGTCTGGATTAGCCGAAATATTGTACTTTTAAAGAAATAAAGAGTGTTTTGAGCCTTAAATTGGGTAAAATTTATTTTATTTAAACAATAAAAACCAGTTTCAGGAAAGTGAAAAGATTATATATGAAAAGAAAAACTTATTTTTATTGATTTATAAAATTTGGACTAAATTTCAGGCCATTTCAATTAACACTTGACTGCGGATTACAACAAATTGTCATCAAGTCATGTTAGCTTGGGAGCACGTAAGATAACAATGTTCCG
Organism: Halyomorpha halys; assembly: GCF_000696795.3. Classification (NCBI taxonomy): domain Eukaryota; kingdom Metazoa; phylum Arthropoda; class Insecta; order Hemiptera; family Pentatomidae; genus Halyomorpha; species Halyomorpha halys. The sequence goes on along the minus strand of NW_027107582.1, from coordinate 438,417 downwards.
CAAAAGAGGCCACTATTCTAACTTGCAGTGGCTTAAGAGCTTAAGCACCTTCATTTCACCTTGATTTTCAGAACCATGTTAAGTATTGTTTGTCCTAGCTTCGACCAGCTACGATCATTCTAGATTCTACTGCCTTTAAGGATTTTTACACTCCTTTACTTATGTATAAGTATTATTAATAATAATAATAAATATTATTTTATTTTACAAACTTCCAATAACATTTTATATATGTTCAAAAGATTAATTAATTTTTTTTTTAATTAAAGACATTTTTTTACATTGTTTTGGATTATTTCACATTTTATAAATGTTTTATAGAAAATGTAATGATATAAATTAACTTTATAGAAGAAATAATATATATACCTATGTATGTAAGTGCGAAAATATACAAAGTTTTAATTATAAAAAACATAAAGTTGTTTTTTATTTATTTAATCATTTAGTTTCAGTAAATAAGTTATGAGTTAAAAATTTTGTATTTTCAGATTAACTTTATTTTATCTGAATATTGATGTATTACATCAATACATCAATATTCAGATAAAATAAAGTTTTAGTCTTTTTTCATACACAGATTTGAGTTCAGTTCTGTGTATGAAAGATCCATGATAAGTTAATACTAAACTAAACTAAATTAATTTTCGATAGGGTATAGATGTATTTATTGGCTTATAATGCAACACTAAAATTTGGTCTAATAGGTGTTAGTACATCAATACATCAATATTCAGATAAAATAAAGTTAATCTGAAAATACAAAATTTTTAACTCATAACTTATTTACTGAAACTAAATGATTAAATAAATAAAAAACAACTTTATGTTTTTTGCCCTGATGAAGGTCTGAAATTTAGGCTGAAATCTTGGAACTCAATAAAAATAAGTTTTACTTATTAATATTATTCTCTCCATTTACCATAATCACCCGTCCTCCCCCGAACAAATTTCTTCTTAACTGCATCTATTTCATAATTGATTATGCAAATAAATATAATATAAAAATAAATGTTGATAGACATTTCTTCATTTGAAAGAAATGAAAGCACACAAAATAAAAAAAAAATAAAACTTTTTTTATTTAATATTTATCTAATCTTTTGTGACAATTGTTTTTTTTGTTTTTTTCCATTTTCAAATTCAGTAATTATTAAACAGTTAAATAATAACTACAAATAATAGAACTTTTTTTGAAGAGTGAAAAAAGAAAAGAAAAGAAAACAATGACATGTAACATACATGTATGTTTATATACAAATTATTTGTGTTAATATTTATGTTTGAATAAAAATAAATCAAACAGATTTAATAAAATTTAAATATAAAATTTATAATCTTAGTTGTGTGGTGCTCACATTTAATTCCTTTAAGTAAAATGTATGCATTATAAGAAACATTGTAAAATTGTAACACAGCTTTTACAAAGGTGTTGTAATTTATGTAATTTCAACTTACTTTATTATGAGTGGAAAGTTTTTTAATAATTTTAGAATTTAATACTTGCATTATTATTATTATTTTTTTTTTAATAAATACAAATTCATAATATAAGCCAATCACGATTTTAACAAAAAATCAAATCAAACAAAAATGAAATGATGTTATTTTTAAATAATGAACAATTAATAATATTAAAATAAATTCTTTATTTTTTTACTTATTATCGATTTCGATTATAAATATTTAAATAATCAATTTCAATCATAAGACAAAGCCTCTGAGATCATGATGCTTTTCTAACTGCTATAGACTAGCCATTGTATTAGTATTTGTTAGTAAAAATAAATTAAATGCTTATAATAAACACCAGATTTCAGTAGTGAATACACAGATAACCTTAAAGAAATATTTATATTTTTTTTTTTTAACTTAAAGCTGATAAAAAATTATATGTTTCTTCTTAAACTTTATTATCAGTTTTAAAATTTGATTTGTGTTCTAAAGGAATAATATACATCAAATACTTTAGGATTACTCCAAGAGGACATGGAGCTGTACACCCTTATTAATGAGTAAATCCAGAAATTGTCTTCAATTCCCCCTGGGGGGGGGGGAATTAGAAATAACTTTATTCAACTTTAAAGTGATGTCCATCAAGAAAAAATTGCTAAGGGGAAATTAAGAAATCATTCATGGTCTATCAGAATTTAAACCTTACCATTTTAAGTTCCTCCAGGCATAAAACCTTGTTTTGTTTAGGATAAAAATATGGAGGATATAATGTAATATTGTTTCAAAAATTAAAAATTTTCTTTTTCTGTAAGAGCTTTCCCGCCTCCTATCTGGATCCGTGAATATGCCAGTCAGTGGTTTAAATGAAAGTGTTAATACTATACTGTTTATTTGTATTTGATAGAAAACTACAGGCAATGATCTAATCCAGAAGATGATAAATTAGAACTTAGAACAAATGTTATTATAATCAATTCAATAGGGCAGTGCTAAACCTGAACAAAATATTAGCCACACATAGGTTAGAAATACTCAGAAACCCGGGATATAACAAAAACAAAATAAAAAAAAATAATTTCTGGTGTTTGAGAAGAGTATCAAATGCAGCAGTTCTGCAGGCAAACTATTACAAATTAAAGAAATATCAATTCCCCAAAAAAAGGCTTCACAGCAGAAATCCACGGCATATATAGACAAATGTGGATTTTGGAGATTAGGAAACTGTGCACAGGATTCACCTAGTTGACAAAAGAAACCAGTAGTTGCAGATTATATAAAACCAACCATTTGAATTGAATAATAAAAAGATAATCAAAGAGCACTAAAATTCTTACAGTCCTAGAAGATAACGGTCGTCACTGGTATAGCATTGCCTTGATATGCAAAAACCGCTATCTAAGGAGAATAAGCTAATCCTAATGTGGACTACGGGACACAAGGGAGTTGAGGGAAACAAGATAGTTAAAGAACTAACAAGAAAGCGATCAGAAACAGGATTAATAGACCCTGAACCATACTGTAGTATATTTCTTAGTATATTAAGTACAGATATTGAACCCAGTACAGTGAAGAAGAAATACTAGGTGTCCAAAACCAGGTATGAAAAAATCTAAATTCTTCAATAATGTTTCTAAGGAAAGGACTTTCCTAGCAAAAAATGAGTTGAGAACAATTATGAACCATTTCCCGTAAAAATATAATCTCAGAAAGAATAAAATAGATGAAGATTCTAATTGTTGTCTGTGCTAAGATGAAGAGAAGGCAGAGTATATTCAATGAGAATATGAAACCCTTGCCTTTAACAGACTGTAATAAAACAGGCAATAATAAAATCTGATGATTAGAATTAATAAAAAGGATCTAACAGGCTATGTTAGAAGCATCAGATTCTCTTGGAATTTCTAAACGAGTAAGAGGTATCTCACAAAAAATCCAAATAAGTTCCAAGTGAGGAAGGATTTCTCATCCTTGTAGGCTAATAGTAATAATTTGAATTGAAACAATTTCCCTAAAAACAAAAAATTATAAAATATTTATTTTACTTAATTTATTGTATTAATACATATCTTATAATAATTATCTTATACTTTATCAACTATCGATGTTTTATTGATTGACTTCATAAATAATTATATAAAAATTATGAAATAAATAAGTATTTCAAGGAAAATTTTTAGTAGACCATTATGGCAGTTCAGTCGAATATTTAAATAATATAATAGTACTTAAATAGTTATTTCAATTTACTAATTTCCATCCAGACCAAACAATACCTTTACTCTGGCCAGAAGTGTCCCTGAGAACAGTACATTCTTCAATGGCACCGAACGTTTCAAACATTTGTCTCACATCATTTTCATTGTATTTTTTTGACAACATTCCAACAAACAGTTTCCTCTCTGAAACAAAATAAAGATAGAGAATTAAAATAAATCAAATTATGAAATTAAATAATATCAGATACTTATTAAAAGATATTAATCAAGGAAGAATTCTGGGAAGATGGTTGGGGTTGTGGTCAGTGCTAAGAACAAAAAAACAAGATAACAACCAAGGAATACAAAGATATACATAATGATAAGAAAATAACTAAGATTATAGATACATAAAAAGTGTTGAAATACATGAATAGATTAAGTATAATAAAAAGATAAAGGCTGTATGAAAAATGTAACATAAAAATTAAGTAAAGAACAAATAGTAAAATATTTATGGAAATCTAGTTGGTAAATATATATACAAAATGGTATATATTATGGTTACTTATTTTTATATTTTCTTTCTCTAAATTTTCTTTTTCTTTCCATATTTCAATTTTTAAATTATTAATAACTATTATATTCATACTTCTTTGTGTTATATAACTTAAACTTTTTATTTTCCAATTCTCTCATCACTTCATTTTATTAATTCCATTCTGTAAAATTATTCACTTTATGTTATTCTGTTTATATTTTATTTTTTATTTTCTATACTTATTGGTTGTTATCTTGTTTTGTTTTTAGCCCTGATGAAGGCTAGAAACTCTAGCCGAAACGTTAGCACAATTAAATAAGCTACACCAACTTATTTGTGTTTCATTTGACCGTACCCCCAACCATCATCTCCTAGTACTTCATCCACGGTCAACTATCTCTCATTATTATGTATACAAAACGAAAATTATTTAGAATAAATTAATGAAAGATGTAGTAAATAAAACGTACACATAGATAATTAAATATGTAAGTAAAATAACATAATTAAGGAAATGAAAAAAATTAAAGTTATATAATCTAAAAGAAATATGAATATTTTAATTTAAAAATAATAATTTAAAATGAATGTAATAGGAAAAAAAAAAAGGATTGAATGAAAAATTTCCTGATGAAGGCTTGAAATCCTGGATGAAATGTTGGGACTAATAAACAAGTTATATACTTTTTTTTGTTCTTCATTGACCACACCCCCAACCATCTCCTCATTATATAAATCCACATCAACTAATAACTCATCATGAAGGAATTTGATTGAGTGATTTCCAGCAATGTATAAATTATTGATTCTTAGCAATTAATTAACTTTGGAGTAGATTTCAATATAAATATAAACATTTTGTTTAAGACGTCTACAATAAACTGAAAAAAATATTAGATAGTACTCTATCAGGCTAAATGAACATTTATAAATATATTATAATATTTAGCAGATATATTGTTGACCATAGATTTGATAGTTGAGGTTACCTTTTGGCCTAAATTGCAGGCTCTTATCATGACTATGCAAAAACAAAGATAGAAACCATTATGTGATATGATGACAAAAACTAAAAGTATGATAAGAACATAAAAATATAACAAAATGTAATGTAAGAAGATAACAAAGAATATAGATAGATGATAGATATCAAGAATATTATATATATACATTTTTTTTTTTTTAATTTAAAAATGTATTGACTTAAATGTATTGACATATTGCGATAGTGTAAAATTTTGACTGAAATATACGTTTTGAGATCCCATGAACCCAAATAGGCTAGTCTCTTAAAATGGTATGTAATTGCGTGAGCAGCCTAGCACAAAAATGAAGTCATGCAAAACTGAATTTTGAAAATGAAATTTCGAATTAAGATTGGTGTTGTAATTGGAGGATTAAGATAAATTCCAACAAATCCCATTAAATCACCTTTACCCTTCGTCGTAAACCTACTGACTGCCCTACAGTTTCATTTAATGATGTTTCTCTTACCCCTGTCGAACAGATCCGCTACCTTGGACTACATTTGACCAACGATTAACCTGGAATCCTCACACAAGACTGAAAAGACAGAAAACTGCTCGTCGATTCTGACTATTACACCATTTACTAGACAAACGGTCTAAGCTTCCAACACATTACAAAAGACTGTTTTACATGAGTGTAATAAGGCCAATCTGGACATATGAAGTTGAGCTTTGGGGCTCCACTAAACCTTCGAATTCCTCTCGTATTCAATCCTTACAATCCAAAATCCTCAATGCTCCTTACTTTGTCACAAATAAAAT
>NW_027107582.1:430468-431631 GCF_000696795.3 Halyomorpha halys | reverse complement strand
TTATAAAATTAAATTATACTTCCATAAATTAGGTATGTGTTGGAAGTTTAGACCGTTTGTCTAGTAAGTGCTGTAATAGTCGGAATCTGCGTGCAGTTTCCTGTCTTTTCAGTCTTGTGGAGGATTCCAGGTTAGTCGTTTGTCAAGATGTAGTCCGATATAACGAATCTGTTCTACAGGGGTATTTGAAAAATATAATCAGTTTTCATCGTTAGCAATAACTTAGCTCTCTGAATATTTTTGTTTTGCGGCCATGATCTATTTACGCGTGATTGTAACAGTAGTACATGTAACAATTACTTTGATTGGTATTTTTCTCTAAAAATATTCACGAACACAGGGCTCATTAGGAAACCTGAACGTGGATTTGCGTCTCAATGGTTCAGATGAACAATCGGGCGACAGAAGACGACTGTCGATTTTAGAATGCATAATTAATATTCGCCTTGAGCTAATGAACAGTTGTGCATTCAAGCAACTGTACAAATAACTCAAGGTTCCCCCCTCGCCGACAAACAACAATGTAGGTTTCCCGACAAACAGAATGAGGATTTCAAACCAAATATTGGTAAAAGGTGTGGTAACCAACCGTTATGTTCACGATCATATGTCAAGTAACTCTCTATTTTTAAAGTTCCAGTCTTTATCCCATTCGATACAGCACATTTTCGGAGACTATCCCCAGAAACTAAATTTTTTAAAAAAAATGTATAATGACCATTTTTAATAAAAAAGAACATCTATTAAATAAATCAATAGGTATCCTTATTAAGTCTCAACATTCTTTATTATACCAATAGTTTCCAACGTTTCGGCCAATTCAGCCATCCTCAAGGACAATCTTAAATATAAATTTACACCTCACATCAAAATTTAAAAAAATAATGTTTTATAGGTTATTTTGCCCAGGTCATAAAATTCAAGTCAAAATAATAGGTTGATAAAAATTGAAAAAAAAAATAATAATAATAATAAATAGGTTGATTTTGACTTGAATTTGATAACCTGGGCAAAATAACGTGTAAAACATTTTATTTTTTTTAATTTTGATGTGAGCTGTAAATTTATATTTAAGATTGTTCTTGCCTGTTGAACAGATTCGATACTTAGAACTCCATCTTGACAGAGACTTACTTGGAATCCACACACAAGACTGAAACGAC
>NW_027107582.1:427484-429618 GCF_000696795.3 Halyomorpha halys | reverse complement strand
ATTCCAAACTCCTTATCCATCCTAACTCATTAGTTCTTAATCTCTCATTCTTAATAATCCCTGATAATCCTCCGAGGCGTCTGAAAAGAAGATGGCCACAAGACCTTCTAATTTAAATTAATGTTTGAAGTACCACCAATGGGTGGGTGGTTCCTTCCCAAGATTTTCAAGAGTATATGAAACATACAACATATTAACCTATTGTATTATTTTGTACAGTTGTAAATTACATTAAATAAATAATAAAAAAAAAAAGATTGTCTTTGAGGATGGCCGAAACGTTGGACTATTGATATAATAAAGAGTGTTGAGACTTAATAAGGATACCAATTGATTTATTTAATAGATAAATACCAGTCTCAAGAATTTGAATTATATAAAAAAAGAACATATTTGCAATAGAAATTAGTCGTTTTGTAAAAATAAGATGAAATTCATGCAGTGAAATTTGTGTTCGGATATGATCAATCGAACCGCTAGTTAAGAATTTTATGTTGGCCTAAAATCGATTTTGATAGAAGTTCGCCTACCCATTTATTACAAAGGTCCTAACACAAACACGTAAGTATCCAGGGGTTCATCATAAGACCCACCTTTTTGACTTCAATTTTCCAGGCAGCCTCCATAATACTTTCTCCATGACTCAAAGAGAGTCGCTTTATTTACTAGGTGATGTTGGACTTTCACAATACATAATATACTAATATAATATTACTTGTTTAATTCTGTTATTTTACTTACATATTTAATTAGCCCCATTTATTTTTTGGTTTATCACCTTTTTCATAACTTTGTTTTTAAATAATTTTCATTTTCTACATATATTCATTAATTGGACTTTCATGTTATTTTCATCTTGATAATTTCAATATTACTGTATTCTGATAGTACTTACACTATACGCCTTCATCCAATAATTCTTTTGTACCTTTATAATCTGTTAACTTATTATTTTATTGTTATTCTATTTTTCTTTTCTTTTATATTGGTTCTATTCTATTTTTTTTTGCTTTTAGCTCTGATGAAGTCCTGAATTTCTAACCGAAATATTGGCACTAATAAATAAGTTTTACTTATTTTTCTCCTTTTTTGTCCACTTCCCTTACCATTTTCTTCTCATATAGTAACCACGCTCAACAATTAATGCATCATTACTAATATAATATTATAAAATTAAATTATACTTCCATAAATTAGGTACATTTGATTTTTTTGTTTCAAATCTTTAAATAAAAATATAGAAATGTGGTCTTAAAATGCTATAATTTTAATAAAATTTGATGAAAGGAATATGGTCCGGGGGCTGTCAAAAAACTCAAATAGTAGAAATATACTATTTTAATGAGCCAACGTTATTCATTAACAGGACTTTCATATTATTTTCTTTTTGATAATTTCAATATTACTGTATTCTCAAACTTCTTTTGTCTTCTTATAATACTTACACTATACATCTTCATCCAATAATTCTTTTGTACCTATATAATCTGTTAACTTATTATTTTATTGTTATTCTGTTTTTCTTTTATTTTATAATGGTTCTATTCTATTTTTTTTTTACTTTTAGCTCTGATGAAGTCCTGAATTTCTAACCGAAATATTGGCACTAATAAATAAGTTTTACTTATTTTTCTCCTTTTTTTTCCGCACCCCTTACCATTTTCTTCTCATATAGTAACCACGCTCAACAATTAATGCATCATTACTAATATAATATTATAAAATTAAATTATACTTCCATAAATTAGGTACATTTGATTTTTTTGTTTCAAATCTTTAAATAAAAATATAGAAATGTGGTCTTAAAATGCTATAATTTTAATAAAATTTGATGAAAGGAATATGGTCCGGGTGCGGTCAAAAAAACTCAAATGGTAGAAATATACTATTTTAATGAGCCAACGTTATTCATTAACAGGACTTTCATATTATTTTCTTTTTGATAATTTCAATATTACTGTATTCTCAAACTTCTTTTGTCTTCTTATAATACTTACACTATACATCTTCATCCAATAATTCGTGTATGCCTATATATAATCTGTTAACTTATTATTTTATTGTTATACTGTATTTTCTTTTATTTTATATTGGTTCTTTTTTTTTTTTTTTTTTTTTTTTTTTTTTTTTTTTT
>NW_027107582.1:421916-424686 GCF_000696795.3 Halyomorpha halys | reverse complement strand
ATTTTTTTGTTTCAAATCTTTAAATAAAAATATAGAAATGTGGTCTTAAAATGCTATAATTTTAATAAAATTTGATGAAAGGAATATGGTCCGGGGGCTGTCAAAAAACTCAAATAGTAGAAATATACTATTTTAATGAGCCAACGTTATTCATTAACAGGACTTTCATATTATTTTATTTTTGATAATTTTAATATTACTGTATTCTCATACTTATTTTGTCTTCTTATAATACTTACACTATACATCTTCATCCAATAATTCTTTTGTACCTATATAATCTGTTAACTTATTATTTTATTGTTATTCTGTTTTTCTTTTATTTTATAATGGTTCTATTCTATTTTTTTTTTACTTTTAGCTCTGATGAAGTCCTGAATTTCTAACCGAAATATTGGCACTAATAAATAAGTTTTACTTATTTTTCTCCTTTTTTTTCCGCACCCCTTACCATTTTCTTCTCATATAGTAACCACGCTCAACAATTAATGCATCATTACTAATATAATATTATAAAATTAAATTATACTTCCATAAATTTGGTACATTTGATTTTTTTGTTTCAAATCTTTAAATAAAAATATACAAATGTGGTCTTAAAATGCTATAATTTTAATAAAATTTGATATATTTGTTTTGTATATTTTTACCATTATTAAATGATAATTTCGTTCCAATATCATATCTGTATCAATACTTTGTCTTTGTACATAAATACATAAAGGGATCAGATCCATACATAAGTACTTACATAATACAATGTAAAGGCTTAAAATGTTCGGTAAATCGCGAAAAGCGGAAAATACGAGTCCCTTTTCAATAGGCATCATCTTTTTTCTTTCTTTTTTTTTTTTTCCTCAGACCTCTATTCCGGCTTTAGGTAGAATAAACGACGAATCGCCATTTTATAGATTTTTTTTTCTCTTTTTCCTAAAGAGTTCAATTTAAAATGGTAATGTAATCTGTAGGATTTTCTTTTTTAAAATTGGGCGATTTCGGATTCAATGATGAATTGTTCCCTTCAGTTCGTGAAATGAATGCTTACAGTACTCAAAGCCTCGAATGGAATATATTTATAAAAATATATATTCCTTAGCTTGCCAGAAATACATTTTTCCGAGGAATTATATCATTTATATTTTTTTCCTGTCTCTACCTTTTAAATAAGAGCTCTATTTAAAATCTTAACTTATACAAATGTACTTTTTGACGTAAATTTGCCAAATCGTTGCGTTGATAATCCAAATACCCAATGATGACTAGCCCGGACGATATAGTCAACCCATTGCTGCTCCAAATATTTCATCAATTATCAACAGGGCACCACCCGACCCTTTTCTAACCATGTTGAAGGGTCAAGTTTTCATTACGTGGTACACTCACTGAAAGAGTCTGAAGTTGACTTGGCTTTAACTCATTTGTTATCAATGATAAAGATAACCTGGTTTCATTCAAGATATTTTATATCTTCTTATTTAGAATATGTCTGTTTTTTAATTATTTAAAGAAAATTTATATTTGTGGCAATAAAATGTTATTATTAGCAATACAAGAATAAAAAAACTTTAACATAGTAAATCACAATAGAAATAGAAAAGGGACAGAAGCAATATATATCACAAAAAGTCAGATACCAAAACTTTATGTACACACTACATATATATAGTAAATAAATTAGTAATTTAATGTGTATAATAGTACTAGAGAGGATAATAAATTTAATACATTATTATGTTGTTTAAATATATATTTAAAAAAATAATTTTAAAAATTATTAATAAATCAGTCATTTTATGTGGAACAGAGGTAAGAGAATGTTGACTTGACTTAAATCAATTTGCTATCAATGATAAAGATAACCTATTTCAGGAAGGGAAATTTATATCTTCTTATTTAGAATGTGTATTTTTTTAAAAATTATTTAAAGACATTTTATATTTGTGACAATAATATGTTATTATTAGCAATACAAGATTATTAAGGAGAAAACACAATGTAATTATAGATTGATGTTAACTGATATATTTTAATTATTGTATGCATGAATTGTATTTGAAAATTTGTTTTAGATACCTGAAGATGGGGCGACAATCCCAAAACGTTGTTATCGTATAGTAATGATATAAAATAAATCATTAAAACAAGGAAGAGTAATTTTTCATTCATAAGTTCTAATTAACAGGAATTCATGAACTGACTACGTCTCAACTCCCCTCGCAACAGACGGCCCAATTAATCCCGAATCACTGCTGCAATATTCACTTAGTAGTGTTTTTTTCATTCCTGAACCCACCCCCCATTATCTTCTCATATATACCTAGCGATATAAATGTATTGTATAGGGTTGGGAAGCCAAATATTTAAGAAAAAAAAAATTAATATTTAACATGCAACAAAGTAAATCAGTACAGATAGAGTATAAATGTTCTTAAAATGAGTTTTGTTTGTCCATATCATGAACATTAAAAGTAAGTTGAAAAAATTGTTAACAACTATTTATTTTCCGACGTTTCGCCCCACTTTGCAGAACTTCATCTGGGCTCTTCAAGCTCAGAGTTTCCAGACTTATAAGTCTCAACAGCCTTTTTAAGTCTTGAAAGTCCTAAGACTTTCAAAAGTATCGAAAGCTCTAGACTTGAACTGTCCTGATGAAGTTCTACAAAGTGGGGCGAAACGTCGGAAAATAAATAGTTGTTGACTATTTTTGTTCTCTTTAGTCCGCAACCCTGACAATCTTCTTCATAATTTGAAATTATACTGTAAATTAATT
>NW_027107582.1:406805-421734 GCF_000696795.3 Halyomorpha halys | reverse complement strand
AAAAGCGCTTTAGCTCAAAAAATATTCCTTGAAATAACAAAAGATATGATTTCACAGCCAATCTATGTAAATTGCTATTTGCTATGCAATCGTAAATGTCAACAGCCTTCAGGAACAATATGGCTAATGACATTGCAGGAATATCTAACGAATCTAACACCGTTTTTTGAGACAGAAATATTTTTTCACAAAAGTATCATCCCAATAACGTGCTTTATAAGAGATACTAATAATAAATCTTGTATAATAATACTTTTTTATAGATAGATTTATTTATTAATAGATATTACAATCTGCCACACAGTTGAGGGCAATAGGTAATAGTGATGAGTGATCTCATACATACTAAAATAAATTTTAAAAAAAATAATAAAATAAAAATAAAATAAATAAATAAGTAAAAAAAAAAAACTCTCTAAAAATATAATATATACAACCAAAAGAATAGACAAGATGAACATAATCAAACTATCTGTATGAAAAATAAATAAATAAAATAACATAATGATAAAATAATATATACAATATTTACACAATCGACCTGAGGATCCCTGAGCCCACTCTATCCCCCAGGTGTGAGGGGTAGAGCAAAGCTCAAGAGATCCCAGCGCATCCCTCTCGCCGCATCATTGGTAATGAGCCAGTAGACATATAATAATAATACTAATAAAATTAAATATTCAAACGAGAATAAATCATTATGTCTCGGTCCAATGGTTTAAAAAAAATATTCAAGGAAAATGTACTAGCTATACAAGATCAAGTTATAGGTGCCAATGTTTATTTATTTAAATATAAGAAGATGGTCAGGGTTACGATAAAAAAAGAACAAATAGTTTTTAACTATTTAATGTCTGACGTTTCGCCCCACTTTGCAGGGCTTCATCAGTGCGTGATAGGTTAAACCTATTTTAACTTATATTAATATTCATATTTTTATTATTCCTATTTTCATTTATTTACATATTTCTTTACTAGTATTATTTTAATAATTTAATCTAGTGTGATGAATACCGAGAATGGAGTATTTATTATTTATTATTAGTATAAGTTCAAGTATTTAGGGTCTACGGTAACTAGAAAAAACGAAATTGATGAGGAAATAAAATCAAGGATGAAGGCGAGAAATGCTTGTTATTTTTCAATTTCGAAACTGCTTTATTTGCGCCTTCTATCCAAAAATTAGAATTTATAAAACTACTATCTTTCCCATTGTTTTTTATGGATTTCGTGGCCTCTTACACTAAAGGACGAACAGCACCTAAAGGTTTTCGAAAATAAAGTATTACGTAAAATATTCAAACCGAAAAAGGATGAATTAACGGGAGAATTTAGAAGACTACACAATGCTGAATTGAGAGAACTGCAACAGGTAAATATAATTCAAGTTGTTATAAGATGGGCGTGTAAGGTGGTAGGGCTTAGTACCGAGGGATGGACCGAAACGTAGATGGGAGGATTGCGTCAAAAATGATTTAGTCGAATTGTATTTGAAGGGGCTGTAAGGATGTATGTAGAGAGCGATAAGTGGAGTCGGCATTGAACCTTCGTTAGGCCTATCTATTTCTATGTATCTTTCTTTTCTTCAATAAAATAAAATAATAATTCAAGTAACAATTATCTCGTACCGCTATTAGATATTTAATCAAAATATTAACAATGAATGCCTTCTTGTAAAGTTGCGATTGAGTCCATTCAGCACAGAATAATAAAGATTATTAGTCGGAAGATAATTCCTAGGAAGGTATAAGAACCTAGCAAAAATAAGTTACCAAGGTTATTAAAAATTGTATATAAAAAAAAAAAACTGTATAGTTAATTTAATAAGTTTAACTTAAACTTGTTTGAACTTAACTTAAGATGGTTCGAGTCATCTTCCGACTAAGTTTCGACTACCCTCCCCCCCCCCCCCAATGCAATTACTAAGATGATAATAAATAATATTTGACACTGTATGATAATAATAATCTAATAAAATATTTTTAATTATAAAAAAAAGAAATAGAACAGGAATAGTTGTGGTAAACTGATACGCACAGACAGGGAAGGACAACGCAGTACCGCGATAAAAATAAAAACTAAAGACTTAATCTATGATGATAAATCCGTTTCCCGGGAATAGTTCTACAATGATAAAATTAGGATAGTAAAATTTTATTTAATAATTTAACTGAGTATATTAATTTAATAATAAAAAAAGAGAAATTTTCATACCTAGATTTATTATTACGCCATTGACATAAATTATAGATGTAATTTTAAATATAATTTGGACATTAAAAATAATTATGAAGAAGGTGGTCGTCGGGGTACAGTCAGAAGAAAACAAAAAATAGTTAAAAATTACTATTTGCCTACGTTTCGCTCCAGTTTGTAGAGCTTCATTAGGACAGACTAATTAATATCAGTTAAGAGATACCGAAAAAGTCTACATGACTTTTTTTTTTACTAAGTTAACTTTTTTGACATCTCTTAACTGGAACAGTCCAGATGAAGATCTACAGAGTGGAGCAAACCGTAGGCAAACAAATAGTTTTTAAATTTTGTTTTCTTCCGACCCTACCCCAACCATATTCTTTATAATTGGAAATAATACGATCAATCATTTATATATATAAAATTAAAAATAATTCTTTGATAAATAATTTTAAAAAATTATTTTATTAGTTGTGATAGTTTATTGGATTTCTAGATTTTTTTTTTGTTGCTGTCAATCCTGCCGAATAGATCCACGACTAAATTGGAATCCTTGCACAGGACTGAAAAGACATGAAACTGCACGTCGATTTCGATTATTTCAATTACTAGACAATCGGTCTAAACTTCCAATCCATTCACCACTTAAACATTCAAACCACTAGTTTCTAGCCTTGGTTCCTCTCCTATTCCTGGTAATCCTCCGATGCGCCTGAAAAGAAGATGGCATCGAGATCTTCTAATATAGAAATGTTATCAGAATGCTAGCAATACGCCGTTTCTCTACAAGCCTAAATTAAAATAATAGACGAATAAATTTGTTAAATCGTCCGTAGCTTAGTTGATTAGGCTCGGTTTTACCGATTTGCTGGCGGTGCCAGTTCGAATCTGACCTGGGGCGTTGACTTTTTTCATTGAGTGGCGGTCCCACAAAATAAAAAACTTGAACCTCACCATGGTTAGGCGGTATAGGACTCCAATGGAAGTATTGGCCGAAAAAAAAAATTACTCATACCAATGGAGCCAGAAGCTACTGTGGCCATGTAGCCTAAGCCAATATATACATTTACTTTATAAGAGAGAAAAAATAATTTCAAATAAAGAAAAATTTCGCACCGTGCCCTACTATTATGTGAGTAGATTCGAATTTGCGATTTTTTTTAACAATGTTTACACCGTATCAGTAACACTGGGAGGGTTCGGATGGGGTGTATGCTCGTCACGATTCAAGAGAGGTAATAAACTAACAGGTTGATGCTGTATAGCACCTGATGTGCCACGTCATTTCTACGGTCACGTCTCCTGTTGGTTGGTACGGGGGAACAGAGGAGGAGGGAGTCTGTCTTACATATCAGCGTATCTCATTTCCTCTCTATATCTCCCCCCCCCCCCTGACAATCAGATTCGAACATGATATATGACAAGAAATGTACGTGATCAACAAAATTAATTTTAAATATTACTTAATAAAATTATAATTATTCTATTGTATCCTTATTATTCTGGAACAATTATGAGATAGTGACACTACAAATAATTTCAAAATATCAACTATACAATAACTTAATAAGAAAGAAAGTACAGCCTTTGTAACAATTAAAGGCGCAAATGCAATTAAAAATTAGTTTACAGTTTTTGTTAGTTACTGACATGACATTTACCGTCGTGGCAGTATTTAATTAAGCAACCGCCATGTTAACTACAACCTGAAACACCTTAACTGTTGCACTTTACAAACAATACTGGTAATAGGTGTGGGGGGGGGATATCTCATATATTATATCTAGTTTGTTTGTTTTTGTTAAATGCCTATCTGGACATACGGAGTTGAGCTTTGGGGCTCCACTAAACCATCAAATTCATCCCGAATCCAATCCTTACAGTCCAAAATCCTTAATGCTCCTTACTTTGTCACAAATTGATGGACCTGAATGTTCCATCTGTAGCCGATTTGGCCAGAACCAGATACCAATCCTTCCAAGATAAACTTCACAACCACCCAAATCCACTTGTTTCTAACCTGGCTTCTCCTTCATTACCTAATAATCCTTCTAGCCGTCTGAAAAGAAGATGGCCTCGAGATCTTCTCCACTACAAATGTTATTGGAGATCTATCAATGGGTTGACCCTTCACATGTTTGTACCATGTCACTATGTCACCTACAGCAAATTTACTTGATGTATTTATTTTTATACTGTTGTAAGTAACAATAAATAAATAATGAAAAAATATATATATTACGAAACTCAATTAGTTCCATAATTTTTGTTGTTTGTTAACGAAATGAATTGTTGAGGCATACGAGAGACCTCCAAAGAGTGTCCACATACAATGAGACGGCATTCCCACGACACATTTCCATTTGCATGAGAATTGTCGGAGAAGGCTTCGTTATATGTTAGATAATATTAAACTCTTGTCAAAATGACGTCGATTAAATAAAAAATCGACTTAAATAGATAATAAAATGAATAACAGCGTAAGAACCAAATATTTTGGAGTAAATGGTCAATTAGGATGCAAAAATATCGTAAAATCAATATTTAAAATCTGATTATTTCTCAGTATTAGAATATAGATTCATCAGTGGTCGATAGTCGATAGTTAGGATTACTGACCCTTATTATAAAATCGATTACAACTTTAAATACTATCCTAAAGGTGCTACAACATACTTTCAAACTATTAGTAAAAGAGCCGGGAACAAAAAAAGTCAGTTATTTCACATAAATTATTACTTTAATGAAAACTATGTATAATTACTAGTTAAAGTATAGGTAAGCGAAATAAATATGGCGGCTGTTTCAAAACGAAAAAACTTTTTCAGGTAAAAACAAATCATATTCTATTATTAACTCAAACATACTTGATCCAATTTTACTCTCAACATCTATTGCACACACTTTTACGTTTCGGCCCTCAGGCCATTTCCAAGGAGACAACCTTAAATATTGATGCCATATATTCTTTAAAATGTTTCCTGCAGGCTAATTGCCCATGTCATATCTTTAAAACTAATTAAATATTGTAATAATATCATAACAGTTTCAAACATTACTTTTAAATTGATTATTAACATACAAAACTTTTTCACATAAATCAATGTCTCTATTAAATCTTATTAACATCATTCACAACAGATCCAATAGATTGCATGATGTTAGTAGGATTAAACAGAAACAATAATTTATGTGAAAAAGTTTCAAGTTTGAAGTATATAAAGTTTGGTAAGTGAATAATCAATTTAAAAGCAATGTTTGAAACTGTTGTGATATTATTTTAATATTTAATTTGTTTTAAAGATATGACATGGGTAATCAACCTGCAGGAAACATTTTAAAGAATACATAACATCAATATGTAAGGTTGTCTCCTTGGAAATGGCCTGAGGGCCGAAACGTTGGAGAGTTTTTGAAATAAATGTTGAGAGTAAAATTGGATCAAGTGTGTTTGTGTTAATAATAAAATAAACCACTCTCAAACAATCAATATGATTATCAATATCACTAATTTAATATAAATCATTAATCAAACCATCAAAGAAATTATAAATATTTTACTTTGATTTACTAGGATTTTTGTTTATTCCGGTGACCATTGTCAATATAGTCGTTCACAACTCCTCTGCATTTTATCCAATTTCTACGATAATACAACTGTTAAAAAGCTGGATGTCGCATCTTTTAACCTACATTAACATATAAGTATAGGATTGTGAGCAGCGCTATTTAAATTCATGTTAAATACTAAATGCATAAGAGCTCCTAGCGGATTTTTTGAGCAACTTGTTTTATAACCTTTCCTTCCAAAACTTCGTATTATTGTTTACTTCTAAGTTTTCACTAAAGTAATTTATTACAATATGCCTAAATTGAGTGAAAATTGGAATTTGATTGTAAATTTGAAAAGGAAAAATTGGAAAAGGAAATTCTCTAACATGTGAGGAAGAGAATCAAGATGAGTTAATTAACAACTGTCATTACATTATTATTATTGTCATCCATTGATTTATTAGTATTTATTATAGGATTTATTATTACTATACATCCAATTTAAACACGAAATGCAAGCAAGTAACCTAACACGACTACAAATAAAATCGTAACGAGCTCAGCTGGTCTGTTGCTTGGCGGCATTCATCATTTAACAAACCTAGTTACAGACCGTTACGGTTGCCATGGTGAAATAAAAACACTGGCGATATCTGCGTAAACAAGGGGTGTGATGGTTGTCATGGTAAAAAAAAACAAAAAAAAACAAAAAAAAAAAAACACGAGCGATATGTTCTGACGAGTGAGTTTTGGTTTTGTGAATGTGACAGTTTGGTTTTGGACCACGTTACGATTGTTCAATGTGAAGTGGTAATAGTTTAAAGGCCCTCTGTCATTACTGTTTGAACCGAAATAGCACCATATGAGAAATGTCATCTTATATGTTTTGTTTTTCAAAATTATGGTGTTCTACTTCAATGGACGGTCATTTATACTAGAACTGGGAATATAATATAGTTATTAAGGTTAAGCATTTAAGGTAAGGTTAAGTAAACCTATAAGTTTTAATTGTTTTATTAATTGATAAGATTTTTTTTTTCTTCCTTTTTCATTCTCTGTATATACATTTCTTCTTATCATTAAACTTTTGTACATATAGTTCTGCTGTTCTTTCTCTGATTTCAACTTGTTAATTTAGTTATGTTTTTTTTTTTTTTTTTTCACGGAATATTACGATAAATCAACAGGTGGGTAGGTAACACCCCTAGGTTTTCTCTTATCTACATGTAAAGCTATTCGCCAGTGGTCATAATTCAACAATCGTTTATATAGTGGTATATTTTAGCTATATTATGGGCATAATGCTTCGGGGTTTTTGTTATTTCCAAGGAAAAATAACGTGGCGCCGAAGAAGTAATTTATTCTTTATTGTTTTGTCCTTTTTTTCCTTTTGCGATTATATATATATTTTTTTTTTCCTTTAACTCATCCCCTTCTCCGCTGAGCGTGGGCAACTGTAAACGATAAACATATAACTAAGGAAAAGTCAAAATTTGCGGATATACCGTTTTATAAGTTATATCGTTTTAACATGGTAAAAGAAGGAAATATTTCTCTATTTAACATGAGTTTTTCCGTTTAACACGCTTTAAAATGTTAATGTCAATATTTGTTTAAGCTATCGTCTTGAACAGCTCTGACGAAGCCCTACAAAGTGGGGCGAAACGTCGGTCAATAAATAGTTGAAAGGTATTTTTTTTTTTTTTATGGCAATCTTCTCCATATAATAAAATATATTAATGAACCTTGAAACGAAGATATTTAAGTACTTATGTATCTCTAGTTAATTATTAACTACTTACAAATGAACAAACTTTTTTTTTTTACTAATTTGAATATATTTAAAAAAATAATAATAATATTTTATTTTATTAATCTACATTTTAGGACAAGAGATCAAACCTAACAATAACAGAGGATAATTGAATTTGGAGCAGATATATTTCATAAAGAGCCGTTATGCAACAAGTGGAGTTTGATAGTTTAATATTCATAAAGATACCCGATCAATTAATTCATTTAAAACAACCGGGCACAAAATGCTTGCATAATCGAATTCGTTTTAGTCGACAGAGTTTTGTTCGGAACCAAAGCGCACCCTAAAGCTATTACCATCGCAATAGAAAGTCAAATGAGCCTCAAAACATTGAGTCCCCCAGCTTTTATGTATGGGGACATAAAAATGGAAAATCACAAGACCTCTTTAACCCAATTTTTTGGTAAATATTCAACCTAAACATTTAGTTTTTATGTTGTTTATAAAGTGACCATCCAGTCTTGTGTTATTATTGTAAGATTTTTATGTTAGAGAAGTGCTTTACAAACTTTTTCTAGTTCTTACCCTCTTTTTTTTTTTTCTATTCAATTTAACGGGTTGAAGACTGATGATGGAGAGGTATGGTTTGGCGGAAATATTGAAGCTTACTATAAGAATGATAATGAAGAACAATATCAGCTAGCCTTTAAAAACATTGGGTGTCAATAGCTGTATATTATTTGTGATGTCTTATGGATGCCCTGGAAAAGCGTCAAAGAAAAGATTCAAACATGCCAAAGAGCAATGGAGAGGAGCATGTAGGTATAAGAAGAAGCCAAAAGCTCAGTAGCCTATCAATAAGGATATCTACCGGGGTCACAGATGTAATGAGGCACGTCAGATGAAATGGCAATGGGATGGACATCTAATGAAGAAGAACGAAGAAAACTGGGCTAAGAAACTAACGGAGTGGATCCTCTTGGATATGAAAAGGAACCGAGGCAGACAAAGAAGAAGATGGGTAGACGAGATAAAGAAAGTAGAAGTAACACTGTGGTCACGAAAAGCCAAGGACAGAAAATACAGGAAGATGGTGATAAGAGAACTCTCAATGAACCAAAGTACGGATAGTCACCGTTAAGGACTTTATTACTCCTGCAAATTTAAAAATAAAATAATGCTGTTCCGGTTAACCTACCGCAACCGAAAGGTTGAATTGGAGGGAGCACCATCAAACATCATGGCATAATGGCCTACTGGATATATTAGCGCCCCAGGTGGCCAACAGCCAAATCTCACCTCCTCCAGTGCTCTCTGTGAAGAGAAGCAACCCAGACTAAGGTGAGAGCCATCTTGTCTTCAGCCAGAGAAGCAGTTCATTATTCCTTTTTGTCTCTCATGATTCCTGATGATTTTGTCTACCATGAGTGAGTAGAACTCTCGGAGTTGTTCCCAGAAGTAGAGAGGAGAGAGGCTTAGAGATGCAGAGGGAGGAAAGAAGAAGTAAGTCCACATGACAATCATTAACATTCACCACCACATGGTAATCATCATCAACCACCTCATTATGTACAATTCCATAGCCCAGCATTCAAAATTTACTAACCATCTAAACATAAATGTTTTCTTTCGGCCACCCACTACACCATTTGTAACTTAAACAATAGAATTTTATTTTTCATTTAATCATGTTCATCTTGCATCTATACAGTCCACTTCAACCCAACCAGCAAACCAAAAGTGAAGTGTGTCTTTCAATGCGGTTGAAGGCATACTTCATACAAATGCTATTACAAATGAATATATGTATGTATATAAATAAAGACTATTATTATTATATACTACTAAATATAAAATGCTTAATATAATGCTAATTTTTACATTGGGTCCTGTTCATACCTTACTCCTGGGATCCCGAATGTATGCTGAAAATACTATTAAATTAGTATGGAAGAAAGGGGGTTAAATAATGAGAAGTTTTCATCTTTAGTGATGAGTACTTATATTTTCTTTAATCACAGTATTAGTCCCTGGAGTGGCAAGTTAGGTTAGTGTGTTAATTTAAGCGATTGATATGATGTAATAATAAATCTTGGGGTGTCATTCATTAAGAAATTATAGCTTATACGTGTGGAGCATTGTAAGTTTCGTTGCGGTAACTTCTGCGACTTATTGCCGCTTCCCTCGTCCAGATAGACTAGTAAGCGAAATGGTGAAGACATAGTTCTTCGTCAGGGATCCGGAAAAACGTTCCTCTATCTAGGAGGCTGGTCTACTAGTCATCGACTATTATATTAGATAACTACTTAGGTATCTAGGTATTAGGGCCAAGCCAGGTCCTAGCTTGCATGCTACATTGATAATTTAGGGCGGCATTGCAGTCGCAGCGTCTTTGGGGTCTTCTTGTGCACGCGACAAGAGGGGGCATCAGAAAATGGGACCCCCGACTTTAAATAAAAAGTAACGAGAAAATCGGATTATCCAATCCGACAGGTAAATATATATTGATTTATATACTGTTGCTTATGTCTTATGTATTTATGAGGTTAGAGTAACATGAATTTTTTTTTATTTAATGTAATTTACAACTGTACAAAATAATACAATAAGTAAATATGTTGTATGTTTCATATACACTTGAAAATCTTAGGAAGGAACCACCCATTGGTGATACTTCAAACATTAATTTAAATTAGAAGGTCCCGTGGCCATCTTCTTTTCAGACGCCTCGGAGGATTATCAGGGATTGTTAAGGATGAAAGATTAAGAATTAATGGGTTAAGATGGTTAAGTGGAGTTTGGAATGAAAATACGCATATCTGTTTTGGGCCTTTGTGAATGAGTTTAATTGTAACGTAATAAGGAGCATCAATGATTTTACGTAGGATTTTGGATTGTAAGGATTGGATGCGGGAAGCATTTGATGGTTTGGTGGAGCCCCAGAGCTCAATTCCATATGCCCAAATTGGTCTGATTATCGTAGTGTATTAATATGAATTTTAATTTTCTATATAAGACATACCTAATTAACAACACTAAATATAAATATACAAAATACAAAACAGACGGACAACTTGCTAGAAACAACGGGTACGTGTTGGAAAACCAAACCACACTCTACCACCATTTCAATCCTATTCAGTTCTGGCACAAAACTAGAGTAAGTTGTGTCCGAGCAATGTAGAACAAACTGTAATAGACAATTTAAGAATTGTTTTAATTTTAATAGTTATCAATCTTAAATCATACTACTTACATGTAGTTTTTTTTTAATAATAGCTGAAGAAATTGATCTTGAAAACTGGGTTTTTTTTATTAAAGGTGCAAAACGTCACCTCATTATAGTTGTATTATTGGCTGATCCTCAAGGCTCACAAAAATATATATCGACAAAGAAAACATTTATCACTATATACATATATTTTACAATGAATTTATTTACAAAGCAGAAAAAAATATTTATGTACTAAAGCCAAAACACCAGACCGTTCTATTCAGCTTTTGTTGTCGCTGTTGACAAATACGGGACACACAATTCCCACCGACGAAGTTGCGCTGAGATTCACGCCACGTGTTTTCAACACCATACAACACATTCCCTCTACCCCCCAGATCGATCTGATCTGTGTAGTTTATTTCCGACTTAGACAACAGCTCCAACAACACGCGAGGAAGTAGAGACATTGGAATTCAACAACAAAGCCATTTCTCACAGATAGTTTAATCACCTGTTTTGAATCTCTAATCGTACTAATTTTCGTTCGCCTCTCGGGTTCAAAAGGAAACAACGAGATAACGAAAAAGTGACTATTTAAAAATCTTTGATCTAAAAATATCTCATTTTATCGAAGATGTAGAAGAGAGAGAATCACTAAATCTTTATCTGCGAAATAAGGACACTACTGTGCTTAATAATTATGATCGAAATTTTTTTTATTTTTCTACTTTTATTCCTGTCAACTAGATCCGTTATTTACTACATCTGGACAAAAAGTGGAATCCCCACACAAGACTGAAAGACAGGAAACTACACGTTAATTCTGACTATTACAATCCTTACTAGAACAACGGTCTAAACTTGCAACCAATCACAAAAAGACTCATTTATATTACTATAATAACGCCTAACTGGACTCACGGAGTTTTAAGGTTCCATTAAACCATCGAATCCCTCTCGTATCTAATCCTTAATGCTCCTAAGTTTGTCAAAATTAAATCATCCACCAGGACCTGAATATTTGTATGTGTAGCCGATTTAGCCAGCACAAGATAGCAATCCTTCCATGATAAACTTCCTAACCACCCAAACCTACTTGTTTCAAGCCTGGCTTTTCCTTACCTGAAAATCCATTTTTACTATCTAATAATCCTCCTAGGCGTCTGAAATGAAGTTGGCATCGAGATCTTCTCTATAAATGTTATATTCTATTAATGAGTGGATTCTTAACATGTTTATATCATTTTATCGGATAGCTAACATCATCAATAAATTTTAAAAAAAATGAAAATATAACTAAGCCGTCTACTGAGGAATGGGATAGTATCGAACCCTCTAGGCTACTTTTGATTTTTTCGTAATTATGAGTGTATATTTGACTACATATTATACATGAGGAGATGATGGGGGGAGGGGAGGGGATGCGGTAAATGAAGAACACAAATTAATAAAAAACTTATTTATTAGTGCCTACGTTTCGGCCAGAATTTCAAGCCTTAAGCAGGGCTAAAAAAAAGATAAACATAAAATAATAACAGATAATATAAGTATATAACAAGAAAATCCATAGTATGATATTATAAGTACATTAAAACTTCGTAATATGGAAGTCAATGATAAATGGCAATCTTTGTGGAACGAAAGCCCAATGAATAAATTAAAAAATATTAAAAAGGATGTCAAGCCCTGGGGTACCTCCAGTCGCAAATGCCGTAGAGAGGAAGTTGTACTGACTAGGCTGAGAATAGTTCACACGAGGCTCACCCACTTCTATCTTATTTCAAAAGAAACGCCTCCGAACTGCTAGTATTGCAACAACAATCTAACAATAAGCCATATTTTCCAACGATGGCCATATTTCACACCACACCTCAATAGCTTAGGACTAAACCAAGACATCTTCGAAACCCCTTGGAGACGATGATAAAGCAATAAAATTGGTGTTTCAGTTTTTAAAATCACAAAATTTACTGACAAAATATAACTTGATCGGAAGGAAAAAAAAATAATAATGATAAAATAAATAAATAATCAGATTGAAAAATAAATGGAATTTAACGAATGTTAGCAAAATTAAATAAAATATAAATGGCGTTGATGACCAATGAAGTTTGGCGCCACTAAACAAAAACAAACAAACTTCGTAATATACAGGAAAAATATTAACATAAATATCATAGATACGAGAATCAAATAAATAACAACATTTACAAAATTGAATATTGTTTAAAAATTGAAGAAATCTAAAGGAAATTGTGTATATGATTAAAAGAAAATGCAGCCCTGTTGAATTGGTAAATTGTGTAAATTTTGTATAGTAAATTCTGGCCGAATCGTTGGAACTAATAAATGCGAAAATTACAATAACTTCAACACAAGCTGCACAAAACTAGATTTTTTTTTTTATCGATGTAAGAGATGTTACAACTGGACTATAGGGAATATTTATTTTCTAGCTGATTATATAATACATGTTCAAACATAAATATTTATGAAATATAGAACTATGACCTTTAACATTACATAGAATAAGTTGATATGAAATAAAGACAATTGGGACGCCTATGAGGAGAATATATAAGATTGGCTATCAGATTGGCACTCCTTGCAACAATCCTACTGCCCTCATTCACAAATTTCCATTGCAAAATGTTTAAATCTAAAATTTTGAAGGCTACTTTATAATCGGTATTCCTATCGTTACAGCTAGTGATTTTGGATGGTTAGAAAGATTTTTACGGAATTTTCAAATTTTTGTAGAAATGAGATCGAAAAGAAAAGGCGTGAGGTCACTATGTTTAGTATAGCAGTCTGGATAAATTTCATTTTGTCTACTATAAAGCAAATGTAGTATTTCGTCCATTCAGGACAATATAATTTTTTTTTTTTTAATAATTTATTTATTGTTATTTACAACTGTATACACATATATACAACAAGTAAGTTGCTATAGGTGACATAGTGACCTGATACAAACATTTGGAGAATCTACCCACTGATAGAACTCCAATGACATTTCTAGAGGAGAAGATCTCGAGGCCATCTTCTTTTCAGACGCCTAGGAGGATTATTAGGTAATGAAGGAGAAGCCGGGTTAAAAACAAGTGGATTTAGGTGAATGAGAAGTTTATCATGGAAGGAATGGTATCTGGTTCTGGCCAAATCGGGAACATATGGAATATTGAGGTCCTGATGGATGACTTGATTTGTGACAAAGTAAGGAGCATTATGGATTTTACGAAGGATTTTGGACTGTAAGGATTTGATTCTGGAGGAATTTGATGGTTTAGTGGAGCCCCAAAGCTCAACTCCGTATGTCCAGATCAGTCTTTTGTAATGGATTGGCAATTTAAACCGATTGTCTAGTAAACGTTGTAATAGTCGGAATCGAGGAGCAGTTTCTTGTCTTTTTAGTCTTGTATGAGGATTCCATGTCAGTCGTTTGTCGAGATGTAGTCCTAAGTAACGGATCTGTTTGACAGGAATAAGTGGGGCTATTATTAAAGGATACTGTACGGCAAGAGGTCCTGGGTTTACGATGAAGGGTAAATGTGATTTGGTGGGATTTATTGGAATTAATTTTAATCCTCCAGTTTTGGCACCATTCTTCAAGGGTGATGATGTGGGATTGGAAGGTTTGGGGTACAATGTAAGGTGTGGATAGTGTTAGGATGGGTTGGGATGTCAGCTCCGGTTCCAGATGGTCCGGGCGTGTTAGTAATTAAATTCGAATAGTAATTAAACTATATATTACGGGACAACGTTTCGCCCTACGTTGTAATGCTTCATCAGGGCTTAAACAGGTACAAACGACTAAAATTAAGTAACAGAGTAAGAGATTAAGGGGAAGATAACATAAAATAAAAGTACTATATATCTTATTTTATTTTTTTAAATTTATTTTATTCATTTTTATATAAATTTTCACATATTTTTTATCATTTTTAATCATAATTTACTATTTATTTTTCGTTATCTTATTCTCTTATTCAGTTACTTAATTTTAGTCGTTGGTATCTTTTTTAGCCTTGATGAAGCCCTGTAACGTTGGGCGAAACGTTGGATCATAATAGTCTATTTACTACTTGAGATACTTTGACCGCCCCCGGACAATCTTCCATTTGTTTGTTTGGTTGTTTAGTGGCGCCAAACTTCATTGGTCATCAACGCCATTTATATTTTATTTAATTTTGCTAATATTCGTTAAA
>NW_027107582.1:405560-406275 GCF_000696795.3 Halyomorpha halys | reverse complement strand
TTGACTTCCTTTACAAGAGGCCTGCATATCTCTGACGGAGTTAAAATTGCTTTACCCCGTCCCGGAAGCGCGAGTGCTTCTCTTGCAGCGTGATCTTCCATTTGTATTTAACACACGGCCACGCAATTCACAATCCTTCCGTGTTGTCTTAAACGTTTTATTATTTCATTGATCCGGCATTAATACAATTGTAAATCAATTTTGATTGTTTCAGCCCATTTAATTTTTTAAGATGATGTCTACAAATTTAAATAGTATAACTCAACATTTATTTAAGTATTTGCTTGAAATGAATAAACTCTATACCAAGAGTATAACAAGAGTCTTTCTTAACCAAAACTAAGTTCCTAATAGATATTAGTCTATAATTTTCCAAAAAAATCTTCAATTATATTCTTTCGTCCTGATTTAAGAATTGTCCCCCTCTTCAAAACACCTTTTAAAATCAGAAGTCTATTACTATTCATTAGTTAATTGCCCCATTTTTATAGATATCATTATGGTTAGGAAAAGTGTGGAATAACCAAGTCCATAACGGTATTTGTTTACACTTTATACTTAGTCACTTGCTAGACATACTATTTTTTTTAGTTTTAAAATACTTTTTGTTTATTGATAGAAATTACAATCTGTCACATCATTATGGGCAGTAGGTAATAGTGACGAATGATCACATTCATACTAAAATAAAAAAAAAAAGAAAATAAAATAAAAA
>NW_027107582.1:401351-404925 GCF_000696795.3 Halyomorpha halys | reverse complement strand
CTAGTCACATTTACACTCTAATATACAATATTTACACAATCGACCTGAGGATCCCTGAGCCCACTCTATCCCCCACGTGTGAGGGGTAGAGCAGAGCTCATATTCAATACAAGATCCCAGCGCATCCCTCTCGCCGCATCACTGGTAATGAGTCAGTGGAGGCTGAGCAAGTGCGCTAAAGCCGCAAACACTCAACTTGAGTGGAGAATCTGACCATTGCCAGAACTCCAATTGTCCATTTTTATTTTACAATAAGTCTCTTGGCCACTGCCGTTTCAACCTTCTAGGTGGGCTGTAGGGATGGAAGGAACTAGATACGCTTTGAACCAAAGAATTAGGATGGTTGGAAAGGTTTACATGGAATTTTGAAAATTTAGACATACTATTAAGAAAAACAACACCTTTATATGATGAAAATTTAATTTAAATTTTTTGTAGTTTTTTTGCTTTTCTTTTAATATCAGATGCATTAAGGGCTAAGTGGTTTTACACTCTACCAATGATATGATAAACTTTTCCAAATAAAATCTTCCTCATATAGTGCAAGAGCCCAAGAAGAGAAAAAAAGACAGTTATTTTACCCCAATTTTTAATTACTTTAATAAAAACTATGTATAAATACAAGTCAAAATTGATGAGTCTGCTAGGAATAGGAAGGGGGAATAAAAAATGGCAGCTTTTTGAAAACGTTAAAAATAATAATTTTTTTTCATTCAGAGCTCCATATCTTTAAATCTACCTACAAGAATAGAAAAACTAAGAAAACATTATTTAAAGTAGAGTAAATTTACTAAAATTTGAGCCCTAATAGAGCTATTTACGTCCAATAGTTCTCGAGATATAACTATACACTGAAAAATCAAAAAGTGAATTTCTTTTGAGAAATAGATATCTCAAAAACCATTCGACGTACAGATGTCTATTAGCATTCAAATTAAAGCTAGTTTAATGAACTATAAAGTAGTTCATGACGTTTATATTTGTTGTTCCGACAAAATTACATGTGCAAAATTTATATTCATATGCTAATATATAAGAACTACTACCCAAACAATGACACGTGTAATCAACTACTTCATAGTAAGTTAAATTAACTTTATGGATCATATTTTAACAAATTTATTTTACTTTAAATTATGCTATCTAAGGTTTTCTAGTGTTGCTGGTAGTTTTAAAGATATAGAACAGCGAATGAAGAATTAATTTTTTTTAATGTTTTGAAACAACCGCCATTTTTTATTATCACTTATAATAGTTGATAGACTCATCAATTTAGACGATTAATTGTACATAGTTTTCATTGGAGTAATAACAATTTTAACTGCCTTTTTTCTCCCGGACTCTTGTACTAATAAGTTGACTTGTGCTTTTTCATTTGTACAATAGAACTTGCCTTCTCCCCGTCATGAAACAAAAATATTTGTACTCGTACATTGTAATTTGTGCAATTATAGTTATTTACTAATACTATAAGTTATGAAATAGGACCCTGTAGGTGAAAATAGGCACTGGAGAGTTAAGACAATATCTAATTTATGCCTCAGAAGTTATAATATCTTTTACTACAATTTCGAAAAATTGCTCCTCGATTTAAGAACCGGCATTCCATGTCATTAATTTAGTAGCCATCTTAACCGTACCCTATTCGGTAAAACGATATAAATTATTCAGAACACTGAATGCAACCCTCTCTCTCTCCCCCGCATCTAATATGTGCATATTTTATTGGCAGTCCATCTGTAGGGTCACACGGGTAGGATGTCACGCTGGAGGGTTCGTCGCTGAGTGACCGATGGTGTTGGGGTATCCAGAACATATCTCATGATAATTTAAGGAATTCGTTAAAATAATGAGCACATTTAGTTATGCACATATACAAGGCGTTTTAGTGTTAAGTGTTTAAACTAAAAAAAAAAAAAAAAAACCTTCTTATGAAGGTCACGAATTATTTAAGTTGTAGTAAATTAATTAATATGTGTTCTAACTACTTAAATGTAAACATGCAAAGTGATTACCTTGAGCATTACGGCAGGCTCTAGATATTTTAGTATAAAAACCGGGAAGAAAAAAAGGCAGTTATTCCACCCCAATTTTAAATTAATTTAATGAAAACTATGTATAATTACTAGTCTAAATTAATGAGTCTGCTAGGTATAGGTCGGTGGATAAAAAAATGGTGGCTGTTTCAAAACGTTAAAAAAAAATTTTTTTTTATTCGGAGCTCTATATCTTTAAAATTACCAACAACACAAGAAAACCAAGAGAATATTATTTAAATTAGAGTAAATTCGATGAAATATTAGCCCTAACTGAGCTATTTACGTTCAATGGTTCTCGAGATATAGCTTTTTAAAAAGCAACATTTCATAAAAATGTACTGAAATATCAGTAGTTAGTGAATTAATTTTGAGAAATCTATATCTCAGGAACTATGTGACGTATAGATGTCTGCCAGCACTCAAATGCGATACTTTAATGTACTATAAAGTAGTGTATGACATTTATCTTTATAGGAATAGTAGTTTTTATGTTATTCGCATTTGAATATAAATTTGGCACATTTTAGTGTATAAATTACTTTATATTACAATAAACAAGCTTTTATTTGAGTGCTAATAGTCATCTGAAGGTCGAATGGTTTTTGAGATATAGATTTCACTACTACTGATCTATCAGATACATTACGTCTATACATTCTGTACATTTTAATGAAATGTTGCTTTTTAAAAAGCTAGAGCTTAGGGAGAAAAACTAAGGAAATATCAGGAATTGGCGATCGAATTGAAGGAACTGTATCACTTAGAGGGAGTTACCACTACTCCAATCATTATATCCAGCAATGGTCTCGTACCAAAATCCATAGTGGCAGGAGTGAATGGTTTGAGAGTGCCTGTTAATGTACTAAGAGAGGCTCAACAGTCGGTTCTCTTAGACACAGCACGCATAGTGCGAAAGTTTTAATTAATTGTGAGAGATAGTTGACCGTGGATGACGAGAACATGGTTGGGGGTATGGTCAAAGAGAAACACAGATAAGTTGGATTAACTTATTTTATTGTGCCAACGTTTCGGCTAGAGTTCTTCAGGGGTAAAATAGAACAAGAAAACAACCACAGTAAGTATAGAAAATTTCTTTCTTTAGAAGTATAGAAAATTTTCTTTTTTATTTTCTATACTTACTGTGGTTGTTATCTTGTTCTGTTTTTAGCCCTGAAGAAGCCTAGAAACTCTAGCCGAAACGTTGGCACAATAAAATAGGTTAATCCAACATATCTGTGTTTCTCTTTGACCGCACCCCCAACCATCTTCTCCTCGAAAGTTTTAAATATTTGAAAAAAGAAAATAAATAAACAAACAAAACATGAAGGTGGTTGGACTTCTAGTTCCCACGCCTCAGATACTCGACCCGTAATATCGAGAAAAAAAATAAGTTAAGAACAAATTATGACAACCCACCAGTTCAATTTTTTTTTTTTTCTTTTTTTTTTTACCAAGCCCCTGACCTTCTTTTTCATAATTTGAAATAATACGGTCAGTTATTTTTATTTATATATATATACAATAGTCCATGGTTC
>NW_027107582.1:397157-401240 GCF_000696795.3 Halyomorpha halys | reverse complement strand
TATAATTAAAAAAAAATTTAAGGTCAACAAAAAAATCAATGAGGTCCTAAACTCTTGACCACGAATATAAATATTAATATAAAATTTATATTTAGGCAGTTACAAGTCAATGATACAAATCCGTTTAATTATTTACCCGTCATTCATAGCTAATTTAACAACTTTGTGATATGTGTCCCAACGCATTGCTTAATCGAGTGCAGACCGACAGCCATGTTGGAGGAAGCCTCATTAGTTGTAAACGAAAATGCTTTCTGTTCGATGTCATCCCGTCCAAACAAATGGACCGTCGAACGTTTATTTCTGTCTGAAATTTGTTACAGTGATATTTTTAGAGCTCTCCGACTCCGCTTAGTACGATTAGCAATTTTTTAAAACAGTTTCATAATTTTTTGTTGTTAAAAAAATTGAAATCAATTTAAGTTATAACAGAGATAAAAATAAAATTATATCAACAAAATAAATTAAATATGAATGCAGTGGTACAGTAAGTTTTGGCGTCATGAAAACTGCTTATCCTACGATGATCAACTACATTATTTTTTATTTTATTTTTTTTTATTTATTAAATATTTTTATTTATTGATAGATATTACAATCTGCCACACAGTTGTGGGCAATTGGTAACAGTGATGAATGATCTCATACATACTGAAATAAAATAAATAAATGAAAGAAAAAAAAAATCTTAAAATATATACAAACAGAAGAGTAAACAAAATGAACATAATCACACTATGTGTATGAAAAAAATAAATAAATAAAATAATATAATCTCTAGTCACATTTACATTATTGTAAATTTAACTTTAATTTGGGTGTTAATAGCATATATATTTCCCACAATGAATTCTCGAACTACAGATATTGTGGATAGTTTCAAAGATGAAAAATTAATTATTTTTTTTAAAGCTTTGAAACCGCCGCCATTTTTGATTCCCCCTAACTATACTTAACAGACTCATGAATTTTGACTTGTAATTATGCATAGTTTTTATTAAAGTAATCAAAAATGGGCATAAAATAACTGCCTTTTTTTCCTCTTCGGCTCTTGAATTTGCTGATAGACATCTCCACATCTAATGATTCCTGAGATCTGGTTTTCTCAAATAAATTCACTACCAACCCGTATTTGGACATAAGGAATTGAGCTCTGGGGCTCCACCAAACCATCAAATTCTTCCCGCATCCAATCCTTACAATCCAAAATCCTACGTAAAATCATTGATGCTCCTTACAAATAAACTCATTCACAAAGACCTTAACATTCCATTCGTTGCAGATTTGACCCAAAACAGATATGCGTCTTTTCATTCCAAACTCGTTAACCATCCTAACCCATTAATTCTTAATCTTTCATCCTTCACGATCCCTGATAATCCTCCGAGGCGTCTGAAAAGAAGATGGCCACGGGACCTTCTAATTTAAATTAATGTTTGAAGTACCACCAATGGGTGGTTCCTTCCCAAGATATTCAAGTGTATGAAACATACAACATATTTACCTATTGTATTATTTTGTACAGTTGTAAATTACATTAAATAAATAAAAAAAAAATTCACTACCTGCTAAGTTTTCATTATTTTGTTACGAAATTTAGCTTTTTAAAAAACTGTATTTTGACTGGCAATTATACATAGTTTTTATTAAAGTAATCAAAAATGGGGAGGAAATAACTGACTTTTGTATCCTCTTCTTGGACTGTTACAGGTTATATTCGATCCTCCAGCAGAATAAACTTAGCGTTAAATTATATATTTTATTTGTATCATTAATAATCATTATTCTGAAAAATTCGAGGTCCGGTTGGGTTTAAAACAAGGCGACTCGTTATCACCTATCTTATTTAATCTAGCACTAGAATATATCATTAAAAGTGTGATTAATAGCGAAAAAGGTGTAACTTTAGGTGGTGAAATACCAGACCTTGAATATGCTGATGGTTTTAAAATTTATAAGTTGTTTTCTGTTTTAGGTAGTTTTAAAGATATATAAGCTCCGAATGAAAAATTAATAATTTATAACTTTTTGAAACAGCCACAATTTTTTTTATTTTTCAATGATGATTAGTAGTCACCAGGGATGGGCAAAAATCAGCTATAGCTAAAATTGCTATGGA
The DNA here is from genome assembly GCF_000696795.3 of Halyomorpha halys. Classification (NCBI taxonomy): domain Eukaryota; kingdom Metazoa; phylum Arthropoda; class Insecta; order Hemiptera; family Pentatomidae; genus Halyomorpha; species Halyomorpha halys. Next base: position 399,121 of record NW_027107582.1, on the reverse strand, counting down.
TACGCCCTTATTCATGAATGAATCATTGATAAATAAATATTGTTTCCATGGCAACTTTAGCTATTAGTTTCATAGTTACCCAACTCTGGTAGTCACTAACATTGACTAATAACTATATATAGCTTTCATCAAAGCATCAGAAATTGGTATGAAGTAAATTTTTTTTCCCAAGCTCTTGGACTAATTGTTTAAGTAAATATCAAATGAAACAGGTGTCTCAGTTTTATAATAATTTTAATTTCATAAATCTTTCCAGTGCCTGCTAGAGTAAGATAATGATATCCCCTCAAGAGTCGATATGAGCCTAATATAGACACCGGATACTGAGCACAGAACCATCAGGTATTCATGGAAGCCACTTCCGCCTGGCTCCACGGCGACCGGCGACTCCAAGAATGATCCGCGAGTAATTTGACTCTGGACAAAATCGATGGGAATAATTCAGCAAAGAACAACGATCACAGAAGAAATAATTATATGAAGTGCAATATTCGTAGAACCGATAAGGAAAAGTCATGGTAAAAGCAAGAAATTCAATTTAGCTACGGGAATAAAATGATAACAATTCTATATTTTGCATTTTAAATTAAAACCATGGAATCATCATACAAGACTGAAAAGACAGGAAACTGCTCGTCGATTTCGACTATTACAGCACTTACTAGACAAACGGTCTAAATTGCAAATCCATTACAAAATACTGATCTACATGACTATTATAAGGCCTATCTGGACATACGGGGTTGAGCTTTGGGGAGTGAATCCTCCCAAATCCTTCGTAAAATCCTTAACGCTCCGTACTTTGTCACAAATCAAGTCACCCATCATGACCTTAATGTCCCATATGTTGCCGATTTGGCCAGAACCAGATACCGTTCCTTCCATGATAAACTTCCCCACCACCCAAATCCACTTGTTTCTAACCTGGCTTCTCCTTCATTACCTAATAATCCTCCTAGGTGTCTGAAAAGAAGACCTAGGGATCTTCTCCTCTAGAAATGTTATTAATTTGAACAAATTGAAAAAAAAAAAAACTGCAAGTTATCCTGTCTCTTATTTAGTAACTATAGAAAATAGTGCACTAATTTCCCTTTAAAATCGAAATATCTACATTTTTTAAAGGAACTGACAAAGGTAAGAAGATAATTCTATCATATCATGATCTGTCTCTTATCCGCAAAAAGTGCGAAAACTTTTTTGTAAGGGTCTCCATTGGCCCTGCTATCTCCTAGCTATCATGCGTATTACTCCAAATTGTGGTCTATCAAATCTGATTCCTGACTTCAATTTGTGTCATCTCTACATATTTTTGGTCAATATGTTATAACTTTTCTCTTCTGAATTTCAGGTCTTCATAAGGGCTATAAAACAAAAAGAAATAACAACCATCATTCCGAAAAACTAAATAAATAATTTAAGAAAATAAATAATAAAGAAAAGTAGAAAAAATAAATAATTTGTATTTTTCTCTGAATGATGTTTGTTATCTCTTTTCGTTTTGTAGACCTGATGAAGACCTGAAAATCAGGTCGAAACGTCGGCACGAATAAACTTATTAATCTATGGTCAATTATCTACACTTCAGTTGTATTTTTTATATTTATGAATTATGTATCTATTCTAAGAATATAGGATTTGTTAATTGAGAAACTGTTTAAATTGAATTTTCATTAAACTTAATTATAATATTATCTGTTATAAGCAATTTATGAAGTGGATTAATTTTTACGAATTTGACTTTCGTATTTTAATCAATAGAACAAATTCGCATTCTGTATTAGATTTTATTTATTTTTTAATTTATTGCTTTATGTAATTATTTTTATGTGTAAAGATGTATAAATAATATCACCTCTATAGGTCAGAAATCCAATCCCTCTTGGTTCATTTGAAAATCTTGTTTGATACTTATATAATTTCAGATTCAACTAATTGAATATTCCAAATATTTTTATTTATTTCAT
>NW_027107582.1:384656-396902 GCF_000696795.3 Halyomorpha halys | reverse complement strand
AAAAAAAAAAAAAAAAACTGTGAACAGGTACCTTGGGAAATATCTCGTTGTCTACATAAGTAGGCTACCGAATCCATTTAAATAGTTTATAATACATAAGCGAGGGTGGGGGAGATTTATTGCCGGGAATTGTAAAAGAATTTTTTGTACGAAAACTCCCGGTCCGTTGCTGCGGTTGTTGCGGTGCTGTTCCACGAGCTTTATTAACTAAACGGAAAAAGTTAGCTGCGGTTTTTCCAACAGTTTTCCCCCTAGTATTTTTTTTTTTGTTTCGTTTTTTTTTTCATTCATGTTTAAAAAAATAAGTTCGTTCTTCTGTTTAAGCGGGAGTTGTTATAATTAGCAGGAATTTGTAACAATGACAAACCACCAGGACCAGGTTACGGAACACTAATTAGTAATGCGGAGAGTAGTTTGGAGTTTGAGAATTTTCCTCGCGTCCTGAGGCTCGAAAAAACTTTTTTAATATATTATTTGCAATCGTGGCAACTACTTTCGCAGCCATTGCTGTGATGTAATCGTGTAATTTGCTGATATGACAGTAATGTCACAGTATCAGGTTTTGCGTCGTAATAGACAGTGCGGGGGAGGAGGGGGGAGACAGTATCAGATATAGTCTTGTTAACCAAATATTGACTATAAGCTATTAATATTTATTTTATTACTGTTTCTATTTATTTTTATTTTATTTTTTTATTTATTGCATCAATTCAACTTAACAAAAGCTAAAAACTTCCCATTCACTGCAAAACATTATAATAATCAGACCAATTTAGACATACAGAATTGAGCTCTAGGGTTCTACCAAAACATCAAAATCCTCCCGCATCCAATCCTTACAATTCAAAACCCTCGATGCTCCTTATTACGGCACAAATAAACTCATCACAAAGATCTTAACAACACTTTCGTAGCAAATTGGGCCCGAAATATATATGCATAATTTCATTTCGACCTCCTCACTCCTTCTAACCCATTAGTTATTAATCTCTCATCGTTAACAATCCCCGATAATCCACCGAGATGTCTGAAAAGAAGACGGCCACGGGACCTTCTAATTTAAATTAATGTTTGTAGTACCACCGTTGGGTGGTTCCTTCCCAACATTATCAAGTGTTTTAAACATTCCTCATATTTACTTATTGTATTATTATTTTTTTTGAACAGTTGTAAATTACAATAAATAACTAAAAAATATTTATTGCCTCTTATTTTTATACGTAACTTTTAATAATTATTACGCATATATTTATTTATTTTATTTAAATCTAGATTGTAATCAAATATAATTGTGCATGAACGTATAGGATTTTGATATAGGTATATAGGTATATATTTTGAATTTTTAATATTTATTATACTAGGAGAGAACTAGATTTACATGTATATGTTAATAATAGAAGAAAAAAGAATATTTTAACAAAAAAAAAGGAAAACAAATGTAAAAAAAATTGAAAATATGCAATAACTAAAACAATAAACAAAAAAAAAATGATTTTCGAATACTATGTATTTTAATATTTAATCTCCTATTAAATATCTAAGTAATATAGTAATAATAACCAATTTTTCAACTAGCATTAGTGTGCTGTGTGTATAGCATGCCAATCCTGTTGGACGCCACTGCTAATTTGAATTAAGTGTTTCTCTCTACTTCTCTTTTCGGAGTTGTGCAGAAAAAAAGAGAGAACACCCAAGGAAATAAAGGTGGATGCTAAGTATCAACATGGTAGGAGAGTGGGGGAATTTGACGGTTAACTAATACGTTACATTCGAAAGCAAAAAAATACAAAATAATGTTAAAGTAAGATAATAGTAAGATCTATTACCTTCATTTTATAAAAAAAGTTTTGATTTTATTAAGAATTGTACGTATCGCAAAGATAATAATGTCTTACTTTATTTATGTTACATCCTCCCCCCCCCCCAGAGACTGTTCCAAAACTAGTGCTGTCGTTACTTCGACTTTACTCGTCTCTAATAGTACAAGAGCCCAAGAGGAGAAAAAAGGCAGTTATCTCACCCCAATTTTTTATTACTTTAATGAACACTATGTATAATTACTAGTCAAAATTGATGAGTATGCCGAGTATAGGTAGGAGGAATAAAAAATGGCGGCTGTTTCAAAGCGAAAAAAAAAATTAATTTTTTATTCTGAGCTCTATATCTTAAAATGTAATAACAGCACAAGAAAACCTAAAAGAACGTTATTGAAAGATGAGTAAATTTGCTAAAATATAAGCCCTAAAAGAGTAATTTACGTTAAGTAGTTCTCGAGATATAGCTTTCTAAAAAGCAACATTTCATAAAAATGTTGTCTGGTACGTACTGAAAGATCAGTAGTTAGTGAATTTATTTAAAAAAATCTATATCTCAAAAACCATTTGACGTACAGATTTCTATTAGCACTCATATTAAAGCTAGTTTAATCAGTTATAAAGCAGTTTATGATGTTTATCTTCGTAGGAGTAATAGTTTTCATGAAATTTGCTAAATTAAATAATTTATAGTTGTTCGGACAAATTCATATTCATATGTGAATATCATAAAAACTACTACCTCTACGAAGATAAGTGTCATAAAGTACTTTATAGTAAGTTAAATTTTCTTTATTTTGAGTGTTTGCAGACATATGTGCGAATTATGGATCTAGAGATATATTTTTCAAAAATCCAACATTTTATACGAACAACTATAAATTAACATTTTGTGAGTTTATATTGTCCAATATCATAAAAACTACTACTCCTACAAAGATAAACATAATTAACTATTTTGTAGTTATTTTAACTAGCTTTAATTTGAACGCTGGCAGACATTTGTACCTCCAATGGTTTCTGAAATGAAGTTTTTCATAAATCAAAGTTACTGTACGAACAACTATAAATCAATTTATTTTAGTAAATATCATGAAAACTACTATTCCTACGAAGGTAAAGGTCATGAACTTCTTTATAGTCCATTAAACTAGCTTTAATTTGAGTGCTAATAGACATATGTACGTCACATAGTTCCTGAGATATAGATTTCTCAAAATAAATTAACTAACTAATAATTTTTCAGTAGATTTTTAAGAAATTTTGTTTTTTAAAAAGCTATATTTCGAGAACTATTGGACGTAAATAGCTCTTTCAAGGCTAATATTTCAGAAAATTTACTCTTATTTAAATAGTGTGCTCTTAGGTTTTCTAGAGTTGTTGGTAGTTTTTAAGATATTGAGCTCCGAATAAAAAATTTGTGTTTTTTTTAAGGTCTTGAAACAGCCACCATTTTTTATTCCCTCTACCTATACTTGGCAGACTCAATTTTGACTAGTAATTATACCTAGTTTTCATTAAAGTAATCAAAAATTGGGGTGAGATAACTGCCTTCTTCCCGGCTCTTGTACTATAAGGAGGATTGTGCCAAACATAGAAAAAATTGTTAATAAATAAAAAATTATCTTACTATATAAGAAGATATGTTTAAATAAAGAATAATCAGATTCTTTATTTAAACATATCTTCCGTCTAACGTTTCGGCCGGCCCGGCGCAATCATCAAGAAGAATCTTAATTTTATTATTATAGCCTCACATTAATTTAATAAAATTAATAGGCTATTATCCCTAAGTCAATTTAATACGATTAAAATTAAAATAAACTTGTATTTTTCACTATAACATTTAATAATAATTTCTTTCCTTCACAATATTTGTATATTACAATCATTAACTTATAACACCACTCTAGGGGGGAATATATAATACGAAAATTGTCAATGTGTTAAAGTGATACATACAGGTTTATTTTAACTGTGTTAAACGTACTTGGGCATAGTATCCAGTAAATTGTTGATTGGTTGAAACTTTGTACATGTAATATGTCTTAATAAAGAATGTTGAGACTATTGGATAATTTTTTGTTATTATTAATAAACTACCAATCAGTAACAAGATGATAAAAATATGAAAAAAAAAAAAAAAAAATATTATTGTCGTATTTGGCAATATTATATTAAGAGATAGCAGCGATATGTATATTGATCTGATTTCAATTAGTGATAGAGATAGAAAATATAAAAATATAGAAAAAAAACCAGTCCACATCGTCCTTGAAATGCCAAGGATGGAATAATAGCTGAGTGTGATCTCATCACGGGTTCAGTGCATCTTACGGCGATATTTTCATAACTGGTAAGCTAGAATTTAAAGTGAAAAAAATTCTCAAAATTAAAAAAAAAAAAAAAAGGATGAAATATATATAAGTTCTTAGGAAAATATTCCAGGTGGCGGTCAATAAAGGTATCGAAATAGTAAAAGAAAACTATTGTTAACCAACATTTCGCTCCACTTTGCAGGACTAAATGAAAAAAAACAAGATAAAAACATTATATAAAAATAAAATAAAAAACTTATGTTGTTGTTGTTGATTGTTGCTTAAAGGCGTAAAACCCTCTGGTCATCAACGCCTATGGCATGATAAAAGTAAAAAAAAAATTAAATAAATAAAAAATATAAAAATAAAAAAAAAATAAAATAAAATAAAATAAAATAAGTAAAAAACATAAAAGAATAAAAATCGAAGAGGAGCATTAAGGATTTTGCGAATGATAAATTTAAATTAATTTTTAAGTTTTTAAACATAAAAACTACTTAAATTTAAATTAATTTTTAAAAAGTTTTTATGTTTTTAGTTTGGAATAATAAACTCTTCCCCAACTTTCGTAAAATTAATTGCAAATACTGAAATTTTCCCGACCAAACTTAATCCTAGACATATTCCCGAAATTTCCTCCAAATTTTTCACCTTATGTATACTAACAATAAAATATTAATATATAATTTGAATCGTTGCTTGAGACTGACTTTTTAATCAATTGTAATAAAAATATCCATTTAATCTCAACATGTTTGTTTTATTATTACTCCACTCCTACGTTTCGGCCATTCTAAAGGATAATAAACTATTGATTAAAAATGTCAATTACACTCTAATCATTAAAAATTACTTCCAAAAACGTTCTGTATTATAAATTATCCTGCCTTATTTAAAATATTACAGCTACAATATTGTTAAAAAGTATAATGCTATTCGGCCTTTGTTAGATTATATTTTAGTCAATCAACCAATAAACTATAATTCAATTAGGGAAACACTTTACACAATCAATTAACTTTTATCATATTGTGTTAATTACCTATTTATTATTAAACTAATTTACTTTTTCTGATATTATTCAATTTATATAACCTTATCACTCACTATATATACATTATACTGTATAAACCTACCTCACATTTTTCGCATATTCTCATTACATTTCTATTTTTTTTAATTTATTTATTTTAATTTAATTTATGTATAATCGTTTTGTTTATTAATTAATCCTGTTTAAAATTTCAGTATAATGCAGTTGTTTTTTTTCCTTTTCTGGTTTGAAATAAACCGTAAAATTAATATTTTCAGATATATAAATAGCTCCTAACATTTTTTAAAGGTATTATTTCCTGTATGTAAAAACATTGTATACTCAAAAAAAAAAATATTTTTCGATAAATGTTGCACCAATGCTGTTATTTATTTGGGCCTTTATCTTTATTTTTTACAACATTATTATACTGATATATTCTTTCTCCTAATAATTGTTAAGTTTCTCATAATATATCTCATAGTATATTATTGGACAATACAAACTCTGCACTTTATATACCAATCTTGATTGATTTTCTGTTTATATTTTGTCTTTTATTCAGCTGTAGGAATTTTTAATCTTAGTACTATTCAGTAGTACTAATACTTAGTACTAGTTACTATTTAGTCATTTCATATTCTTTGAAGGATATCTATATCTTCAGATAACCTTTTTATGTAGTTACGCCCTTAAAACTTCAACTGACTGTATTATTTTTTATTTGGTTTTTTAACCTATTATTGGATTTATTAAATAAAGATATTGAAACATTTCGTTGAAAAACATTTCCTATAAATTATGAATAATAAAAATGGATGTAAAAATACTCCAGGTTACTCGGTCTAGATGGATTCCAAATCCCGATTTTATCGGGGAATTCCTACCGCGTGAGATAAAAAAGCCAAACTGACATAGAAAGGATTCTACTATAAATCCCATCTTGAAGGACCATCTATACTTTTTATCTATCTATACAAAAGTGTATACTCGGATCGGAGTATTTGGTAGCTGGCCAAATCAGATCCCCTAAATTGATAAAGTCCTCCACTCTCTTGTAACTCTTGAAAGAGATGATTCAGATAAACTTTTCATAGATATCTATGTTCGTATTTAATAATTGAATCACTCAGTCTTAAGGCATTATAATTTATATTAAGAGTGAATTGAAGTTTGTTACTTAGCCGATCTATTTAGTGCAGATTTGATAGAGTTTTGAAAAAATTTGCAGGATATTTACATTGTTAAAATAATAAATTTGTTAATAAATATCAATTAAAATTGAGGAGCACATTGCACCCACCATTTTTTAAAAAAAATATACAACTGCATAACAATAAACATATTTATAACAGTTTTATTGTATACATAATCATAATTTAATTAATTGGCACCAGATACTATTCCTTCCATGATGAACTTCTCAACCACCCAAATCCACTTGTTTCTAACCTGGCTTCTCTTTCATTACCTAATAATCCTCCTAGACATCTGAAAATAAGATGGACTCGAGATCTTCTCTAGAAATGTTATTGGAGTTCTATCAGTGGGTAGATCCTCCACATGTTTGTATCATGTCACTATGTCACCTACAGCTAATTTACTTGTCGTATATATGTGTATACAGTTGTAAATAACAATAAATAAATTATTAAAAAAAAAAATTAATTGGCTATTTTCGAAACATAAACCTTCTCACATCAATCATAAAATTAAAATATAATTTCATGTGTACAACTCATGGAGTTATTATCTTAGTTGTATTTACTATGTAATTTATTTATTTATTGATTTTTTAGAGGATTACGTCTTGTATTTTTATATCCAACAAAACATGTGGATTGTCAAATTTTACATTTTTATCTATATTTAAATATTAAAAACTCAAAATGAAGCATAGATAGCGGAGCGGTCCCTCCCCGTTCTTGTACCCCTCCTCCCCATGCCTAAATTGTAACCCCCGCCCTCAGTGGACCCAGCCCAGCCCAAAAGAAAATTAAAACTACAACTAATACATCCATGATTTATTAATATTCAATAATTAAACATTAATGCAACTTAAAAAAAATAAATTTGTATATCATAAATGAGGTTGTTGTTAATTTATGTTACGTGACCCCTTGTATACCATTTTAATTAGATATTAACATTGTATATATTTTATTTTTTCGTTTACCATGTTTTACAACTGAGTGCCTCAACTTTAAAGTATACTTTATCTTAATCAAATTTGATTACATCACCTGATACGGCAAACAGATAGTGGGTACTCACCTGTCAACAAAAAACATAAAATTAGTATTTAGGTACATTTAGAAAAATTCTTATGAATATTTAGAACTATGGAACAAAAAGTAAAAAAAAGAAACATTGTTATTTATTATTGTAATACAAATAGTTTTATGTTACACTGACACAGCGATTCTTTTTTTAATAGTAGCACATTAAAACCAAAAAAAAGTTTGATTTTATGTTGAAATGTATTCGCACGCAGAAGACTAAACCTTAAGACTGAAAACTAATGAAAACTGTACATGAATCATTAAAATTGTAAATTGATTTATTAGTAGTAGTTTGATGATGGATATGTAACATCGAATTGCAGATACCAAAAAGTAACTTGTCGAAGGTTGACAGTACGAAATACATAAAAGTAGAAATTTACTTAATCCTTCAAAAATTGTATTAAGATTGTCCGTGGGGATGGCCGAAACGTCGGACTGAAAATAAAATGTTTTGAGACTATAATGGATAAAATTTAAATTATTTATTTAATCAACATTAACCAGTCTCAAGAAATTACTTAAGATTATAAATATTATAATTTGTTTATATGATAGTTGATAGTGTAGTTTAATCTAAAATTAAAAGTTTTAAAAATTAGTGGAGTTTTGAAAAAATAGGCTGATTTTGAATTGTAATTAATGACCTGGAAAGAATAGCCTGCAAAACATTTTTAAATTTTGATGTCCTGGAATCCTCACACAAGACTGAAAAGACAGGAAACTGCACGCAGATCTCGACTATTACAGCACTTACTAGACAAACGGTCTAAACTTCCAACTCATTACAAAAGACTGATCTACATGACAATAATAAGGCCCATCTGGACATACGGAGTTGAGCTTTGGGGCTCCACTAAACCTTCGAATTCCTCTCGTATCCAATCCTTACAATCCAAAATCCTTCGTAAAATCCTCAATGCTCCTTATTGTGTTACTAATAAAACCATCCATAAAGACCTAAATGTTCCTTATGTAACCGATCTAGCCCGAACCCGATATTATTCCTTCCATAATAAACTCCCTAACCACCCAAACCCACTAGTTTCTAACCTTGCTTCCTCTTCCATTCCTGGAAATCCTCCGAGGCGCCTGAAAAGAAGATGGCCTCGTGACCTTATATTGTAAACTGTTTTTAGAGTTCTACTACTGGGTAGTTTCTCTACATCCTGTATCATATCATTATGTCATTATGATCAAATTTACTTGTTGTATTTTTTATACAGTTGTAAATATCAATAAATAAATTTAAAAAAATAAATTTGATGTGAGGTGATAATTTATATTTAAGATTGTCCTTGAGGATGGCCGATTTGGCCGAAACGTTGGACTATTGATATAATAAAGAGTGATACCGTTTGATTTATTTAATAAAACGTTTTTTATGTTGATATTGAAAAACTATTTTAATTTTTTTTTAATTATCTCGTAATGAAATTAGACTAGTTAGAATGGATTATAAATTTATTTTGAGACAGTTCTCTCCCAATGCGAATAGTAAGCGCGATATATCGGTCCTGGCACTAAAAGGATTAAGGACATAAAAGGGGGAAAAATATACAGAAAATTTCATTAATATGGATGAACCCATAAGGATCTACTGGTAAGACATTTTTTTTTTCATTTCTAGAATGAATACGAAACTTACCTACTTTCGGTAATGAGGAAATAAAAAACGATATTAACAGCCATGAACACATCCATATAACACCCTAATTCCTGATTAAACAAACTTCTAGAAGATAAAATTGCAGACAGCTGAAGGTTAATAAATTAAGGTATATTATCTAACAGTATCCAATAAAGGGGGAAGGGTCAAACTTACAAGCCTTGCGAGGGTCTGTGGTCTGGACCCTCGTCCATTTAATAAGATAGGAACGCCAGGCGTCCAACGGAAATTTCAATATCAGCTCAAGCTCTGTAATTACACAGTTGGTAAGTTGGACTGCAACGACACAAAGATATCTGCGCCGAGGAGGAATCGTAAAGGGGTTCGAAACCAGTAAGCAGAATTAAACCTGGAACCTTAATACACCCCCGATGGTATGGAGCCAAATAACAGTGCACTTTCTCCCACCACAACATTCTAGTACAAGAGCCGAAAACGAGAAAAAAGGCAGCTATCTCACCCCAATTTTTGATTACTTTAATGTAAACTATGTATAATTACTAGTCAAAATTGATGAGTCTACCAAGTATAGGTAGGGGAATTAAAAAATGGCGGCTGTTTGAAAGCGATAAACAAAATTAATTTTTTATTCGGAGCTCTATATCTTAAAAACTACAACACTAGAAAATCTAAGAGAACGTCATTTAAAGAAGAGTAAATTGTCTAACATATGAGCCCTAATAGAGTTATTTACGTTATATAGTTTTCGAGATATGGCTTTTTAAAAAGCAACATTTCATAAAAATGTATGTATGGGACGTACTGAGAGATCAGCAGTTAGTGAATTTATTTTGAAAAATTTATATCTCAGAAACCAATTGATTTACAGATGTCTATTAGTACTCAAATTAAAGCTAGTTTAATGAGCTATAATGTAGTTTATGATATTTATCTTCGTAGGAGTAATAGTTTATATGAAATTTGCTAAAATAAATTGATTTATACTTGTTCGGACAAATTTTCATTTGCCGAATTCATATTCATATGTGAATATCATAAAAACAACTACCCCTACGAAGATAAGTGTCATAAAGTACTTTATAGTAAGTTACATTTTCTTTATTTTGAGTGTTGGGAGACATGTTATATGCTAAATGCAGAGGAGCTTCACCAGGTTCGTCACATCATCTTTCCTCCAGCTCAATTGTTCCTGGTTTCCACTACTAGTTTTTTCCCCCATTACTTTATTAGAGTATTAATAACGCTCAGAACAAAAACAACACGAACTTCGAGCAATAAACTTTCAAAACGACAAAATGGTGTAGAGCTCTGTTGGTTTGTTGCGTGACGTCATTCTCCAATTATCATATCTATTAACAGACTCTTAACCGTGTGTTATATCGTTTTAACATACTAAAAGAAGGAAATATTTCTCCATTTAATACACTTTGATATATTAAAAGAAAGATCATGAATACCCCTAGTGTATACTTTGCGAATTGAAATATTAAAAAAAAAAAAACAGCCACCATTCAGTAATGTGTGTATTGATATGAACATAATAATGCCATTGTTCATTAAGGAAATGGCACAATACCAGGTTTACAACTCAGTTTTTTCAATATTAATTAATAATATAAAGTACAATAGTTCTCAAACATTAACATGCGTATGTTTACAAGACATATAGTAAACATTATGTACTATAACGTCCATTGTTCTAAACACTGTATACAGTGTATAACACAAATTACATCACTTAAAAATAGAAAACATAATATCAGTACAAACGGATCAGTTCTAGAATAAATAAAGAATATTATTATTATAACAGGCGATAGATAAAAGTAGCAAAGAGAATTTAGGATTACTCTTTAGTTCCTCATCGAATGACATACACATAATCAGTGATTATTTTATTTTAATTGAGAAAGATGTTAATAGTAATAAGTTTTACAATACAGTGTGATCTCGGTAATTCAAATACTACAGTAATCTATACTTGGTTTTAGTAAGTTTTTACTTGTTACTTTTTAAAAGCAGCAACTTTTAAACCCTAAGTTAATTTTTTGTTGTTTTTTCTTATGATGTACGTTAAAATAAATCTTCTATAGAATTAGATAATTAGAAGATATTATCCAAATTAAACATTACTATAACCATTGGGAAACTAAACATCTGTTTTTTTGTTTTTTTTCAACCCTTATCAATGCCTTTTAGATTCCATTAAAGAGAAAAGGTAGTTTTAAATAGAGAAAAATTTCTAAAACTTTTTATTCTACATTGCCAGTTCTAATGTTTTTTTAGCTGGGTCCGATTTTTTTACATTTCGTGTGGTTTTATTGGTTCAGTCCTAAAACACTTCTTAGTTTCATTAGTTTAGGTCGCGCTGATGTTTTATAATTTGTTATTATATTTAGAAGGGGGGGGGATCACCAGTCAGATTTTTTTTCAGATTTTTATCCCGTTTCGTGTGGTTCGCAAAGTCCTAAGAATTATTTTTTCGAGCAATCAGATTTAAAAATGGATCCCACTAAAAAAAAAAACAACAATATCAAAGTTGTTCATAATCAATACAATAAGTTTATGAATACATAATTGTAATTCTTACACTGTAATCTTTAAATTACATGCAAGACTTCCGTAAAAAAATTGTATCACGTGATAATTTAATTGTTGTCAAAGATATAGATTTAGAATAGCTAAAGAGAATTAAATAAAGAACATCTGTTCTGTAAATCTGAAACATTGATACGTTTTAGAATTTTTGACCGATCATTTCTTCGCCATCATTATGAACTTGTTTGGAATTTCCCATGACTGCAACTGTAGAGACAGAGGAGAGAATATCACTTTACAACTTTCAACTTCTCTTTGGTTAGGATCACTAATATAAATAATATTTATGTGTGTGTGTGTAATATACATAATATACATAATGTTTCGTGTAAAAACATATTAATAAATGTTCTTGTAAAACTAAAAATTATTTATTTATAATCTTAAAATTTTTTTCTTGAGACTGGTAATTTTTTAATAAATAATTCAAAACACTATCCAATTATAGTCTCAAAACTTTTATTTCTTTTACACGTCCAACGTTTCGGCCAATTCGGCCATCTTCAGGGACAATCTACTCAATTCACTATGAAACATATAATTTAACCACTCTAAAAACTTCATACAG
>NW_027107582.1:366498-384606 GCF_000696795.3 Halyomorpha halys | reverse complement strand
GGGACAATCTACTCAATTCACTATGAAACATATAATTTAACCACTCTAAAAACTTCATACAGGCTATTCTGCCCATTTCAAAACATTTATATCTAATAAGTCAAATATCCATTAAAAAACACAGTCAAAATTATTTCTCTTTAAACACTATTAATACACTTTTATCACCTTAGTGTAAAATAATAAAAGTTTTGAGACTATAATTGGATAGTGTTTTGAATTATTTACTAAAAATTATTTAAAATGTGAAAGCGTGCTGTTTAAATTAAATGGAAAAATCAGTTATTGATCAATCTTCAAATAAGAACTAAAATCGTGTAATGATATTAAAAAAAAAATATTATTTTATGTTTTGTTTTTTTTTTCTCGGAATTATTTGGTAATAGAAAGGGTTTTTTTTTTAGTTTTTTTAAACGGTATCCCCTAAGATTTGTGTTGTTCTCGTTTGCAATTACATCGGTGACCCCTAAAGTGACCATGGGATCAACAGATTGATGTACGAAGGTGTTTTATTTTAAGCTTCGTGCTTAGTTTTTGTTTCTACTTTGTATATATTTATATTGTATATAATTTATTTTCTTATGTTTTAGTTAAAAACAAATTTAATCCTTTTCTTCTCAACTTTATTCTTTACAAACCTTCTAACGTTTTGACCCTCAGGTCATTTCAAGGATACCTACAACAAGTTTTTTATTTTTATTTAATTATTTTTATATAACAATTTTATTATTTCCTTCACTTATATACTGATTTATTTGGCCCTACCTTCATTTTGATGTCATTTTCTTTTTTAAAATCTTAAAATGCAGGCTACTTGCCTTTGTCCCATCTTTAAATAAATTAATCATTAAAATAATATCATAATAATATTATAAAATTTTTGATTTTTAAAAATAGATTCCTACTAACATAACTTTTTCTATATAATTCCTTCATCAATTTAAAACTTTTACAATCCTACAATTTTACAATGACCTGAGGGTCGAAACGTTGGAAGGTTTTTAAAGAATAAAGTTGAGAAAAAAAGAATCAAATTTATTTTTAAATAAACTAAACCAGTCTCAAACAATAATATATTAATAAAAATTAATGTAATATTTTCTTTTGGTTAATTGACTATATGAGGAAAAGGAAGTATATAAACTGTTTAAATTAAATATTTATTTTACAATTTATGAATTATTGCTTTATTTATTAAATTTTATAGAATTAAGGGTCAGCTAGGAGGGGTGAGGCTCGGTGGTAAGGCACTGAGCTACTAACTGCAGAGATCCGAGTTCGGATATGACAGATGTTTATTCTAGGTTAGTGCAGCCGTGAGTCAACCCTGTCGGTTCAAGAGCCCTTCGGGGTCCACCCGGCCTAATAAACTGGGTACCTTTAATTTGAGAAAAATATGGCGGTCGAGCGTAATTCTGACGAAATCAACTCTTTACACAACCGTTGGTCTAGTGACAGTAACTCCTTACAAAGAACTACACTCTTAACCCTTCATGGATTGTAGTGTTACAGAATTATTTAAAAGTCAGCTAGTAATTCAAGGTAATTCAGTCAAATTAGAAGTCTCACCCTAAAGATAAAAAAATAAAACTGTAGTCAGTAGTTTTCGGGGAGGGAGGATTTTTTTTTCTTAACAGAATGAGAAAAAATATTGTCGTATTACATGATTATAAATTTAAACGAAATCACAGAAAATAAACACGCTTAAATTAGCAATTTTAGTATGATTTGTTTTTTCTCCGTAAAAATAACTCTTCAAGATATTATCCAAATTAAACGTTACCACAACCATTAGGAAACTAAATATCTTTTTTTTTTTCAACCCTTATCAATGCCCTTTAGATTCCATTAAAGAGAAAAAGTAGTTTCAAATAGATAAAAACTTCTAAAACTTTTTATTTTATATTTCGAGTTCTAATTTTTTAGCTCCGATTTTTTTTCCATTTCGTGTGGTTTTATAGGTTAGGTACCTAAACCACTTCTTAGTTTCATTTATTTACGTCGTGCTGATGTTTTATAATTTGTTATTATATTTAGAAGGGAGGAGGGGGAATTCCTCATCCAGTAAGGTAAAAATTTTAAACAAAAAAATTGTATTTTTTAATTTAAAAAATACATACACCATACACAAATACGTACCAAAGTGATGCCTGAAATCTGAACTTATAAAAAAAACAAAAAAAAAAAAATTTTTGTTTTGAAATAAAATTGCATATGTGTATTTTTATAAGGATATTTTTAGCTTCCCGATCTATAGGTAAATTATTGTAACAATCATGAAAATCAAATGTGGACATTTTTAAAGTTTTGATATCGGGTAATCCAATTCCTTTGGAAGTGTTCATGATATATTTTGTTGGATTAAGAAATATTAACTATTCTAAAAATGACTAGAATTTATACAACTAATTTGATTAATAGTAGAAATATACAAAGTACAAATTTTGTTAGAGAACTCATTTTTATTTATGACGTTTAAAAATAAATCCATACAAAGAGTATTTTTTATTTATATACTTTTTTCTCTTATAAATGATCAACCTCATAGTTTTAAGAAATGAAATCTTTACTTAGTATTACTGGATTTGGACATATGGAATTGAGCTCTGGGGCTCCACCAAACCATCAAATTCTTCCCGCATCCAATCACTACAATCCAAAATCCTACGTAAAATCCTTGATGCTCCTCATTACGTCACAAATAAACTCATTCACAAAGACCTTAACATCCCATTCGTTGCAGATTTGACCCAAAACAGATATGCGTCTTTTCATTCCAAACTCCTTAACCATCCTAACCTATTAATTCTTAATCTTTCATCCCTAACAATCCCTGATAATCCTCCAAGGCGTCTGAAAAGAAGATGGCCACGGGGCCTTCTAATTTAAATTAATGTTTGAAGTACCACCAATGGGTGGTTCCTTTCCAAGATTTTCAAGAGTATATGAAACATACAACATATTTACCTATTGTATTATTTTGTACAGTTTGTGTAAATTACATTAAATAAATAATAAAAAAAATAAAAGTATTACTGGAGATATAAAAGAAAATAATTTTTTTTAAAAATCCCCAACCTCTCAAATTTCTAATAAAATATGTAAAAAAATCAAAATAGTTATGTACATTCATATTTTTACGCCATTTTCCTAGTAAAATTTTTGTAATCTAAATTTAATTTCGGTAATCTTTACACTCCCCCCCCCTAAAATAATTAGTTCGGATGACTAAGATTACACTGCACTACTAATTATAAAAAAAAAAATGAATTGAAATCGATGATACCATGTCCGTAACCTCCTTTTGTGAGAAACGACAGCTACTATGGAACCATCGATTGTAGATAGTAACCTCATATTACCACCATATATTTCAACGGTCCGACTCCGATATCCGTGTGGAATTCAAATAGCCAGGTTCAGGTTGGACTATTTAGCATGCTAGCGATAAAGTGCCCGAGAGACGATGATGCTAATGGGCCCACGGGACTGACACACTTTGCCCGCACATCCTTCTGTCATTTACATACTTTCTATTCTCGCTTGCTCATTGTTTAGTTGAGCTTCGCTGTCTCTCTCGCAATAATCACATCAAAAATATCTTTTTTAATTCTGCTACAACTATATTTTACGTGAAACGTGTCTCAAACATCCTTGTTTAAGGAAAAATAATAATATTGATTATTAATTTAGAGATCGAAAACAAAAATTCTGCTATTTCCGCATTTTTAAAAAAATGTATGTGTATATTAATACTTAGGTGAAAAATATATTTAAAAAAAATTTGTATGTTTTATATACAATATTTTAGCTTTCTTGAGACTGGTTTTCATTGTTGAAATAAAATATAACCCATTAATTCTTAATGTATCATCCTTAACAATCCCTGATAATCCTCCGAGGCGCCTGAAAAGAAGATGGCCACGGGACCTTCTAATTTAAATTAATGTTTGAAATACCACCAATGGGTGGCTCCTTCCCAAGATTTTCAAGTGTAAATGAAACATACAACATATTTACTTATTGTATTTAATATTTGTATAGTTGTAAATCACATTAAATAAATAACAAAATAAAATAAATTATATCCAAATTTCCAAATACTCGTTATTATTTCATTAAATGTCCAACGATTCGGCCATCCTTACGACAATCCTAAATATAAATTTACAAATCATATAAAATAATTTAAAAAAAAATTGCAGGTTTTTCTGCCCAGGCCATTATTTTCAGTAAAATTGGCCCATTTTGTCACTTTTCCATTAAATTTTAAAATTTTCAATTTCAGATTAACTTAATACTAGAAAAATTTAATTTATATTAACCATGTAAGGTACACCAGGTCGATCTGGTATTAAAAAAATAATAAATAAAAAAATATAAAAAACACTATTATCACTTTCTTATCACAATATATGTTTTTTAATGCTTATTTATAATATTACAGAAAAACAGGGTTTATTTATTTTTTAATTAAAGGTACCCACTTTATGGGAATGGTTGGATACCGGAGAGTTCTCAAACTCACAGGGCTGACTCACGGGTACAGCGAAACAGACAATAATTATCTGCCACAGAGAAGATTTTGCGACCAATTATTAGTTTACAAGGGTAAAATGGTTTTATAGAAATCAGCATTTTCTAATTTATTTTCTGATCGACGATTTCTTTTTTTCGCTCAATTTAAAAATTGTTATATCATTAGGAATCTCATGCTATTTATAAAGTTTGTATTATTTTAATGAGATGTAGATAGTTGACCATAGATTAATGATTGGAGAAGTTTGTCGGGGGGTGCGGTCAGCAAAGAACAACATAAATAAACAAAAACTGGGATAAAAATTGGCATAAAATAAATAAATATGGTTTTGTTTATTTATGTTGTTCGTTGCTGACCGCACCCCCCCCCCCCGACAAACTTCTCCAATTGTACTATTTTAGTGTTTTATTTAATCATCGTATTAAATTACAGATTATACTTTAAAATATTAGAGAAAAACATATTTAAATACATAATCATTTTTATGAAACAGTTTTTATAGTATTCCCATTATTTTTTAATGTTATTTCATACGTTTGTTCGACATAAAATTCAGCCTCAAACTAATAAAATAAAAAAAATCAAATTAAATAAATTTATAAACTTTGTTTAAAGAATACATTGTTATTTTTATTTTAATCTTGCTAAAGGGTTTGTTCTCTCCTGAAAAGTATAATAACTGTATAATAAAGTGAGACGTATAATAATAATTTATGCTAAGAGAGAAGACCCCAATTACCTACCTGCATACATCATCCAATCGATTAAACGACTGTGTACTTTGTAATCATACGGGTCACACCTGCCCTAAATTCTGAGAGCAGGGCTATTTTAAATCATACATATAAAGCCATACATTAAGGGAATGTTTTAATTACTCGTAAATAAAAATGAAACATTAGAGATCTTGTGTATGCAGTACAACCCCGCTTATCCGTCATAACCGGTTAAACAGGAGAGTCAGTTAACCCGGAGTGAATAAAAGAAAAATAAATTTTTCATTAATTCATTCAACACATTTTACACTATGGTCATTCACACATTATTCATGATCTTTTTTTTTTTTTTTTAATATTTATTTATTGCTATTTACAACTGTACATTATAATACATTTAGTAAATCTGATCTAAGTTAAATTGGAGTGTTACAGGCGTGTAGAGAAACTACCCATTGGTAGCACTCTAGTGACATTTTACATAAGCTGGTCTTGTGGCCATCTTCTTTTCAGAGGAATGTCAGCGCCTCGGAGGATTGTCAGGAATGTAAGAGGATGCAAGATTAGTAGGTTTGAGTGGTTAGAGAGTTTATAATGGAAGGAGTGATATCAGGTTCGGGCTAGATCGGTTACATAGGGAACATTAAGGTCTTTATGTATGATTTTATTTGTGACAAAGTAAGGAGCATTGAGGATTTTACGAAGGATTTTGGATTGTAAGGATTGAATACGAGAGGAATTTGAAGGTTTAGTGGAGCCCCGAAGCTCAACTCCATATGTCCAGATTGGCCTTATTACAGTCATGTAGATCAGTCTTTTGTAATGTGTTGGGAGTTTAGACCGTTTGTCTAGTCATCTAAAATGTTTAACATATTTTA
Organism: Halyomorpha halys; assembly: GCF_000696795.3. NCBI lineage: Eukaryota > Metazoa > Arthropoda > Insecta > Hemiptera > Pentatomidae > Halyomorpha > Halyomorpha halys. Next base: position 378,472 of record NW_027107582.1, on the reverse strand, counting down.
AGTTTAAAAGTTTAAACAGCAAAAGTGGTTATAAATGGAAATTAAAACGATATAACATTTAACATGATTGAGAGGTCTGCTGAATGCAGAATGACGTCACGCAACAGACCAGCTGAACTCCACACCATTTTGTCTGTTGTCGTTTTGTTTGGTTCGTTGTTTGACCTTCGTGCTTGGTTTGTGTTGTTTTTGTTCTGGACTGTTGTTTTAATACTCTAATAAAGTAATGGGAGAAGAAAACTAGGAAATAAGGACCAAGTGAGATGGAGGAAATATGATGTAGAGAAGCTGTTGGAGCTCTTCTGCATTTAATAAATAACATCATCATCATCACGGTTGCAATAAATTACAGTCGTGGCCTCCTCAATTAATCTCACCTATTGGTCTCTCTCATTTTATGTGTTATTCAATAAATAACACAACTTTAAATTAGGCTGTTCAAAATCCTATGTCCGTAATATATAGCATGTTAAAAATTTTTATATTTAACAAATCATGAATACCCCTATATTAGAGTTAATCTAATAAGCAGTTAATCAATGCAATTTGGTGTGATACTCTTTCCACAACTAACAAATAAATTAATTTTACTTCCATTAATTATATATTTATGGTTTTAAGAGGCATATGTTACGTTGTGCAACGATTTTGCTCTAATTTAATATTAATTTATTTTGCACTAGACCAATTTTGTTGATGATGATTTGGAGATTTTTTGTTTAGGAGGGGAGAAAGGTTATGATATCCTCCTGTTAAGATGAAAAGTATAACTAAAATTACCATGGATACCACGATGATAACCAAACATTCATAACATATGATTAAATTACTTTTTTATACTCAGAAATTGTCTTAATTTATGCCTTAAGGAGATTCGAAATATTCCAATAATTCAAATATTGATCATTAATTAATCAATTTTCTAATGAAATTTGAATAATTTTGTTTCGTAAAACTCAAGTTTTTTTTTTTTTTTACTTTATTTAGTTTATTCACAACTGTAAAAGTATCTTTACAACCAGCAAATAAGATGTAGAGAGAGAGAGAAAAAAACAAAAAAAAAAAACCTGAAGGCATGAAGGTTAGGTTATCCATTGATGCCTCTCCATTAAAATTGAAAATTTTTTTAAAATTATTTATTTAATATAATTTACAACTGTACAGAATAATACAATAGGTAAATATGTTGTATGTTTAATATACACTTGAAAATCATGGGAAGGAACCACCCATTGGTGGTACTTCAAACATTAATTTAAATTAGAAGTTCGCGTGGCCATCTTCTTTTCAGACGCCTCGGAGGATTATCAGGGATTGTTAAGGATGAAAGATTAAGAAGTAATGGGTTAGGATGGTTAAGGAGTTTGGAATGAAAACACTCATATCTGTTTTGAGTCAAATCTGCAACAAATGGGAAGTTAAGGTCTTTGTGAATGATTTTATTTGTGACATAATAAGGAGCATCAAGGATTTTGGATTGTAACGATTGGATGCTGGAAGAATTTGATGGTTTGGTGGAGCCCCAGAGCTCAATTACATATGTCCAAATTGGTCTGATTATTAAAATTGAAATTTAAAAATCAGTTTAAAATTTCCCTATTCCAGCTCCTCCGTAAACGTCGTCTCGTATCTGGTAAGTCTAGTGTTGATAGTCCTTAAATTAGAGGGTTAGTGTGTATCGAAAGTGTGTCGTGAAACCGTTTATATGATTTAATGGTTGTTTATACGAAGGCAGTTCGTGAGTCTTTGTGTAAGTTCTTGTTACTGGTGTAGGGGGGAGCGCTACTGATCAGTCTTAGTAATTTTGATTGAAACTATAAAATTCAAGTTAATTAATAATATTATATAAGTTTCATACGATACTATCAGAAAATGTAGAATATTTTCAAATTTTTGTGCAAGGTTCTGTTTTGAGATCTTTTTTAGGTAAATTCTTTTCGCACAGTTCATATGTATATTTTTCGTTCAACACTTAGACATTATTTGCTAATAAGGACAAATGGTATGATTGGCTGCGACATCAAGTTGTCAAGGAAGAACAAGTGAATATTTTTAGAAGTGAATAGTTCCCTTAGAAGATACGATGAAGAGGACTAAAGCAATACAGAAGACTTACTAAATGAGACATTTAAATATTCTGAGCAGGCTGGTACGTGACACTAAATAGAAATGAAGAGGGCCTTATGTGGTATATGACCACGCTGGATTTAGAATATCAAAACAACCTTCATACGCTTCCTATTCAACTCCTTTTCGAAAATAGAAAACATAGCTAACAAGATTTAAAAAAAATAAAATAAAAAAATAACACTCAAAATTATTGAATACTGTTAAAAAAAAAAATGTGAATAATTTCAAAAGATCTTTTCTTTAAACACGATCAGTCGGAATGACAGTAAAACCAGATTGACGTGGGGGGAGGGGTACTGCGAAAATGGATGAGAGGCTGTGAGTGCTTGGTTCATTTCACGGTTCCAATTTATTCTTTCGCCCAAATGCTCAAAACATTCTTCCTGTTCATAACGAATCGTACATTGCCCAAGATACTGATCGATAACTCATTCAAAAGTAAGCTTCAATCATTCAAGTCAGTCTGGCTTTTGAATGTTGACTGTCAATCTGAATGACCCTTTACAACTGCAAGGTTATGTTGAAAACTCATCACATCCATGAAGCGTTATTCTTTATTTTACACATATTTAAAATATCGTTATGTTAATTATACTGAGATTGAATTGAACGTATTCAAATTATTCCTTTAATTAAAAAAAAAATGGTTGGTTTATAGAACCTATTAAATTTTATGACTCAAATTATTTGAATCGTAAAGATAATCAACTCCGTGAAAACAGTTTCATCATTGAAACGTAGTTTTACGAGGCATATATGTAAATTAAAAAATATGAGTGAGTGAACTACTAAACTCTCTAAATCGAAGGAGTAAAATTATTCAAAAAATAACACAACTGTAATCTGTACTACAGAATACATGTAAATTATATTTTACTAATAAAAAAAATTGTAATAATTTATGGCGATTTATAATTAAATCCTTCAACTCAATAGTAACAAAAAGCGAATGAACGGATAACTAATAATAACTGAAATGAAATAGTAACCACATAGTAATCTAGGTGATCCTAACTTTTTTTTGAGAAAACAGAGCAAGAAATAACATATTTGTTTTAAAATAATAGGAGTATTCATGATCTTTAGTTTAACATGTTAAATGGAGAAATATTTCCATTTTAAACCATGTTAAAACGATATAATATATAACATGGTTGAGAGTCTGTTACTAGGTCTGTTAAATTGGAGAATGACGTCACGCAACAGACCAACAGAGCTCGTCACCGTTTTGATTGTGTTAGTATTGTTTTTGGCTGTTTTTATAACTAATAAAGCAATGAATAACAATAATAGTGTGATGATAGTTGCAAATTAGCTCAACGCATACATGTAAATTAAAAAATATGAGTGAGTGAACTTCTAAGCTCTCTAAATCGATGGAGTAAAATTATTCAAAAAATAAAACAACTGCAAATTAATTATCATTTATAATTTTAGTACTTTATTTAATTTTTTTCCATAATAATTATAAAGACTTAACGAACCCGAAGGTTCAATACCGAAACCACCAATAATTATCTATATACATCAGTCCAGTGACGCCTGAAACCCCAATCTACGAAATCAGTCTTAACGCAATCCTCCCATCTACGTTTCGGTTTATCCCTCGGACGTTTACCCGTCGGTTGAGTGTTTATTAAAATTTTAAAGAACCGTTCGTTGCTAAGTCCCACGATCTTATTCGACGCAATGCTATTACTTGAATTATATTTACCGAGTACAGTTGCTTCAATTCAGCATTTTTTAGCCTTCTAAATTCTTCAGTAAACTCGTCTTTTTTCCATACGTATATTTTACATAATACTTTATTTTCGAAAACCTTAAAGCGCTGTTCTTTTCTTAGTGTAAGAGGCCAAGTTTCACACTTGGGAAGAATAATATTTAAAAATATTAATTTTTTAAGAATAAGCCAGCTAAGAAATTTTGAAATAAAAAACAATATAACAAGCATTTCCCGCCTTTAACTTTTATTTCCTCACGAATTTCGTTTTTTATATAAACCATAGAACCTAAATTTACAAACCTATCTAAAATTATATACCAAAACCGTATTACAATTGAGAATTTTTAATAAACAATTTACTTTTTTTAATAAAATACCTCTACGATAATTTTTAAATGATAAATTTCCAAAATTGACTTTTGATAGAAAATTTATCAAATATATAATGAACGAAAGGAAAAATGTTTTACAGTCCAAAATTTAGTATATAAATCTGAATGTAAGCAATTTTGCAAAATTATCAAGAGAATAGTGTTGATAAAACTTTACCCACAACATTTCATTCAGTTTTTCGTTCCTCTAGTTCTCAATTCATAATTGAATACATAAACGTTCCTTGATTTGGAGTGCATTTGAATATCCATGGTACGTAGTTAAATTATATATTAATACAATAATTTACTGCTTGATCAGGCAATGTTTACATAAATTCGAAATGCAAAAAGTTACATTATATGATGTTAGTAGTTTTGCAGTTCACATTTGTTGGATGTAGAGAGTATTACGGGTAATATTAATTTTTTTTTAATAAGATAATAAACTAAGACACTTTTGACAGAAATAGATTTTTCATTCTATCATGCACGTATGATTAATAACAATGCCATCATGATCTCAACAAAAAATGGAAGTTCGAAAAATCATATAATTTGAGGTTACACAAATAAATTTAACAGACCTCTAAACTAATATAATAACATCTTTTAAATATTTACCTTCTGAAGACAAATATCCATGCATTTTCACAGAGGCTTTGTGAGAAAAGTCAAAATTTCGATTTATGTTTAGACATTTTTGTTTTTAATTTTGTGTCACAAACAATTTTACTGAACAGAGAACAAAAGAATATTTACATTTTTTCTTTCTTTTTTTTTTTTTTAATTTCCTACACAAACACTTCAAAAATTAAAATATGTAAAACAGAAGACAAAATTCAATAACTGGCTTATATAAATATATATGTAATGTATATATATATATATGAAAATATCCATGGGATAAAAAGATGGGGCGAATTAAACGTGAAATTCTGGCCGAAACGTTGGCACGATTAAATAAATTACATCAACTTTATTGTTTTTTTTTATTTTGACCGCACCTCCAACCATCTTCTCCTTGTATAACCTTATTTCATTTAGTATTTTAAACTATTATCAAATATTTTATTTTCTCATTTCTCATTCCGTGGTTGGATTGGGCTGATGAAAAGAAAAAATTCAGATTTACACAGCTGTCAGAGCAGACGTCGTTGAACGGAGATGATAAAATCGCCTTGTTTTCCAAACAAGGCTGCCGCGGCCCCAGTCCAAGCAAAACAATCAATATAGCTTCAAACAGAACACCTTTAAACTTAGTTTAGCCGCTCTAAGACTCAGTTTGCACAAGGATAAAATATTTAACGATAGGATTTGTGGTAAAAAGAACTAGGTTAACTAGCTAAAATAAAATTGTCCAATTGTAAAAAACACTATTTCTAACTCTAAAAAGCAAAATGAATTAAATAAGGAGATAAAATAACAGCACAAAGGCATATGACTCACATGAGGAACTCTGGACACATGTCCAAAGAGGTAATTACTAATATAGTACATTTAGTACAAGAGCCGGGAAGAAAAAAAGGCAATTATCTCACCCCAATTTTTTATTACTTCAATGAAAACTATGTATAATTACTAGTCAAAACTGATGAGTCTGCCAAGTATAGGTAGGGGGAATAAAAAATGGCGGCTGTTTCAAAACTTTTAAAAAACCTTGATTTTTCATTCGGAGCTCTATATCATAAAACTACCAACAACACTAGAAAACCTAAGGGAACAGTATTTAAAGTAAAGTAAATTTACTGAAATATGAGACCTAATAGAGCTATTTTCGTTCAATAGTTCTCGAAATATAGCCTTTTAAAAAGCAACAATTCATAAAAATGTGCTGAAATATCAGTAGTTAGTGAATCTATTTTGAGAAATATCTCAATAACCATTCGACTTACAAATATCTATTAGCACTCAAATTAAAGCTAATTAATTGTACTACAAAGTATTTTATTGCCTTTACCTTCGTAGGTATAGTAGTTTTCATGATATTTGCTAAAATAAATTGATTTATAGTTGTTCGGACAATAAGTTTGATTTATGAAAAATTTTATTTCAAAAACCATAGGATGTACAGATGTCTATTAGCACTACATTTAATGCTAGTTAAAATTACGATAAAATAGTTTATAACGTTTATCTTTGCAGGAGTAGTAGTTTTTATGATATTTGACAAAATAAACTCACAAAATGTTGATTTCTAGTTGTTCGTATAAAATTTTGGATTTTTGAAAAATATATCTCTAGACCTGTAAGACACATATATGTCTGCAAACACTCAAAATAAAGGAAATTTAACTCACTATAAAGTAGTTTATTACACGTATCTTCGTAGGTGTAGTACTTTTTATGATATTCACATATAAATATGAATTTGGCAAATGAAACTTAGCCCGAACAACTATAAATCAATTTATTGTCGCAAATTTCATAAAAACTACTACTCCTACGAAAATAAACCTCATAAACTACTTTATAGTATATTAAACTAGCTTTAATTTGAGTGCTAATAGACATCTGTACGTCAAAAGGTTTTTGGGATATAATTTTTTTAAAATAAATTCAATAACTACTAATCTTTCAGTACGTTCCTTACAACATTTTTATGAAATGTTGCTTTTAAAAAGCTGTATCTCGAGAACTATTGAACGTAAATAGCTCAATTAGGGCTTACATTTTAACAAATTTACTCTACTTTAAATGATGCTCTCTTAGGTTTTCTATTGTTGTTGGTAGTAGTAAAGATATTGAGCTCCGAATAAAAAAATAATAATAATTTTTAAGGTTTTGTAACAGCCGCCATTTTTTATTTCTCCTACCTATACTTGGCAGACTCATCAATTTTGACTATTAATTATACATAGTCTTCATTAAAGTAATCAAAAATTGAGGTGAAATAACTGCCTTTTTTCTCCTCTTGGGCTCTTGTACTAATTGGTTTGTGCTAGAGGGATGAGTGAATGCATCACTAGTGAAGAACATTATTTAAATAATGCTATAGAATTTATTTTCAAATTATAAGTATATAAAAGATACAATTAATCAATAAAAGATAAATATAGATTATAGCATTTTGATTGTAAACGTATAATATTTATAAAAAAAATTGTTAATAATATTGAATTAATTTACTTATAATCTTTACACTTTTTTGAGACTGGTTAATGTTTTAATGTCTCATAGGGTAATTTGTGGACTGATATAAATGACCTGGGCAGAATAGCCTCCATAAAGTTGTTTTTTAAATGATATGGTCCTAAAATTGTATTAAAGTATAATAATTTATTAATAATAATATTGTTATTTGTTTAAAATTGTTAAAGATCATAAGTATAACAAAAGTTGTTTGTGATGGATTGTCCTTGAGGATGGCCGAACTGCCCGAAACGTCGGACGTATACAGAAATAAAAAATGTTTTGAGACTAAAATAGGATACAATTTATTTATTTAAACAAAATTTAATTGATAATTATGAGAGATATAATTATACGAGAAGATGGTTGGATGTGCGGTCAAAATAAAACACAAATATGTTGATGTAACTTATTTAATCGTGCCAACGTTTCGGCAAGAATTTCTAGCCTTCATCAGGGCTAAGAACAGAATAACAACCAATGAATACAGAAAATATGAACAGAATGACATAAAGTAAATTTATGTGTATTTAATTTTATTTTCTCTATATTTAATCTTTATTATCCATCTTTTATCTTTTAGTATTTTTAGCTGTATTTAATTTTTAGATGTATTCATGTCACCTCCACCTTATCTAACATTTATCATTTTAGAAAAATAGTATAATCATTAACTACCTGTCTCATCATTTGATTTTATTCTTTTCTTTTTTCATCTCTTAATTTCTACTTTCTTTAATATTTCTTCTCTTATTTTATCTCTTATCTATCTGTTACAATTACACTTTTCATTTACTGTTTAGAACCTTTAATTTTTCTTATTATATTTTACTTTTCATTGTATACCCCTGTTATTTTTCACTTATGTTTTTTTTTTTAACTGTGTCAAGTGTTAGTCTTTTTTTAGCCCTGACGAAACCCTGCAACGTGGGGCGAAACGTTGGCTCAATAAAAATAGTATAATCATTCTGATTTTTGAGTTTTTGATATTTGCGTTTTTTTTACCACACCCGGACCATATTCCATTTATTTATCATTTTATAGTTAATGTTTTTATCATATAAATTTACACACTTTCGTACTTTTATGCAATTCCGATTTTCTTTTTCTCACTATATTATATTTATCGAATCCCTTCTTTATACTTAATTTCAGTTTTTTATTTTATCCATATACTTTACATAACCTGGGACGAGACGGTGGCTCACATTAAATAGTTCACTAGTCAAGATTTTTATTATTTTTTATTTATTTTTTTTTTTATTTATTTTTTTTATAAACCACAATTTGTAACATATGCACACACACTACATTATGCTCAGGCAAAGATATTTTATTATTTTCAGGAACTTCAGATGACATAGAATGAGAAAATTGGATTCGGATGACAGAGAAAGGACCTCACCCAGGATGAGGTAGGACGAGGAGCGAGCAACCTATTTATAGTCGATAAGGTCAACAAGGGCCTTCTCAAATATTACCGACGTCTTACAGAAGGGCCAAGGGTCGTTTTTGCCCTTTGGGGTACACAGGGCCGGGCATAAAGCGGTATCCCCAAAAACGTTTATATCGGCCAAATACACTTTTTTTATGATAGGGCCTAAGATAAACAAATGATGTTTTTTCCTTTTTGAATTAGTTCAGATATTTATGATAAAAAAATCTCTACACGAAGGTTCTGAAGTTCGAGAACGATATATACAGACTCGTGACCAATGATCTTGCCAGCACCACGCCCAACTGCTTGAGTTCCCCCCCCCCCCAAACAATGATTATCAAACATTTTATTTTATAATTTATTTATTGTTATATACAACTGTAAACAAATGTATACAACAAGTAAATTTGGTACTACCACTAAACACTCTGCATACATCCTACCAATGAAGCCCCTCCAAACCCAATTCTACTAAATCAGTTTTAACGCAATCCTCCCATCAACGTTTCGGTCTACACCTGGGACATTTATCGGTTGGTTCAGTCTTTATTAACACTTTAGGGATCCGGTCGTTACTAAGCCCTTACAACCTTACATGCCCACCTTATACGGCGCAATGCTATAACTATAAATATATTTACCGGGTTAAGGTCCAGCGTTCAGCGTTGTGCAATCTTATAAATTCTCCCGTTAATTCATCCTTTTTCGGTCCGAATACTTTGCGTAATACTTTATTTTCGAAAACCTAAAGGGGCTGTTCATCCCTTAGAGTATGGTGCCAAGTCTCGCATCCAAAAAAAGCAGTGGGAAGGATAATAGTTTTGTAAATTCTAATTTTTAAATTTTTCGAGTTGAACAGATCCGTTACTTAGACTAAATCTGGCATGGACTCCTCATACAAGACTGAAAAGACAGGAAACTGCTCGTCGATTCCGACTATTACAACATTTACTTGACAAACGGTCCAAACTTCCAATCCATTACAAAAGACTGATCTACATGACTATTATAAGGCCTACCTGGAAATAAGGAATTGAGATATGGTGCTCCACTAAACCATCTAATTCCTCTCGAATCCAATCCTTACAGTCCAAAATCCTCCGTAAAATCCTTAATGCTCCTTACTTTGTTACAAATCAAATCATCCATCAGGACATCAATGTTCCATATGTTGCCGATTTGGCCAGAACCAGGTACCAATCCTTCCAAAATAAACTTCCCATCCACCCAAACCAACTCGTTTCTAACCTGGCTTCGCCTTCACTACCTAATAATCCTCCTAGGCGTCTGAAAAGAGGATGGCCTCGAGATCTTCTCCTTTAGAAATGTTTTTGGAGTTCTATCAATGGGTAGATTCTCGACATGTTTGTATCATGTCATAATATAACTTACAGGAAATTTACTTGATGTGTATATATGTATACAGTTGTAAATAACAATAAATAAATTATAAAAAAAAAAAATCGATAGAAAGCGCGAGCTAAGTAATTTTGAAATTGAAAAATAACAAGCATTTCCTGCCTTCAATCTAGCTTTTTCTTCCTCATCAATTTTGTTTTTTCTAGTTACCGCAGAACCTGAATACTTAAATATAGTAATGAAACTTAATAAATAAAGTTAGAATTACTATTCCACCATCACTATCAGTCATCTAGTAAAAGTAATAAAACTTAATTTTATTATTATTCATCAATTGTATAAAAATGAAAATACATAAAAGTCAGTGCCACGTATAGACTTTAACAAAACAAGACATCCCCAACACTCCTTCGGCTGACTTCAAGTGAGTCGTGATTCATTCGAGTGAATCGATTGAGAGTTCGATTCTTTTTGAGGAATCGATTCTTTGATTCGATTCCTAATCTTTTCAAAATAAAGTCCTAAAAATCGCGGTAAATGCTCCTTGGTTCATAAGAAATAGCCAATTGCATCGCGAATTACATATGGAGTTAATAGAGGATTATATCAAAAAACGGTTTATGAAGTTCCACTCCCAGTTGCCGACAGTTAAAGGAGCAGTGGCCTACAACCTGGGAAACCCAACCTCAACCCGAAGACTGAAGCTCAGACTGCTGTAGGGCATTCTTTTATAAATTTTTAATAAATATAAAATTAATTCATACTCACACTACCTCTATTTACTTATTATTATTATTTTATTTATTTTTTTTTTCTCTTTTCTTCTCTCTTCCCTTTTTCAAATTAACTTGTTTCTTTTTAGTATTAGAAGGCAATCGTTTGTTTTATTTAAGTGTACCAATATCATTATTTTTTTTTATTAATTATACTTTTCCTCTTGTATAAAGAAGCATTATTCTTATCTATTTATTTTTTTTTTCTTTTAATAACAACATTGTATATATTTAGGGGTATCATTTCTATGACTATACCTCCTTATAATCAACTGTTAAAAATATATATATAATATAAGTTATATCAACCATGTACGGCCCACTAGGCCGATCTAGTATAAAAATAAAATAAAAAATGATTCCATTCCTGATTTTCTACTTCATCTTTGCTTTTAAGTTACATATACGTAGCAGATGATTTCTTTTATCTATTTCTATATCCTATTTCTTATTTATTTAAACAATTTTTATCAATAACAATTTTAACCCTTGAATAACGTGCTTAATACCTCTAGATCCCCTACAAAGCGCCGCATGCTCACCTATTGACGAATTAAGTGACTTCTGCACAATTACACCCTTTTTAGGAGCGTAGAGAACGCTTTTCGAATAGGCTTCGACTGCCTTTCTTTTCAAAGCAAACTCCGGCCCCGGCAAAAAGGAGGGGGACTTTGAAATCATTCATTCACCCGGCAATTTAGAAGTCAAAGAGAATCGGGGACTGTTCCAATCGTAAAGGGTTTCCAACCCGCCCTCTCTCTACAGACTATTTAGTTCCCCTGTTATGGTTCACGAATTTATTTGACACTGCCGATGCCGATCAACGACGATCGATCGACTCTAAACGTTTTCTTTACTTTCCTGTAAACTTCATCATAACTCAATGTTAGAAATAAGATTCAATCACCTCCTACTTGTAGTTGTTGGTTGGGGCTTAAGGGCGTAAAACCCTGAGGTCATCAACGCCCATGTTTCGCGCTTTGTAATTCTATTTCATTTATATTTATAATTCTATTTCACTTTATTTTTCTCTTTAAATAATTACGAA
>NW_027107582.1:364321-365743 GCF_000696795.3 Halyomorpha halys | reverse complement strand
AGTTTCTCTACATCCTGTATCATATCATTATGTCATTATGATCAAATTTACTTGTTGCATTTTTTATACAGTTGTAAATATCAATAAATAATTACAAAAAATAAATAAATAAAAAAATAATTACTTCTTTTGGTATTTTATATTAAAACAGATTTTCTGGTTTAAATCTTATTCAAAAAGCCATTCCTTTTTAAGAAAACTAAAACCATTTGCACGTTCTTCTGGTCATCATTCAGAGCATCCGATACACTCGGTCCTACTCCCAATCTACTCAAGTTCGCAGAATAAAATGACATTTCTCAAATATGTGACTGATCTAAGTACACTGTTGCAGTGTTGACATTTTGGCGGTGGCTGCTTGCTGATCAGATATGTATAAGTTAAACGTGTATGACCTATTCTCAATCTGGCAATAGCTACCTTCTCCCTGCGATTGGAACGTTTGATGTGGTCCATGGTTTAATGGTTTTTTAATAGTTTTTAATTTTCTTGGCGGGCTTTCATCCCACATGGCTTGCCAACTAGATGATATTTCATTTTTCATCGGAAGACTTATTTCTTGGGGTGTCAGAATGACCGCGCCCTGACCTGGAAGAGCAAGTGCTTGTTTAGCTGCAATGTCCGCCAGTTCATTTCCAGCGATCCCCACGTGACTCGGCACCCATATAAAGAAAACAGTTTTTTCTGAAGTTTTCGAGCATGTTGGTATAATTGTGAATTTTTATGATTGCCGGGTGTGTTCGAGTAAATGATCTTTATGGCTTTTAGTAAAGAGTCGGTAATGATAACTATGTTAGTATTCGTTACTGTCATGGAGAAGTGGAGTGCTGAGTATATACACTGCATAAATTATTCTATATACTATAAATTTCAGCCTCAGCACTCCACTTCTCCATCACCTCCTGATACTATATTAAAAAAATATTAATACGACGATACGAGCCGAAGTTTCATATATAATTATGTTATATATCATATAACTGAAATCAATGTTATAGTATAATAATAGTAATAGCTAGCCGGCTAGGTGATAAGGTGCTACTAACTCCAAGGAGCCTAGTTCTAATCCGGCTGTGCCAGATAATTCTTTATTCTGTTACTGTAGTCAACCATGTAGGTTCGGCAGCCTTTAGCAGTCCACCTAGCCTCACAAAGTCAGTGCGCTTAATAGGGATACAATCTGGCGGTCGAACGTGATTCTGACCAAGTCACCTCCTTTCACAACCGTTGGTCTATTAACAGTAATCCGTTATAGTATAAGCGTCCAAGAGTGTTTCATGAGGTGATAATAACAAATAAACATTTTACGTTTTAAAGAATACAACAGTTAAACAAAAGACAACGAATCCGCCATGCAATCGGGAGAGATCGGATTATAGGTATTTATATATATATTTTTTTTTAAATAATTTATTTATTGAT
>NW_027107582.1:360270-363286 GCF_000696795.3 Halyomorpha halys | reverse complement strand
TATTTTATTTTTTTAGTATGTATGAGATCATTCATTACTATTACCTATTGCCCACAACTGTGTGGCAGATTGTAACATCTATCAATAAATAAATCTATCAAGTAAGTAACCAAAAAAAAAAGATTCATCAATTTTGACTAATAATTATACATAGTTTTCATTAACGTAATCAAATACTGGGATGAAATAACTCACTTATTTTCAACGGTGCTCTTGTACTATAACCAAAACCTACAGAAGTAGGAAAAACTACAATTTCAGTTACCGCACAACGAATATTACGTAGTGGTTAATTCGTCGAGCCACTGGCACATACGTCTTGACAGTACCATATACACATATAGAATGTGTTGAGTTGTGTTTTAATTACCTCTGAACTTATAATTGATTCTATCCTAAGTTTATAATATTATGAACATTTTTACGATCATATTATATTCAGTAGCCCTAAATGAGCAGAAATTAATTTCTACTCAAGGTAAGAGAATGTTGGAGGTGTCGATAGATGACCTTAGACAGATATGTGGAGAAGATGGTCGGGGGGTGCGGTCAGCACATAAAACAGAGGTCATACTCGAGTCAGAATATCTGCCTGAACTCTCTAATGAACACTTGGAATTTAGGTCGAAACGTAGGCACAGATAAATAGTTTTTGTTTATTTGCTGACCGCACCCCTGGACCATCTTCTCCGCGTAAGGGAATGGATTTTTTTACGCGCAACGAACCATTTTTTTTTTTTTAATTATAATATAATTTCTGACAATTACATATGAAGAAAACTATTAAACTTCTTGTCGTTGGGATAGAAGCGTTTTCGCTCTGAAGAAGTTGACGATAATTGACGCCTCAATACGCTTGATTAAGGTTCAGTCGTTATTCATCCCGAGAATTAAATTCACAATAAAATTTTAGCAATTAAATTTTTCGATCGACTCATCAATCTACGACGCAAATCTTCTACGAAATCATTTATTTTTAAAAACATCAAGACTTTGTAAAAATAGAAGTATCACGTAAATCCACAATTTCATTCATTTAATGAAATTTTGACACAAATCAATCAATATCTACCTCAAAATTTGCCATATAAATTGGAAAATTTTAGAAGGCATACTATCCAAAGAAGGAATCAAATCACAGACTTTATATTTCATGGGGGGGGGGGGAGGAGAGGTGTACCTACCACTACATTTATTTTTTACTTAGTAAGCTACTTACAAACCAAACAATCTGAACACCTAGGAACACAAAAATTATTTTTTTTTAAAATTCGATTGCTTTAAAAATTCGTTTTTTATGGATTTTCGAGGTGAAAATATCAAATATAAATTTTATAATTTAAAAAATACAACAGTTTAATAAATTTTATTTTTATTTTAATTATACTATTTCAATTTCTTGAGACCAGCTAATTATTTATTAAATAAATCAAAACTTGTATCAGTTTTTGTCTCAACACTTTTTATTTTTCACCAGTCCAACGTTTCGGCCATTTTAGCCATCCTCAAGGACATCTTAAATTATAGTTTCTTCCTCACATTAAATTTAGAGTTACTTTTTCAGGCTATTCTGCCCAGGTCATTCATTAATTATAAGTTAAAAGCATATTTTTATAAATTTAAAATCATAAATATTTAATTTTTCTTATATAAGATTATCCACACAAACTCACTACCATATAACAAATTTGTAAATTTTAAAGTCTTTTCGGAAAAAATAATTTGAATTATTGTTTCGGTTAAATGTAAAACTTGAAACAAGGGATGGCACCTCTGGTATAAACATATGGCTATTTGCGATTGTAATACCAGCGCCTCATGTGGCCGAGATAACAAAATACTCTCACATTCTCGCCAGCGAGCTGTGGCCAGAGGCTTTTTGGAGAAAGGTAACGTAAAGTAACGTGACGAGTAGAAGTGAACTTCTATTCTGTAAAAAAAAAAAAAAAAAAACTTGAGTGAGTAAGGACACTTTCGAAGAGCCCTCCGGTAGCCGAGGAGAGGGTAGATAGAGGGACACGGAGGACAATAAAATGAAGTATGATTGCATGAATAAGTCACCTTTCTTCAAAATCGCCATCCATCATCATCATCAATCTGCACCACCTCCAAGTTGTGATAGAGGTTTTAACAAGTGGGTGTGATAAACGAATTTTTATTTTTGGTTTTAATGTAAAAGTTGACTAATAAGAAATTGTTGTTGTGACCTGGGCAGAATAGCCTGCATGAAGTTGAGTGTTTAAATATTTTTATTTCCGAAATTGTATTAAGATGTCCCTGAGGATGGCCGGATTGGCCGAAACGTCTAAATGTGTTGAGACAAAAATTGAATTATTTATTTAAACAAAATTCAATAACTTCAACCATTTAATTTTCTGTTTCGGTCACCTTGCATACCTGTAGTTAAATAGATTTGGTATTTAATTTTCACATTCTCTCTTGTTCAACCTACTTCAAGATAGTAAATAAATTCTCTTTCCGTTACCTTCTGTCTTATTTTCAATTAATTTCATACAGTCCCCAAAGAATATCCAACCAACTCATCAAAAGTGAAGTAACGCCTGGCGCCTCAGGTTGAAGGCGCACTTCATACAATAATCGATTAATCGATAACATTATATGTTCTGGAAAGTCAATTCTATGGAAAAAGTCCCTATATATTCGCATTAAATCTGATACTTTATTTTCGTACGATTGTTTTTGAGCTGGTCCGTTCATTTAATTGATTAAATTTGAGCAGCGAGGGCTTTATGGAATTAGGTGACCTCAAAGTTTATTTCTGTCGAAAAATCAAATTCGAAACTTCGCGCAATTCCAATACACGTTCCCTTACTAGAGGGGTAGGTATTCATGATGTGTTAAATGTTAAATGTTTCACTATGTTAAATGTTATAACTATAAGATTGTGACCAGCTCTATTTGAAGTCATGTTAAACGTTAAATGCATAAGAGCCCCTAGCGGATTTTCTCAGCAACTTGTTTTATAAGCCTTTATGTTTACAACCTTCCTTCCAGA
>NW_027107582.1:349583-358715 GCF_000696795.3 Halyomorpha halys | reverse complement strand
AGAACATTATTTAAAGAAGAGTAAATTTTCTGAAATATTAGCCCTAAATGAGCTATTTACGTCCAATAGTTCTCGAGATATAGCTTTTTAAAAAAACAAAATTTCTTAAAAATTTGCTGAAAGATTAGTAGTTAGTTAATTTATTTTGAGAAATCTATATCTGAGGAACTATGTGACGTGTAAAGATCTCTATTAGCACTCAAATTAAAGCACGTTTAATTTACTATAAAGAAGCTTATGACCTCTACCTTTGTAGGAATAGTAGTTTTCATAATGTTTGCCAAAATAAATTGATTTATAGTTGTTCGGACAATATGTTTGATTTATGAGAAACTTCATTTCAGAAACCATTGGACGTACAGATGTCTGCCAGCGCTCAAATTAAAGCTAGGTAATTTTACTACAAAATAGTTGATTATGTTTATCTTTGTAGGAGTAGTAGTTTTTATGATATTTGACAAAACAAACTCACAAAATGTTAATTTCTAATTGTTCGTATAAAATGTTGGATTTTTGAAAAATATATCTCTAGGAAATTTAACTTTCTATAAAGTAATTTATAACACTTATCTTCGTAGGAGTAGTAGTTATTTAATTATTTTTAAAGTTTTGAAACAGCCGCCATTAAGTATTTCCTATACCTATACTTGGCAGACTCATCAATTTTGACTAGTATACATAGCTTTCATTAAAGTAATCAAAAATTGGGGTGAAATAACAGCCTTTTTTTTCCTCTTGGGATCTTGTACTAGGGTCCGGGTGGTCTGGGTCCGCTGAGGGGGACGGTTACAATTTTGGCCCAGGAGGGTGGGGGGGGGGGGTACAAAGAACTGGGGATAAGATAGATAAATCAAAGTGATATATACTCTATATTTGAACAGTTTATTTTAAGCTCAACGAGGTGAGAAAGTCATTCCCCTACCTGACGAGTGAAGTCAAAAGACAGCGGCTAAATGTACACCATACTAAATGTACACTGCTATATCCAGCCCGCGGACGAGGCCCCATTAGCCACAACCGCTGGTTGGCAGGCCCGGGGGGACTTCTTTTATTTTAGCCAGCTGCGACTAACACAGGCCATCTATTCCCGACGGAGGAGGAGCTGTCTGTCAAAGCCGTCTCATCATTTATATTTGGACTACGGCCTGTCAGGCACTGAATCAGTTATCAACGAGAAAAGGATCGGGTACCGCGAGACTGCTGGCAAAGCACGTGACAAGTTGAAAATTAAGCGTAATTATTTTAAAATAGAATAAAGTTGAGAGAATAAAAAATTCAGTAATCTCGAATTTAAGTCGAAGGGAGTTTCTAGCGTATTCTTTCGAAATTGATTAGATTACAGGAACACATGAACCCACATAAGAAATAAGGAATCAGACAACATTTTTGTAAAATTGTGTTTATAAAAATAATAGCGATAATTTATCAATTATAATAAAAGAGATCCATTATGCCACAAACATTTTTTATTGATTTATATTATAGTACTACATATTTCCTTATAATCCGATCCTACCTCACAGATAGAACCTTTAAAGTAAATCATAACCTAGCCTACTCATCTCTCTTTTCTCAGTCCGCCGGTGTTCAAAAAAATTATTTAATTATAAAAAGTATACACTACGATAATCAGACCAATTTGGACACATGGAATTGAGCTCTGGGGCTCCACCAAACCATCAAATTCCTCTCGCATCCAATCCTTACAATCCAAAATCCTACGTAAAATCCTTGATGCTCCTTATTACGTTACAAATAAACTCGTTCACAAAGACCTTAACACACCATTCGTTGCAGAATTGGCCCAAAACAGATATGGGTCTTTTCATTCCAAACTCCTTAACCATCCTAACCCATTAATTCTTAATCTTTCATCCTTAACAATCCCTGATAATCCTCCGAGGCGTCTGAAAAGAAGATGGCCACGGGACCTTCTAATTTAAATTAATGTTTGAAGTACCACCAATGGCTGGTTCCTTCCCGAGATTTTCAAGTGTATAAGTATATGAAACATACAACATATTTACTTATTGTATTATTTTGTACAGTTGTAAATTACATTAAATAAATAAAAAAGTATTATATTACAAAGTACCACACCCGAATTGAACAATGTTGCAACCAATGGCGGATAAAAGTTCATTAATCGAAACTGGCTCATTTGACTTTTACGTTTCTGTCCATCCGTTCTTTTTAATAACATTTCTTTACTCAAAGCGATATCTTGGATTCATCCTAGACAAAACACTCAACTCAAACCAACATACTAGACAGACCTCTCATCTCCCAATAGATAACAAACTTTTAATTTATAAGCCAAGCTCACATCTATTAGGACCGTTTTGTGACTTATACTACTTTTACCGACATTACATGATTTATTATAATGATAAATAAATTATACGTATTAATTTTGAAATTTTATATTTCAAATCGAAATTTAACAGGCTTCTTGTAGCCCGCAGGATACGCTGTTATACAGTACACTCCTTAAACGGAACACGTAAATATTACTTTCTACCATAGCTAACAAATTTTAATACTTGTATAACTGTAAGTAAATCATAAAATTTAATAACATATATATTTTATATCAAAACTTTGTTGGTAACTGCGAGGTAGTACAACGTTGACACATATGAGAGGATTAGGCAAATGTAAAATCTCACGGATCGAGAAACCACAATAACAATAGAATTAAGATTTTCACATCATCTAATTTCTAAATCAAAGGAAAAAAATGAATATTCAATTTAAAAGAGAAAAATTACGCTTTTAAACGAAAAAAAATGAATAGCATTCTCAGTAATTAAAGTAGAGATTTTTTTAGATCCATAAATTGAAACTATTCCCACCACTAAGGCTGATAACACATGCGTGCTCGCAGTTGATAATAACCTTTTAATTGCATCCCAAACTCTCCAGTCCCATATCACAACCCTTGAAGAATGGTGTCGAAATTGGAGGATTAAAATAAATCCCATCAAATCCTTTACCCTTCGTCGTAAACCTACTGGCTGTCTTTCACTATACTTTAATAATGGTGTTATTACACCTGTAGATCAGATGTCCGCTAATTTGGACGACATCTGGACAAATGACTAACTTGGAATCCTCACACAAGACTGGAAAGAAAGGAAACTGTACGTTGATTTCAACTATTAAAGCACTGACTAGACAAACGGTCTAAAAAAAGACTGATCTACATGACTATAATAAGGCCAATCTGGACATATTGAGTTGAGCTTTAGGGCTCCACTAAACCAATCCCTCTCGTATCCAATCCTTACAGTCCAAAATTCTTTATGCTCCTTTGTCACAAATCAAGTCATCCATCAGGACCTTAATGTTCTATATGTTGCCGATTTGGCCAGAACCAGATACCAATCCTTTCAAGATAAACTTCCCAAACCGGCTCGTTTCAAAACTGGCTTCTCCTTCATTACCTCATAATCCTCCAAGGTTCTTGAAAAGAAGGTGGTCTAGAGACCTTCTAGTATAAAAATATTATTAGAGTGCTACCAGGGGGTAGTTTCTTTACATAGCTCTATCAGTCCATTATGATGTTACATCAAATTTACCAGATGTATTTTTGAGTAAATACAGTTGTTAATATATATATATGACCGACAAAGAGTTGAGCTAATACAAGATGTAATACCGAAAGATGTAATACCAGAACACATACTTTTTACTAAATTTAAGACAGACTTGCTAAAATTTATAAAACAAATTGACTTTGACCAACTGACTAATTATAGAAGGGCAATCTAATATCTCTTGTTGTGTCTGTTGATTTTTTTTTTATCTTTGTTTTTTTTTCTTATTCTTTTTTTCTTATTAATTGTTTGTTTTGTTTTGTTTTACTTTTTTTAAAAATATTATAAACAATTTAATGAATTATATATACTCAAATCTTTTGTACTGTAAAAATATAATATATGTAGTATGCCTTTCATTGGATGGAACATGTATAAAGAAAATAAACTTTATGGGGTTACCATTTAGAGAAAATATATATATTAATAAAATTTTGAATAATTTACTTTTAATCCAAATTTTGGAAATTATAATGCTTTAAATATATTCTAAAATATGCCAACATGAATTTGAAATCTGTCATGACTAGATTCTAATTCATTTTTCAAATATTGAAATAGTATGCCCACTATAGGATAAGAATAGTGGAAGGCAACAATGAATAAATAAAAAAATAAATAAAAAGGATGAAAGGTTAGGCGAAAAACAAAATGAATAAAATAGCACTTATAGAGAAAGTCCTTTGTAAACTGAACATAACTTAAATAAAAACAAAAAATGTTATCAAACAGCTTTTTGTAACTTGAAAGTACTGACCCTTTAAAAAAAAAAAATCCATAAAACTGCAATAGACAATACCGTTGAAAGGATTGGAATTTGGTGGAAGAACAACTTTATTTTTAAATAAAAGTGCACTTGTGTAAAGGAAATTTTTAAATTCCCGATATATTGGCAAGTTATTCTGACCATCATGAAGATGGAAAGTATAAATTTTCACATATATGTATATATAGTTGACCGTAAAAATACATATATAAGAAGATGGTCAGGATTGCGGTCAAAAGAGAAACAAAAAATAGTTTACAACTATTTATTTTGTGACGTTTCGCTCCACTTTGCAGGGCTTCATCAGGGCTAAAAAGATACAAAAAACTGAGAATATTACAACAATAGTGAAGAGTTATGAGAGCCTCTTTTTTAGAGCCCCCTAGATTTTGCATCATAATATATATATAGTTGACCGTAAAAATTTATATATAAGATAATCAGGGCTGTTCAAAGCGAACGGTTGAACAGCCCTGCAAAGTGGGGCGAAACGTACGAAAATAAATAGTTGTAAGCTATTTGTGTTTCTATTTTGACCGCAACTCTGACCATCTTCTTATATATAAATTTTTACAGTTTCAATACCACCCGATATACAATTCCTATAAAAGTGTTCATAATATATTTCATTGGATTTTTTTTTTAAATATTTATTTATTGTTTTTTACAACTTTACATTATAATACATTTAGTAAATCTGATCTAAGTTAAATTGGACTGTTACAGGCGTGTAGAGAAACTACCCATTGGTAGCACTCTAATGACAATTTACATTAGCTGGTCTCGTGGCCATCTTCTTTTCAGGCATCTCGGAGGATTGTCAGGAATGGAAGAGGATGCAAGATTAGAAAGTAGAGGGTTTGAGTGGTTAGAGAGTTTTATTGGAATTAGAAATATATAATATCTATTGCATAAATCATTTGATTCAGTAAAACTAATTAAATTAATAGTAGAAATTATTATAATACAATTTTTTATGGTGAGGTCCATTTTTTTTTATCAAGTTTTATATAAATCCATACAAAGAATATTTTTTTCGCTTATAAATGGACAACATATAATTCTAACAAATAAAATGATGACTTAGCAGTGTTGGGGAAGTGAAAGGAAACAAGTTTTAGAAAAATTTTAAAACTTCAAACTGTCAAATTTCTAATAAAATGAGTAAAAAAAAAAAAAAAAAAAAAATAGTTATGTACGTTCATATTGTTGAATATTTTATATAGTTGGAAGTACACGTTAAAGTAGTTCAGCAACTATCATAATTAAGTCCGTTTACTTGTTGAGACATCTCTGCCACGACAGTATTACTACATACAGTAGCACTATTAGATTTAAAAATAAGGTATATTCAAAACGCATCATCTTTCGTGTACTTTCAAACCCAATGTTTTACGAGGTTTTAACTTATATTTACTTAACAATTAGTAAATTTGGATAAAAATATTTAGACTATAAACCTCCGAATTTTTTTAACAGTTTGAATCAATCGCAATTTTACATTATGTCTAACTAAACTAAACAGACTCTAATTTTGAATAGTAGTTACGCAAAGTTTACATCAAAGTGATAAAAAATTATGACTCTAGTACTACATTTATAAAGCGACCAAGCATAAAGTTTATTTTTTCATCTCATATTATATTTTGTATAATTCAAAATATAAATGTATACACATAAAACATTAAAATAAGAAATATACAAATATAAAATGGGGCGGGATCGAGGAGAATATTAAAAAGAAGAAGCTAATTGCCGAGGGGCCGCGAAGTCAGCAGGACGTTATGAAGTGCGGCCTGGCTTGGGGAGATAAGAGCCCCCCTCCCCCTCCGCTAGGGCTCTCCTCTTAATTAGGCCCCAATCGGCTTAGGGTCTGTCTTCGGACAGGGCGTGCTGCAACTTGGTTAAACCCGCGGTTCAGTAAACTCGAAAGGAGTAAAGTAAAATAAGTCAGTTGGATGAAGGAGAACGCCAACATGGTCTTACAACATGGGGCGGGTCCAGCCGGGAAGGAATGTCTTAATTTATATTAATTGATAATAAATGATGAAATATAATATTATAGAGGTAAGAAGATGAGTTCCGACACTACTTACATATCTTATCTTATATACTTACCTCTACATCAACATATCTACACCTCTAGGTCTACATCACTACATTTCACAAGAGGAGATCCGGACTCACCCCATTAAGACCCCCAGAGATCAACGATCCTATATCACTTTAGAAATATTTGCTTAAACCGTAGGAGACTAAGACAACGGCACCATATTTTAAAATCTTACTCAATTTCAACCATATTGACACATGCCTATTGTCAGTGTACAATGATCCTTACATTGTATCCCAAACTCTCCACACACACTTGAAGAATGGTGCCAAAACTTGAGGATTAAAATTAATTCCAATAAATCCCACCAAATCATATTTACCCTTCTTCGTAAACCCATGACCTCTTGCCCTACAGTATCCTTTAATAATACCCCACTTATTCCTGTCGAACAGATCCGTTACTTAGGACTACATCTCGACAAACGACTGACATGGAATCCTCATACAAGACTAAAAAGACAAGGAACTGCTCGTAGATTCCGACTATTGCAACATTTACTAGACAAACGGTCTAAATTGCCAATCCATTACAAAAGACTGATCTACATGACTATTATAAGGCCTATCTGGACATACGGAGTTGAGCTTTGGAGCTCCACTAAACCGTCAAATTCCTCCAGAATCCAATCCTTACAGTCCAAAATCCTTCGTAAAATCCTTAATGCTCCTTACTTTGTCACAAATCAAGTCATCCATCAGGACCTCAATGTCCCATAAGTTGCCTATTTGGCCAGAACCAGATACCGTTCCTTCCATAATAAACTTCACAACCACCCAAATCCACTTGTGTTTCTAACCTGGCTTCTCCTTCATTACCTAATAATCCTCCTAGGCGTCTGAAAAGAAGATGGCCTCGAGATCTCCTCTAGATGAGATGTTATTGGAGTTCTATCAGTGGGTAGATTCTCCACATGTTTGTATCATGTCGCTATGTCACTTACAGCAAATGTACTTGTATATATGTGTATACAGTTGTAAATAACAATAAATAAATGATTAAAAAAAAAAGAAAAAAATTTCAACCTTTGATCAAACACTATCCTGGAAACCACGCATTTCCCTCGAATCATAGCAACCATGAAGCAATGCAATATATTATTATACCTTTATCTTCTTCCAGGTAAAACCTTTTCAACTGTTAGATTTCTGTTATGTTTTCCCCACTTTGACAACAGTTGCCTGGTATACGGTTAACTCGAAGCTAAACTTAAACCTCTTATGAATTGCTCAATACGATTTGTTTTTGGGTTCACCAAAGGTACGCACATAACCCAGCATGACGCCTAAATGGTTCTATCAATCCTTCCGATGCCAGTATGTCCTAGCTTCCTTTCTATTCCAAGTAATTAGTACTTAGCGCCCTTCCAGTATCCTAGAAACCCTCCAATTAACCGAACTGTTGCGTTTGACAAATCCTTTTTTACCAAAGCTGCCTTTCACTGGATCAACCCTTCCCTCGTTTAAAACCCTTCTGTTTAGCCACCTTTTGCTTCTCCAAACTGAACTAATATCATAACCGTATAGATAATAAAAATATTGAACATTACCATTTTCTATTTGTAAATATTGTAATTATTTTTTTGTTTAGTTTTTTTCTGCATTTAAAGTGCGGCCACACTCCTTTTCGATAATATATATTTTTGTAATGTTACAATTACCTTATAATTGTCCTAAAGGGACCTCGTCTCAGAATAATAAACTAACGGCCGTAGATATGAAGGTTCCTAAGGATGACCTTACTAAAGGTTTCCTTTGAGTGCATATCTTAACAAGATTATTGTTTTATGAACGTTCCTTTTATTTAAAACAATCCTTTCGGAAATGTTATCCCTAAAATTCTGTACATAAGGATAAACGTCCGAGCAGTAAACTGAAGCGTATTTAGGAGGATTACGTCAAGACTGATTTGGGTTTGGACATGAATCAAGGGATAGATGTATTTAGATCTGCATCAAATTTTCGGGTTCGCCAAGCCTTTAATATTAGGAAATATTGCTTCCTTAGCAAGGGGAGTGTAAAAGAGCGTTTAGGAATGATAATTTTGTTATGAGAAATTACAGATATTTAGCTGTAATTAAAGAAACGTTTAAGGCCTTTGTTAGAAACGTTAATAAATACTTACAAATATAATCTTTAAGTCACTCAAATACCCGTAAAAAACACATCAATCAATATTTCGCCAATGAGGTCTTAAATAAGTGTCAAAATTCAAGTCTGGAATGTGGAATATACAAGAAAAACTTGAATCTACAATGCACAAGTTCAATTCTATTTTTAACAAAATATCTAGGCTAAGTAAATTTAAGAATTTTAAAATAAATTAGCAAATTTCATTTTTTTTTTTTTAAGGAGACAAACCAACTTAATATAACTAAGATAATTGATATTGCTGGTAATGAAAAAAAAAATTGTTAAAGTTAATATGATTTTTTTTATACTGTTTATAACATCGGTAAAAAAAATCTATGAAAGAATAAAATAAAAGGTAGGAGTTTTTTTTTTCAAAAATAATAACTTTTTTTGTTTTTTATTACGTTGATTAAAATATCACTTAAACAGCAATATAGTTTATGATTCAATGATAATATTACTGAAGATATTGGAATTACGCTGTGAGTGAAGCAATGATAATATTACTGAAGATATTGGAAT
>NW_027107582.1:346780-348928 GCF_000696795.3 Halyomorpha halys | reverse complement strand
AATATTACTGAAGATATTGGAATTACGCTGTGAGTGAAGCAATGATAATATTACTGAAGATATTGGAATTACGCTGTGCTTGATGCAAATCATCAATTTAACGAAATAAGCGTCAGAAATAATTTCACTATCAGAGATGCGGCGAGGGGGATGCGCTGGGATCTTTTGAGCTCTGCTCTACCCCTCACACGTGGGGGATAGAGTGGGCTCAGGGATTCTCAGGTCGACTGTGTAAATATTGAATATTAGAGTGTAAATGTGACTACAGACTATATTACTTTATTTTTCATAAAGATAGTTTGATGATGTTCATTTTGTTTATTCTTCTGTTTGTATATATTTTAAGAGAGTTTTTTTTTTTTATTCATTTATTAAATTTTATTTTAGTATGTATGTGATCATTCATCACTATTACCTATTGCCCACAACTGTGTGGCATATTGCAATATCTATCATTAAATAAAAAAGTATTAAAAAAAAAAAAATAAATAAAATAATATTACCTGTCCAGTATAATAAAAACATTCAGCCCATAATTTAATTGTCCACAAATTTAATAAATTATGAGAAATCTAATAAATATTATATTAAGAAAGCTCGAATCATCTTTGTCATAACGTTCAACGGATGTTTATGAAATGACCCAAGAAGAGAACAATTACGAGGGGACATTTGGAAGATGTGTTGATGTGAAATGAAGGAGACGGATTAATCATACGCCAGAGTTATAGTGAAGGTGGACGTTCACTAGGAAACGAGCCTATGACAGACTGCTCTAGAAAACTGCCAAGTTATTTTAAAACTGGACCCCGGCCCGCACATTCTTATTGCTTGTTCTGACCCGAGCTTGTTTGTAGCCAATTATTTGAGTAGAACAGGGGTCCTATATCAAAATCCTAAATGACGGGTATATTTCTCGAGGAGGAACAATTAGGGCTTAATTCTGATCCCTGAAACCATTTGAAATAGGAGAACACAAATCACTTTTAATGGCCCTAATTAGCTTGTAAACCCTTTTGCACATGTTCATCAAATTTAGCAAACTCGGCTTTCAACAACTGTTTTGGCACACTCGAGACAAAGAGGAACAAAGCAGGGAGGAAAATATTTGAAAAAAAAACAAAACATTTTACATTATTAATTAACTTTAGCTCTTCTCCATTATATTTTTCTGAAGATGATTAATTAACACAATGTAATTAATTTCAAGAATATGATGCGTGTGGTGGCCAAAATAGGTAGGACGGTCATAACTCAACACTATTTTACAACCTTTCAACAAATAATTTTGTTGGGGCAAAGCATCGTATGGTATCATCACAAAATCTTTTATAATGATGAAAGATGGTTTGTTGATGATGAATCTTTTATAAGGAAAAGATGATTGGGATTGTGGTCAGTGAAGGACACAAATCGTAAAAAAATGCCTACGTTTCGGCCAGAATGACAGGGCTAAGAGCAAAAACAACATGATTAAAGTGAATGAATAGAATAACAAGTTACATAAGATAAAAAAGATAATAAAGATACATAATTAGTATTGAAGAAATTGCTTAGTTTAATATTTATAGTTATATAATAATAATTTATTTGTTTGTTTATGGGGCAACACTCGTACAAATTGAGTTAGTCTGAGAAAAACATAAAATAGATAATCAATTGTAATAATTTTACAAAAATGGTGAGTAGGTAATAATAATAAGTAGACATGATTTTTTTTCTCTTACAGTATATAGATTTTCTATTGAATAGAAGAAAAAACAAAACAAAAAAAAATTTGGAAAACAACAATAATAATATAGTGAACATAACTAATAACGTGCGTAAGGAAAATGGAGAAAAGTGGAGAAAAGACGGGGTGGGGAAAAAAATAAATCGAACCTGTTAGCTTGAAAATCAAAGACCTAATGGTATACAGCGCCAATAACGGCCAAACTCTGAATTAAAAAAGCCGTTACAAGAATGACTAAGTGTTTTTTTTTGTTTTTTAAGAGGAAACGTTAGAAAAGAGGGTAAAAATTAAAAAATATTAAGAGGAAGAGAGCGTGTGAGAGGGTGACGACAAATGGTTTTTGGTAGATGTTAAAAATATATATATAAATATGTACTTGGATAACGAAATACCGGAAGATGACAAAGTGTCGTGGG
>NW_027107582.1:345857-346694 GCF_000696795.3 Halyomorpha halys | reverse complement strand
GAAAAAGTTTAAGAAGTGAAATAATACGTTACAAAGTGGGCGGAAAAAATAAAATAAATTTAAAAAAATAAAAATAAATAAATTATAGACATTACTTTTTAAATAAATTAACTATTTGTGAGTATGTTAATGATAAGTTGAGCTTGTCAGTTTTTAAGTTGACAGAAGAAGGTTCTAATTGGATATAGATGCTTTCAGAGATGAGTCTTTTGTCATGGTTACGAACTGTATATTCCTATTTAATATTCCCGTTGTAAATAGACAATATACTGAACCTCAGGGTTACTGCTGAATTATAGATCTCTTATACCGTTATTTCAAACAGTCTAGATGTCACAAACCGCAATTATTATATATATATAAAGCGATATATGGCGACCTCAGATCGATATCGGTACTAAACCTAATCTATGACATTTCAATTACATTTCGATATATCTCAGAGAAGGAAGAATATATATGTGAAGCTGCCAATGTGAGGCAGAAGGGAGACATCTGAAACTAGGCAGGATATTCTGAGAGGTCAACATTTGAAATGCATTAGTACGCCAACGATCACAGCTTGCCTCGGCCGACAAGCTTGTCCATTAACGGCATTTCAGAGTCAATCCTCGACGGATAGTCAATCCATGATTGCTTTAGCTTTATGGTAAAAATAAATATATTTAAATTAAAAATTGTACAGTAAAAAATAAGTAATAAATTAAAAAATAGATAATGTTTAAAAATCTACATATTCTAATATAATCATAACTACCCAAACCCACTAGTTTCTAACCTTGCATGCTCTTCCATTCCTGACTATCCTCCGAGTCACCTGAAAAGAAGATGGCCACG
>NW_027107582.1:342030-342898 GCF_000696795.3 Halyomorpha halys | reverse complement strand
AAACTGAAGATTTTACTTTTTTGAGCACGCTCTTCTCAGAAACTACAAAACTTATTTGAAAAATTCCTTTTAAGATAATATACAATATAAACTTACAGAATATAATTTCAAACAGCTCTTGATTTTTGTATCTTTATTATTAATTTTTAAAAGACGCTAGAGATATAGCAGTTGAAACTAGACGAGGCCTGACCGAGAATAACTGCTAACATCTCGACTGCTTGCGGGGGCACGTCCCATCCACAAAGGATGTCTCTAGGGACCTAACAGCTCGGCTCTTTACGTAATATAATGACTTATCATTAATTCGACAGTAAATATTAAAAGATAACTATTTCAATGTTAGTTAATTGATGATGAGCCATAGCTTATAGCTCCGTCTAGGAGTGAAAGGCGAAGAACTAAACAAGAATTGTTATTTCATTTAATTAATAATTAATTGCATTTGCTTAATAATAGTTTTAGGACTGCTAGAAATGCGTTTCTGTGTTATATTTGACAGAAACTAATTTTTTTTTTTTTTAAATTATTTATTTAATATAATTTACAACTGCACAAAATAATACACTAGGTAAATATGCAGTATGTTTATAATTGTAAATATACACTTGAAAATCTTGGGAAGGAACCACTCATTGGTGGTGCTTCAAACAGAAATGCCTTTTCGGTTTCGAAACTGCCGAATTTACAAAACTATTATCCAACTCATTACAAAAGACTGATCTACATGACTATTATAAGGCCTATCTGGACATACGGAGTTGAGCTTTGGAGCTCCACTAAACCGTCAAATTCCTCCAGAATCCAATCCTTACAGTCCAAAATCCTTCGTAAAATCCTTAATGCTCCTTACTTTGTCACAAATCAA
>NW_027107582.1:336506-341890 GCF_000696795.3 Halyomorpha halys | reverse complement strand
TACGAGCAGTTTCTTGTCGTTTCAGTCTTGTGTGTGGATTCCAAGTAAGTCTCTTGTCAAGATGGAGTCCTAAGTATCGAATCTGTTCAACAGGTATTAGTGGTAGAAACTAATTTCAAAAACTATTAACCATACTTCATGAATAGGGCTTTTACACTACGAAAAAACTAAGCTACACCTGAAAAAAATTAAAGTTAGAGAAAGATAGATTTACTCCAATAACTATACAGTGGGAGAAGCTCAAATTTCTAGTCCGAGCCATCAAAAGGGAAAACTGGTTGAACGGTTCGCACAAAAAATTATTACAAACAGGTGGCTTATACTCTCCTCCAAATCAAAAGTGAAGCCAAAAAGGCCACGCCCACGAAATATTGGTTTACATTGAGGTTAATAAGAATGCCATTGTAACTTAAACTGAAACAGAAGGCAGTGTATGGTTTGAGCTCTGCCACGCCCCTGAAAGGCACATAAGGTGAGAGACACCTTAAAACAAAATACCCTCCTTTTGGTTTCAACGTAGCATGTTAAAAAAAAAATACATTAGGGGTATTCATGATGTTGTGTTAGATGTAAAATCTTTTACCAAGTATAGGAGTATGAGCAGCTCTATTTAAAGTCATATTAAATGTTAAATGCATGAGAGCTCCTAGGGGATTTTCTGAAAAACTTCTTTTTATAACCTTTCCTTCCAAAATTTCATGTAATTGTTTACTTTTAAGTTTTGAAAGAAGTAATTTATTACAATATGCCTTGAGTGGAAGTTGCGTGAAAGTTTGGCTGTTGACATTCCAATTTGTGATGAAGAGAATCAAGATAAACTAATTGACATCTGTCATTACATTATTATTATTATTACTGACACCCATTGCTTTATTAGTTTAAAAATATCCTAAACAATACTAACATAGTCAAAACACAAACAACGAGCAAGAAATCTAACACAACAAATAAAACAGTAACGAGCTCAGGCCAGCAGTTGTGTGACGTCATTCTCCATTTAGCTAACCTAGTAACAGACTCTCAACCATGTTATATGTTATATAGTTATAACATGGCAAAAGAAGGAAAATATTTCTCCATTTACCACGCTTAAACATGTCAAACTAAACATCATGAATACACCTATTAGTTTAAAAACATAGAATACTCATTCGTAGTTGACTAAGAACAGCTATCCTGTAGGTTTTGATGGATGAGAGGAAAACTAGAGGATTAAAAATAAAAGAAAACCATCTGTTGAATTGTCTACTATAGTAATTAATTTATTAGGTTATGGCAAAATTAAACTAGAAATATTATAAAACTATTTAATAAATGAATTCCACATACGACATAAAGAACGCAGCAATTCATTAAATTATTTTATTCTATTTTTTTTATGAAGCTGTGACGCCACCATAACTATTTCCTTACGAGAACCCAGTTACATGTCCTAAATCTTTTTTTTTTTTAAATTGATAGATTTATTTATTGATAGATATTACAATCTGCCACACAGTTGTGGGCAATAGGTAATAGTGATGAATGATCTCATACATACTAAAATAAAATTAAATACATTAAATAAATAAAAAATAAAATTAAAAAAAATAAAATAAAAAACTCTCTTAAAATATATACAAACAAAAGAATAGACAAGATGAACATTAAATAAATAAAATAACATAATGATAAAATAATATACAAAATTTACACAATCGACCTGAGGATCCCTGAGCCCACTCCATCTCCCATGCGAGGGGTAGAGCAGAGCTCAAGAGATCCCAGCGCATCCCTCTCGCCGCATCACAGGTAATGAGCCAGTGGAGGCTGAGCAAGTACGCTAAAGCCCCAACACTCAACTTGAGTGGAGAATCTGATCATTGCCAGAACTCCAGTCCTAAATCTAACAAAAAAAAAAAAACAAACTATTTTACTAGGATAAAAGCCGCATATGGTGGCATATTGAACTTATAGTTTGCTATCTTTGTAAAATAAATGACGAATGCTAATTTCAGATTATTATTATCGAAATGGGGTGACCCGTGACGTCAAAAATCTGAAAACATGCAATTAAAATGGGTTCTAATTATATAGGGTCAATTAGTTCAATATCATGGGATTATCTTGGTAAAATAAGGTATAATCCTATGTTTTTGGAATTAGTCTTAATATTAATAAAATATTACAATTTTGGTTAACAAAATTTATTTTTAACTGGAGTTGAATTTTCTCCTTTTCAGCCCCAGCAGTAGAAGTAACGTGAGACACGCCATACGTAGGGAAGCTATCTTCTAATGAATTGGCCAAAGTGATTAAACCTTCTACACATATATTACCTCGATATCTATATCAGAGTTACTAATTTCAATTTCATATTTCGCAAACCGACGGTATCGAGGATAAATTGACTTATTTTTACCTTAACTATCGATTATGAAAGAAATAAAAAAAAAAAAAAAACTGGAGTGTACACGTGTCTGTTATTGTTAAATGTTTGGGTTATAAGGGATCAAAACAAGCAGGGGGAGGGGGCAAGCCATAGTCAATCAGGTCACATTTCAAAACGGAAAAGGAGAATGAAACAAAAATTTTAAGAACATTATATATAATTGTCACAATGCTTTATTAGTGATTAAAATAAGTATTTGCTTGAAAAAGTATTTAGTTAATTATGTACACCTTTTTGTTAATATAAGTAGTATTTTCCAAATACAGTTTTGCTAATAAATGTTTTCTAACATTTATTTTAGTTATGATGAGGTGTAGATAGTTGACCGTAGATTACTGATTGGAGAAGATGATCGGGGGTACGTTCAGCAAAAAACCAACATAAATAAACAAAAAAAAATTATTTATGCCCTAATTTTCAGGTCTTTATCAGGGCTATAAAAACAAAAAGACAACAACCATCTAAATGATGGTTGTTTCCATATTTATTAATCAACTTTTTTCTATCTAAATGATGTTTTTTGTCTTTTTGTTTTGGTTGATAGCCCTGATGAAGGATTGAAAATCAGGTCGAAACGTCGTCATAAATAAATATTTTTTTGTTTATTTATGTTGTTTCTTTGCTGGCCGCCCCCCCCCCCCCGATTAGTATTAGTTATGGTTTTAAATTTTATGTTTACTTATTTTAGCCATGACGTTAAATTTTATGTTTACTTATTTTAGCCATGACGTTACATTTTATGTTAACTTATTTTAACCACGATTTAACGTTTTATGTTCACTTATTTTACCCACGATTTAATATTTTATGTATACTTATTTTAGCTATGATTTAACAGTTTATGTTCACTTATCTTAACCATGAATTTACATTTTATGTTCACTTATTATAGCCATGATTTAATATTTTATGTTCACCTATTTTAGCCATGACATTACATTTTATGGATACTTAAATCAGCTATGATTTTACATTTTATGTATACTTATTTTAGCCATGACTTTACATATTACGTTCCCTTATTTTAACCATGATTTAACATTTTATGTTCACTTATTTTAGCCACGATTTAACATTTTATGTATACTTATTTTAGCCACGATTTAACATTTTATGTATACTTATTTTAGATATGATTTTACATTTTATGTGCACTTATTTTAGCCATGACTTTACATTTTATGTTCACTTACTTTAGCCATGACTTTACATTTTATGTTCACTTATTTTAGCCTCGATTTAATATTTTATGTATACTTATTTTAGCTATGGTTTAACATTTTATGTTCACTTAGTTTAGCTATGTTTTTACAATTCATAATTACTTAAGATTGACGCTAAAGTAAAAAGTCTGTTCAACATGCTTTAGTGGGATGTTACAGTAAGAGAACTGTTAAGATACAGTGATACTTTAGCATATTTACACTATCTATCAAATAAATATATTCGCCATATTTTCTTCTTTAAAATTAAATTATATTTTTCCTTAATAATCAGACCAATTTGGACATATGGAATTGAGCTCTGGGGCTCCACCAAACCATCAAATTCTTCCTGCATCCAATCGTTACAATCCAAAATCCTACGTAAAATCCTTGATGCTCCTTATTACGTCACAAATAAACTCATTCATAAAGACCATAACATCCCATTCGTTGCAGATTTGACCCAAAACAGATATGCGTCTTTTTATTCCAAACTCCTTAACCATCATAATCCATTAATTCTTAATCTTTCATCCTTAACAATCCCTGATAATCCTCCGAGGCGTCTGAAAAGAAGATGGCCACAGGACCTTCTAATTTAAATTATTGTTTGAAGTACCACCAATGGATGGTTCCTTCCCAAGATTTTCAAGTGTATATGAAACATACTACATATTTACCTATTTTACAGTTGTAAATTACATTAAATAAATAATTAAAAAAAAAATAAAAATAATTTTCCTTATTATACTTAATGTAAAGGATACTCTAAAATAGATTTTGAAGTGATTTAAATAATTCAGTAAATAGTACATAGTAGAAATAATGCTCGTTGCGCGTAGGTTTCGTTTCATGTTCAATTGTGAACCTCCCCTCATTCGCCCAGCAAACAAGAGGGCATGGCAAACAGCGGCCCCCGAATATTCCCCGGCCTTGCCAGCCTAAAATAATCCTTTTCCAGTCCGAGAACACAATGTCCGATTTCAAATATTCACTCAAGTTATTATTCACCGAAGAGAAGTAGGGCCCGGGAGATGAATATTGCATGCAACCGTCGGCCCCACTTGTTGCCAACTCGGCAAGCATTTTAAATATTATAGCAGTTCCGACAGGAGCCGTCCGCGCAAGCTCCGCCAGATAGCGTTACTGTTTATTCAATACAATAATTTCACTAAGTCACTGAATATTTGGATGTCAGTGGATATACAGGGAATTATCCCTGGACGTAATGGCAAGATAACTGGGAAAATGCAAAACCTGTCCAGGCATCATACTCTCTGTCGTTTCGATAGAAACGTTACGTGTTTGTGAAAATAAACCATTCCTAAACATCAGAATTAAAAAAATATATATATATTTCATTAAATCTTTATAGGAGAAAGATTGTTTGCAAACGTTGCAAGAGGCGGTTCTATGATCAATTTTTGTAAAAATATTCCCAAATATCACTGCTTGGGCCTTTTCACAACAGACGTGAAAGTCTTATAATGTAATATAAAAAATTAAATAAAAATAGTTGACAAAAAGTTCAACATTTTGCACTTTCACAATTCATAAAATGAAGAACTGAAGACAATAAAACATCTAACGTAATGGCGGTAGTAGTTAGTAAACATACAGAATATTACTTCACTGCGCGTTTTAATAAAAAACGTCACAAATAAACTCATTCATAAAGACCTTAACATCCCATTCGTTGCAGATTTGACCCAAAACAGATATGCGTCTTTTCATTCCAAACTCCTTAA
>NW_027107582.1:320186-336401 GCF_000696795.3 Halyomorpha halys | reverse complement strand
AAGATGGCTAAGAGACCTTCTAGTTTAAATTAATGTTTGAAGTACCACCAATGGGTGGTTCCTTCCCAAGATTTTCAAGTGTATATGAAACATACTACATATTTACTTATTGTATTATTTTGTACAGTTGTAAATTACAATAAATAAATAATAAAAAAAATAAATTTATAATGACATATATTGGCCAAAAAAAGTGTAGCCACACTCAGTTATAACTTATGTTCAAATTGTATATAAATAATTCGAAAAACAGAGAAGAAAAAATTAAATAAATTAAAAACTAACTGACTAAATACATAAAAAAAAAACAACAAAAAAAGGTAGTTACAAAATATATGTACTATCATAATACTGGATTAGATTGTTGAAGTGTTGTAAAATAAGTTCGTAGCCTTTTTTTAAAAACTTCAGATTCTTGTAAATATATTTAATTAATTATATATGACCCATTTTGATCTATTATATGTTGCTATCTTTCAGATAATTTTTTAATTCCGTTCTCCCAGAACTTTTCAAATTTTTGCGCAATGAACTAAAGAGAGTTTTACGGCCCCGAAATAAGTGAAAATCTGTTGAAGCAAGGTCTGGTGAATATGGTGGGTGGGGGATCACATCCCAGCCAAACTCCAATAATTTCTGCCGGGTCTGCAAAGACACGTGAGGACGGGCGTTATCGTGATGGAAAACTATGCCTTTGCGATCATGGGACATAAATGATTTGAGACACTTGCATAAGATATGTTAAGCGTTTCTGCAATATCCTGTGTCGTAGAGTGAGGGTTCTTTGTGACCAATGATTGAATTTGGTCATCATCAACAGTTGAAGGACGACCCGAGCGCTTTGCGTCTTCCAAGTCAAAATTTCTGTTTCTGAACCACGGTGCTTTCTCTTAAGGTATCATCGCCATACACACTGTAAATTTTGTTAACCATCTGTGCATAGGATTTTCTTTTTCGGAAATAAAAAATCATTAAATGACGAAAATGAAGATAGTTTTTTATCTTCCATTTTGAGAAAGCAAAATACTACTTAAATATAAGAAATCTCACAGATGCATAAAAGCACCTTAACTAATCCTTTTTTAGAATATTTAAACATTATTGACCAAGTAAATATGATTTTATAAACACTGAGAGGATTATATTGAAATATTGAAAAACGCTACAAACTTATTTTCCAACTCAATAAAAGGTAGTTAAATAGAAGGGTTGGTACATGACGTATGTTAAAGGGAATGGAGTTCCAGTGAAGGGCAGCTCTGGTAAAAAAAGATTTATCAAACGCAGCAGTTCGGTGCGGTGGAGGGTAGATGTACCAAGATACAGGAGGGGCACTGAGTACTAATTACATAATTTTGGGCTGCATAGTGAAAACGTAAAGATAACTTGCCATATAAAGTTAGCAAGTATTATATTTATTTATTTATTTAATGTAATTTACAACTGTACAAAATAATACAATAAGTAAATATGTTGTATGTTTCATTTACAATTGAAAATCTTGGGAAGGAACCACCCATCGGTGGTACTTCAAACATTAGTTTAAATTAGAAGGTACCGTGGCCATCTTCTTTTCAGACGCCTCGGAGGATTATCAGGGAATGTTAATGATGAAAGATTAAGAATTAATGGGTTAGGATGGTTAAGGAGTTTTGAATGAAAAGATGCATATCTGTTTTGGGCCAATTCTGCAACGAATGGAATGTTAAGGTGTTTGTGAATGAGTTTATTTGTAACGTAATAAAGTTAGCAAGTAAATTTGAAATGTAAATGATGCCATGAAATGTAATTAATTAATGGTATATAATATAAATTGCATTGTAATAGATACCATGCGATATCATGTTAGCCAGTAAATTTGAAATGTAATTGTGACACGAATCCTACGAAAGTTAATCACAGAAGCATTAGCATTCGAAATCACAGGCAAAGGTCAAACCTTCGATTAAACAGAGAATTAAGGGGACAGTTAAATGCAATTATTTGCTGTCATCGAAGGGCAAACATTTCATGATACTTATCATATTTAGCTTTTACCTTTATGTATTGGACGGTATATAAAAATATACATATGTATTTTTGTGGGTCTTAAGGATCAGACAATAATAAAACTATATTTAGGCTACGTTTCGCAACTTTATTTTTTGCATTTTAATTCCTTACAATGAAAAAGAAAACAGTACCTAAGAACAAATCATTTCTTCAACTAAAGGGGTATTCATGATGTTGTGTTAAATTTAAAATGTTTTACCAAGGTAAATGTTATAAGTATAGGATTGTGAGCAGCCCTATTTGAAGTCATGTTAAACGTTAAATGCATAACAGCCCCTAGCGGATTTTCTCAGCAACTTGTTGTATAAGCCTTTATGTTTATAACTTTCCTTCTAGACCCTCATGTTATTGTTTACTTCAGTTTTGATTTAAGTAATTAATTACAACATGCCTAGAGTGAGTGAAAAGTGGAATTTGTGTGAAAGTTTAGCTTATGAAATAAAATGAAAAAATAACTTTATTCTGGGACATATGTCCCCTAAGAATAATTACATGGTTCATATAGTGAGATTTTTATCTGGCGAGCGTTTACAAATTTTCAGATAGTAGAATGAAATTAAATTGTTTTTTTTACTGTTTTTTTTTCTCAAATGTATCATTAAAATTATCCATTCTGCTTTAATAACAGGGATATGAATACCACAAACACACGAAAGAACTGAGCTGTCACAACAACAAAAATGGCGGCGATCTCAACTGGTCTATTGTGTGACGTCATTCTCCATTTAACAGACCAAGTAACAGACTCTCATTCATGTTAAACGTTATTTCGTTTTACCACGGTAAAAGAAGGCATTTTTTTTTTCGATTTAACATGAGTTTTTCCATTTAACACGCTTTAACATGTTAAACCAAAGATCATGAATACCCCTTAAGTATTAGAAAAATACATGTACATAGAACAATAACTATTACAATTAAAACATTAAATATATTTTTTTACCGCTTAGACCGTATGGAGTCCTACACTGTATAACCATGGTTGGTGGTATAAGTGAAAAGTCACTCAAAGAAAAAAGTCAACGCCCCAGGCTGGATTCGAACCGGCATCAAAAGTACCCTTCTTTTGTGGTACTGTTCTGTACCGAAATAGCTTCTTTTTTTTTTTTTTTTTTGTTCCATTTTAGGACGAAAACGTAACATAATTATAGATATGCTCAAGAACAACAACAAAAATACAGTGAGCAAAGAAATTATTAACACACCACGTTTTTTTTTTATTAAATTATGAATTTATGCAATAAAAAAAACCCTATTACTTAAAATAAAATTTGTAAAATGAAAAACCTCTCTCATAAAAAAAAAATGCTTTGCACACTTTGCGTTTTATTATTTTTTTCTTTTAATTTAATATTTTGCATGAAGCCCGTTGACATATATTACTGCTTGTAAACCTCTCGGCATTAAGTGAACGTTAATTAAAGTTTTTAATTAAATTCGTGTTATTTTGTTCACATTCTTGTTATAAAAAATCATTGAGGAGGTGAACTCCAGTAATTTGGTGTTTTCAAACATTATCTAAAATATGCCACAACTTTTCAATTATGTTAAGGTGAGGAGATTCTGGAGGGATATGAAGTTGTTGGTGAATTTAACTATTAACCACTCTTTAGTTTTGTTTGCTGTATGTTTTGGATTAGGATCGGTTAAATTAAAACGAGCTTAATGGATTGAAATATTTTATAATACTGATAAATAACAGGATTATACTCAAACGTACAAACGAGAGCAAATAAATAAACATAGTGTGCAAATACTTTTTTCCATGTCATTATATTATGTTTAAATAAATTTGTTTTATGATCATTAATTGAAATTATACTGTTTTTATTAAGTTTTAATTAGTAAGGAACCTTAAACTATTTTATTATTATTCTAAATTCATTATATAAAGAAAAGACAGTGTGTGCAAATACTCTCTTCGGTCATTGGTTAATATTTAACATTCGCCAACAAATTCATATCCCTCCACAGTCTCCTGACTTAAATATAATTGATAATTTGTGGCAAATTCTAGATAAAAATGTTCGAAAACACCAAATTACCGAAAGAAACCACCAACAAGAATGTTTTACAACAAGAATGGGAACAAACTAACACGGATTTAATTTTAAAAACTTCGCCCACTCAATGCCGAGACCTTTACAAGCGGTAATAGACTTCATACAAAATATTAAAAATAAAAAAAAAAAATAATAAAACGCAAAGTGTGTAAATACTTGTTTTCTATATTTTTTGTAAGTTTGCTGTTTTGCGTTTTTATATAAGAAGTTTTTCATTATAATCTTATTTATAGTTATAAATTTACTTTATATTTTTAAAGTAATAGGGTTTTTTTAATGCATAAATTCATAATTTAATAAAAAAAAAAAAAGTAGTGTGGAAATACTTTCTTCGGTCACTGTATATACTGTTTAGTTTCTCGCCCATATATATGATTTTTTTTTACAGTTCATAATATTGATTTAATTATTGGAGAAGTTTGTCGGGGGGTGCTGTCAGCAAAGAACAACATAAATAAACAAAACCATATTTATTTATTTTATGCCGACGTTTCGACCTGAGTTTCAGGTATTCATCAGGGCTATAGAATAAAAGAGATAACATTTAGAGAAACATACAATTGACAAGGAATAGTATACAAACAAATTTAGAATTATAAAAAATATTGAATTAAATCATAAATGATCAAAAATTGATAACTGATAATTGAATAGTACAAAATTTTTAATTGATTGATAATCGTGGAATTGTATAGTAGTAGATTGAAAAAAGTGACAGATGAAATATAATATCATGTAGGTAAGAAGATATGTATAATATAAGATATGCAAGTAGTGTCTAAAAAACTAAAAAAATAAATAAATAAATTGAATCATGATAATAAATAAGATTTATGATCTAATTCAATATTTTGTATAATTCTAAATTTGTTGGTATACTATTCCTTTTCAATTGTATGTTTCACTAAATGTTGTTGATATCTCTTTTGTTCTATAGCCCTGATGAAGACCTGAAACTCAGGTCGAAACGTCGGCATAAAATAAATAAATATGGTTTTGTTTATTTATGTTGTTCTTTGCTGACCGCACCCCCGACAAACTTCTCCTATCATTAATCTATGGTCAACTATCTACACCTCAATATTGATTTAAATTGTTTTTTAATATTTTAATTTCATTACTCATCATTTACATTTCCATTATGTTTACTTTTTTATTTGCTTGAACATTGTCTGTTTTGAAAATATTTTTATCATTTATTTTGTATAATTCTTATATCTATGATATTATATTTTATCTTCTACTACTATCAATCAATTACTATCTACTTAATTTATTGTTATGTATATTTCCAAGTTTTTTTTTTGTACTTGAGCCCTGATGAAGGCCTGAAATTCAGGTCGAAACGTCGGGACAAATAAAAATGTTTTGTTTACTTATGTGTATTTTGATAATTGTACCTTCGACTGTCTCTTAATATGCAATCTATGTCCAACTGTTATTACCCCATTATAATATAATAAATACAAAAAATAATGAAGTTAAATAAATACTAGATAGAGTTTAAATATAAACCGTTATTTATTGGAATATATTTTAGTTATAGAAGAATTTCTAGAGAGAAATGTGCAATAGTGCGACAGCTGAGGTATTAAAGGTGATAAGAAAGACCACAATACGGCAATAAATTCAAGGAGATGCTCAAGGCCAGCCTTTTCAAATATGACATCTCAAGCTTCGGCTCTTCATTCAACTAGGGTTTATAGCCGAGGTTCTATACCTTGGTTTTCATAAACCATAAAACTAAAAGCATTGTCAGTGAGAAAAATCAATCAAAAACAACAAGGTATGGGAAATGTTCGCTGTTTATAGCTCTTAAATTTAATTAATAGTGACAAAGCTAAAAAATACAGTGCTATGAGAAATCTGTTTGCGCGTTATAAATGTAAAAATGTATTCAAAAAAATGGATTTAAAAAAAAAAAGTTTTGTATCAAGCTTCCTCGTATTTTTATTTAATAGATCATGAATATGCCACTCAAAGGGAAACAGAATAAAAGTCAAGAAAAAAAAAAGAAAATGTTACGATTGCCATGGTAAGATAATAACAATGGCGATATCTGCGTAGACAAAAGGGATTAGGGGGAAAAACAAAAACACACATCGCTCGTGGGCTTTGGTTTTGTGAAGGGGAATCTTCAGCACATCCTGGATAGGAGAGTTGTGGCATTACATCGTTAGAGATTATATCTCTATAATTCTGGTGATACGGTGACCAGAAAGGAAATATCGGAAAACCTTGTGTTCTGCCAGGAGTACACCCAAAGACTACGTGGGGTTCGAACTAAATTTTATTTTAATATCACTTTTATATTCCTTTGTACAGTAATGTAAATAATAGTTTATAAGGTTAATCACTTAAGTCAAACTATAAGTTCTCATTGTTTTATTAATTGACATGAATTCTTTTCTCTCCTTTTTTATTCTGTGTACATGTATTTCTTCTTATCATTAAACTTTTGTATATATAGTTCTTCTGTTCATTCTTATGCATGTACACTGCTTTCAACCTGTTAATTTTACCTATGTTTTTTGTGTTATGTTTACTTAATATTCCGATAATTCAACAGGTGGAAGGTAACACCCCTAGTTTTCTGTTATCTACATGTAAAGGTATTCGCCAGTGGTTATAATTCGATTATTATTTATATAAGGGCATATTGTTTCGGGGTTTTCGATATTTTCATGAAAAAAATAACGTGGCACCAAAGAGCAATTTATTCTTTATTTTTTGTCTTTTTTGTTTATCTTTTGGCGATTATATTTTATTTTTTGTTTTTTATTATTTTCCTTTAACTCACCTCCTTCTCCGCTGAGCGTGGGCAAGTATAAACGATATATATAACTAAGGATAGATCAAAATTTGCGGTTATAAAAATAGCAGGTAAAGATTTGTGTTCATGGCCTTTGAGAAAATTAGTAAATATTCTGTGAGCATAATTAAAGCAAGTGAAGGGATATTTATTATTCATAGTAGCAAATAAATGTTAACTTAAATTATTTGGGGATTATTGAAATGAATTATTTTTATTTTAATTTTTTACAATTTACCAAGAGCTTGTTAAAGTGTTATTGTTAGTCTTTTCATCCGCCTTCAGTTTCATTATTGTTCTTGCCACTATACAGTAAGATGAGTGTTCTAGTTTTCACAATACATTCCTTTCTTTTTTCTTGAATTTTATATCTGAGGGCTTTCACCATGATAACGGTAGTAGTTTTAATAATAATCAATCTTTATAACAGTAGAAATTTAAGAAACGTTCTGAAATAATGCGATACTGCAGAAAGTACTTAATTTCTACCTCTATACCATAGAAGATTCCCTAAGAATCTGTTCAAGGAGGCAGACATATCTACTGCTATTGAAATAGATAAGCCCTGGTTCTATTTTCATAGAGAATAAGAGAAGCAATA
The DNA here is from genome assembly GCF_000696795.3 of Halyomorpha halys. Classification (NCBI taxonomy): domain Eukaryota; kingdom Metazoa; phylum Arthropoda; class Insecta; order Hemiptera; family Pentatomidae; genus Halyomorpha; species Halyomorpha halys. The sequence continues at coordinate 328,873 of NW_027107582.1, read as the reverse complement.
AATACGGATTGCGGCTGATCGTTAAGGAAAGCTATAAGAGATACGATACGGCCTCCTAGAGGCTTCAATTAACAAAATGGTTTCTATACATATCCCTCCCCTCCCAACCCCACTTTCTGTTCGCTTAATATTACGGAGAGCTTGTACTTAGAGACTGAAATTATCCGTTTTTTATAGAAATTTATGTTTAATATATTTAATTTATTGAAATTTAAGCCTAATGACTGCCCTACAGTATACTTTAATTTTGTTGCTCTTACTAAAACAGATTCGCTACATAGGACTACATTTGGACAAACGACTAACGTGGAATCCACACAAGACTGAAAAGGCAGGAAACTGATTTCGACTATTACAGCACTTACTAGACAAACTGTCTAAAGTTCCAACACATTACGAAAGACTGATCTACATGACTGTAATAAGGCTTATCTGGACATACGGAGTTGAGATATAAAGGCTCCACTGAACCTTACAATCCAAAATCCTCAATGATCCTTACTCTGCCACGAATAAAATAATCCATAATGTTCCATATGTAACCGATCAATCCTTCCATTATAAACACCATAACCAATTCTCTATTGTCTTAACTAAAATCCGCTGCACAGACGGTTAACGAAATTTGCAGTGTGTCTGGCGATGATGCCTTAGGAGAAAGAAGGTTTGCTCGGTTCAGAACCGGAAATTTTGACTTGGAAGACGGAAATCAAGCATTGGTCACAGTTTTGTTCCCTTATCATATCTCATGCTAGTGTCTCATAATAGCAAAGGCATAGTTTTCCATCACGATAACGCCCGTCCTCACGTGTCTTTGCAGACCCGGCAGAAATTATTGGAGTTTGAAATAACCAGAGTAAAAAACGCTACGAACTTATTATACAACCCAATATATTCAAAAGCAATTAATGTTGCTGAATTATAAAAACAATTAATTTTAAATAAATACAACAATTGATATCAAACCTTCAAATGTGTCCATCCAGTCTATAATGCAAGCCCAGGCATAAAAAAATGAAAATGGCATAACCAGACAAAAAAAGTGAAGCCAAAAAAAAACGGTCCTATATGTGTCTTTCAGGGGCGTGGCAAAGGAGTAGGAGAACAGTACGAGCAAATCACTATCTTTTGTTTCAGTTTAATTTACAATGGCGGATATTCTTATTAGCCTCAAAGTAAATCTTCCTTTCTTGGGCGTGGCTTTTTTTGGGTTCACTTTTACACTGTAGGAGAGCAACAACAACCCTCTTGATATAGTGGGATATTCTGCATAGTAATATGAAGTATATCATTAAAAAAAAAAACTAAAAAAAAAAACAAAAAAAAAAACTGGAAGATTATTGATTGCCGTGTGTAAAGATGAAAGGAATATGGTCCGGGTGCGGTCAAAAAAACTCTAATAGTAGAATTATACTATTTTAATGAGCCAACGTTTCGCCCCACGTTGCAGGGCTTCTTCAGGGCTTTTTTTGTTTTGACTTCCGTCAAAATAGGTATGCATTCTGTCTCATCATTTGATTTGTATTCTTTTTTCTTTTTACATCTCTTTATTTGTATTTTCTTTAATATTTCTTTTCTTATCTATTTGTTACTATTACCCTTTACATTTACTATTTACTACCTTTAATTTTTCTTATTATATCTTACTTTTTTACATTTTATACCCCTGTTATTTTACACTTATGTTTTTGTTTTCCTTATGTAACTATGTGTTTGTATCTTTTTTAGCCCTGAAGAAGCCCTGGAACGTGGGGCGAAACGTTGGCTCATTAAAATAGTATAATTCTACTATTTGAATTTTTTTGACCGCACCCGGACCATATTCCTTTCAAAAAAAAAAACTATTTACGCTAAATGAGTCTATATTAATTTTTTTTTTTAGGTTAACCCACGAACCCGAATAGGTGGTTGATAATGGGGAACCAAGTTTTGTAAAAACATCAGAGATTTTAGATTGGTCGTTTCTTAAATGTCCTATTTGTTTTCAAAAATACAAAACTTCGATTTTTGTTTTTCTTACAGGTCTTCTAATTACTTTGCCAAATCCGAAACAAAATTACCTGGACCAAGAAACGAGAATCCATCCCTTCCTCGAATAACAGAGAAAATTAAGCCCTCAGCCGCCATCAGATGTAACACAATACCAGCCTGAAATAAGACTCAACTGTTGTGTTTGAAAACGGAGAACAGTTTGGCTTCGGTCGGCCCCCAACCAATTCTACTCTCTAGGCTAATGGGCTAAAACCAGTCTATAAATAAAATAATTCTAGGGACCCCTTAAATAAGATGACCATGTAATATTATATAAACTTTAAATAACTTTAAAATATTGAACAGGATGGGATAATAAATATTTTACTAAAAGGAAGATGATCAGAATGCGGTCAGAATAACACAAATAAAAAATAAACTATAACTAAGCAAACTTATAACATTTAACATAGTAAAACATTTTATACTAATAGGGATATTCATGATGTGTTAAATGTAAAATGTTTTACCAAGTTAAATGTTATAAGTATAAGATTGCGAGCAGCCCTATTTAAAGTCATGTTAAATGCATAAGAGCTCCTAGCGGACTTTTTAGGTAACTCGTTTCATAACCTTTCTTTCCAAAACTCTTTGTTATTGTTAACTTCTAAGCTTTTTTTTTAAGTAATTTATTACAACATGCCTAAAGTGGAAGTTGTTTGAAAGTTTGTCCACTGAATGCCTTGTTGATTTTCTAATTGGTGAGGAAGAGAATCAAGATGAGCTAATTATCAACTGTCATTACATGATTATTATTATTATTATCATTCATTGCTTTATTAGTTTTAAAAACATCCATAACAATACTATAACAATCAAAACGCAAACTATGAGCAAGTAACCACACACGAAACAAAAAAAAAAAGGCGACGAGCTCATTTGGTCTGTTGCGTGACGTCATTCTCCATTTAACAGACCTAGTAACCCCTCCACTTCGACTACGGATCCTTGGTGTATGGAGGGCTATCTGCAGGACTAGAGTTGAGACTGAAGAGACTCATGAATTGTTTTGTAAGATTTGTCTTTGGGTTCCCTAGGCACTCTCAAGTCTCCCGCTGGTATTCCGAGTTGAAGTGGCTCTATCCAACCTCCCGAAGGCAATACCTCCTTGGTGTTTTTCTATTCTAAGTTCTTAACATCAAAAAACCTACCTATATCCTAGATCTCCTCACTCTTCGTTCATCCATCCACTCATTAAACACCAGATCCCATCCGAATGATTTATATATGCCCTCCTATAGAACCTCCTTCTTTAGCAAATCCTTCGTCATACGTGCAACCTCCCTCTGGAATTCTCTTCCCATCTCCATTCGCCAGTCCTCATCCATTCTCTCCTTTAAACAACACCTATTCCTTCATTTATTGAATAACCAAACCTCCACATCTTTGTAATCAAATAAATAGGCAGGTATTGATTAACATTATAAACAGTACTAAAGCCAATATACCAATGTGATTTTATTCTACTACCTGAAAATTTGTAAACGCTCGCCAGATAAAAATCTCACTATATGAACCTTGTAATTATTCTTAGGGGACATATGTCCCAGAATAAAGTTATTTTTTCATTTTATTTTAGTAACAGACTCTCAACCATGTTATGTGTTATATCGTTTTAACATGGTAAAATAAGGAATTATTTCTCCATTTAACATCAGTTTTTCTATTTAACATCTGAAACTAAAGATTATGAATACCCCAAATAACTCCAAGGTCACGGATTCGAATCCAGATATGACAGGTAATTACTTATTCTGTGACAGTAGCCGTGAATCAACCCGATAGGTTAAGAAGCCCGCAGGGTTCCACCCATCCTCATAAAGTAGGTACTGTTAATTGGATAAAAATATGGCGGTTGAGCGTTGCTCAAATTATTTCCTTGCACAACCGTTGCCTCAGTAACACTCAGTTGCTCTAGTATTTCCTTACAAATTACTGCACTTATAATTCTTCACGGGTTGTGGCTATACAGATTTATTAATAGGTAAATGAATGTAGAAACGCAGAAAATAACTTTTGGCCATTTTCTCCTTGAGTATAGCCATGTAATTTTCCTTATGAGCTGATATCCATCTTTGTCAAAACTATAGTAACTTATAATGTATTAATTATTTTAAACTGGCATTGTTGCACTAACTAAGCCAGAAATCTGGACGCCTTGCTCACTAGAAATAGCTTCCTGTCTTCATCACTCTTCAAAAGACGTATTTTACGCACAAAATATTTCAGCAGTTTATTAGAATAAAATTTACAACACTATTCTAGACAAGGCCTATCCGGACATAAGGAGTTGAGCTTTGGGACTCTAGTAAACTATCAAATTCCTCCCGAATCCAATCCTTACAGTCCAAAATACTTCGTAAAATCCTTAATGCTCCTTACATTTTCACGAATCAAGTCATCCATCATGACCTCAATGTTCCATATGTAGCCGATTTGGCCAGATCCAGATACCGTTCCTTCCATAATAAACTTCACAACCACCCAAATCCACTTGTTTCTAACCTGGCTTCTCCTTCATTACCTAATAATTCTCCTAGGCGTCTGTAAAGAATATGGCCTCTAGATCAAGCAAGTTTACCGTTTTCAAGATCTATTATTTGACACTGAACTTACATGGACCTCCCACATCGAAATAACAGAAGAAAAAGCTAAACTTAGATTATTATTTCATCTTCTAAATAAACGATCAAAATTACTGCTTTCGGGACAATTAAAGATTTATACTCACCTCCTTAGACCAATTTGGATTTTGAATGCATAAATTTACGGATATGCCAAAAAAAAACAAAAAAAAAACTAACTTACAGAAACTCTAACAATTTCATTTTTTTTTTTTTAATAACTTTATTGAAATTTACAACTGTACATTAAATAATACATTTAGTAAATATGTTCTTAGTTAAATTGGAGTGTTACAGGCGTGTAGAGGAACTACCCATTGGTAGCACTCCAATGACATTTTACATTAGCTGGTCTCGTGGCCATCTTCTTTTCAGGCGCCTCGGAGGTTTGTCAGGAATGGAAGAGGATGCAAGATTAGAAACTAGGGGGTTTAAGTTGTTAGAGGGTTTATAATGGAAGGAGTGGTATCTGGTATATAAAAAGGGTTTTTCACAATTTATGCTCAAATCAAGTTTTGTGGATCACCTCGTGATCTGGTACATATGTATTATAAAAAAATGTTTATTTTAGACACAACTTTTTTTTTTTTTTTATTCATTCCTGACATCTAAGGGAGATTAGCTAGTGGTAAACAGGCTATTTAGACTATGGTAAAGGGTCAAGTTTTCCGCGGGACCGCCACCAAATGAAAAAAGTCCACCCCCAGGCCGAATTCGAACCGGCGCCGCCTTTAGTTTTACTATCTCCTCCCCTAAAGTACCTATACTATGTAGGAATCGCAGGGAATGAACTGGCCAATTACGCTGCAAGAGAAGCACTCGCGCTTCCGGGACGGGGTAAAGCAATTTTAACTCTGTCAGAGTTGAGCAGGCCTCTTGGAAAGGAAGTCAAAGATAAATGGCAATCTTTGTAGGACGAAAGCCCAATGAGCAAATTAAAAAGAACGTCAAGCCCTGGGGTACCTCCAGTCGCAAATGCCGTAGAGAGGAGGTCGTACTAACCAGGCTGAGAATAGGTCACACGAGGCTCATCCACTCCTATCTTATTTCAAAAGAAACAATGAGTCATATTTTCCAACGAATTCCATATTTCCCAGCTTAGGACTAAACCAAGATGTCTCAAACACCCTCGGAGACGACGATAAAGCAATAAAATTGGTGTTTCAGTTTTCAAAATCACAAAATTTACTGAAAAAAATATAACTTGATCGGAAGGGGGAAAAAATAATAATAAAATAACAAATTAAAAAATAAATAAAATTTAACGAATATTAGCAAAATTAAATAAAATATAAATGGCGTTGATGACCAATGAAGTTTGGCGCCACTAAACAAAAACAAACAAGTACTTATACTAATCGGCCTTTCATTTAATTGGGTATCAACCGAGTGCTTGTGACCTACTAACTGTCCATGGCTTCCCCGATATCAGGTCACAAATAGATATCCCAAAATATATATATATTTTTTAATCATAAATTTAATATTATTTTATTTGTTTCATAATTTATAAATAAGGATAATGAAGACACGAGCTTAGGATTAAGGACACTAAGGAGACGAGATTGTTGGCCTCATCCCAGCTCCCACAGTGGACATCTCATTTAGCACCACAACTTCCCCTACCCCAGTTGTTCCAAACAGCTCTCAACAAATGGTCCCATTAGTTTGCCCAATTCCTTTCTTCTGTAAACTCCCGAGATATAACGGCTAATTGGCCGTTTTGTTATAGATTTTTCACCCAAGTTCAAAGGGGTCTCAGCTAGAGATGTGGGAAATGGTTCTGCAAGATTACGTCCGACACCGTAAAACTCCTTTAGTCGAAATTTCGTTTTAGTTTTATAACAGAACTTACATGAAGAGAAAGGATGCGTACAGCGCATATATTTTTGTAAAATATATTTATTAAAATCGAAATGTGTTTCTGTTAGTTCTTATTTGAAAACTTTTTATTTTTTTTAAAAATATTTATTTATTGCTATTTACAACTGTACATTATAATACATTTAGTAAATCTGATCTAAGTTAAATAGGAGTGTTACAGGCGTGTAGACAAACTACTCATTGGTAGCACTCAAATGACATTTTACATTAGCTGGTCTCGTGGCCATCTTCTTTTCAGGCACCTCGGAGGTTTGTCAGGAATGGAAGAGGATGCAAGATTAGAAACTAGGGGGGTTTGAGTGGTTAAAGAGTTTATAATAGAAGGAGTGATATCTGGTTTGGGCCAGATCGTTTACATAGGGAAGATTAAGGTCTTTATGTATGATTTTATTTGTGACAAGGATTTTGGATTGTACGGATTGAATACGAGAGGAATTCGAAGGTTTAGTGGAGCCCCAAAGCTCAACTCCGTATGTCCAGATTGGCCTTATTACAGTCATGTAGATCAGTATTTTGTAATGTGTTGGAAGTTTAGACCCTTTGTCTAGTAAGTTCTGTAATAGTCGAAATCGACGTGCAGTTTCCTGTCTTTTCAGTCTTATGTGAGGATTCCAAGTTAATCGTTTGTCCAAATGTAGTCCAAGGTAGCGGATCTGTTCGACAGGGGTAAGAGTAACATCTTTAAATGAACCTGTAGGGCAGTCAGTAGGTTTACGACGAAGGGTAAAGGTTATTTGATGGGATTTACAACAATTTAATGATCCTTTCGTTACTAACCCCTAAAATCTTACATGACCATCTTAATCGCCAAATTGTCATCACTTGAATTGTATTTACCTTACCGGTACAGTTCTCGCAATTCGATGTTCTATTACCTTCTAAATTCCACGGTTAACTCATCCTTAAGAGGCCACCTTTCGCATCCTTAAAGAACAGTGGGAAGGATAATAGTGCTTTAAATTTTAACTTATAACTTTCTTGGCAGAAGGCGCAGCTAAGCAATTCCGAAATTGAAAAATAACAAACATTTACTGTTTATTCCTTATTAATTATTTTTTAATTTATTTTTTTTTTAGTTACTATAGACTATACGTACTCAAAGCACTCTACCAATTCAAATATTTTTTATCCTCTATCTATGTCTCAGAAATTGGTGCCGTTTCTACTGCTAACCAGTTTTATCTACATTAATCTTGAGATAAAAACATTGCAATAAGGTTTAACAAAGAAGTATTATACAATATTTATTACTATGTTAGAAATAAAATTATCAAAAAAGGATTGATTAATCTTAACGTTCCGCTTAAAGAATGTGAGATCCAATATTTCAAAGAACCTGGCATATCTTGTCATACCATTAAACCACCCCTATGTAGTCTTATCATATTTTACAATTTTACAACAGGTGAATCCATTAAAGTTGTACGAAACGTTGGTAACTAAAAATATTTTTTTTTTAGTAGTACTTTTCATCACCGCCACCTGGACTATCTTCTAATATAAAAGATAAATAATATAAAAAACATAATCACATCACTTTTAGCAATTCGATGACGTACGTTTGATTAATTTGAATCACTGAGATTTTTGGGATATTTATATAATATTTTATCATCTGAGAAAGAGAAATAGAAATTCTAATTTATTTTCAAATGGTTTAGCTCATAGTTTTGAATATTTGCCTTTATAAACCGGAACCAGTGGAATCCAAGGGATTGGTACCGTGGAATTATCATCCCTAATCCAATAATCCATATCAATCTATTCATCCGAAAGCTCATTCCAAATTATTCAATTCCGTTCCTGCTTAATGGAGCGCGGAATGGAATGATTCGATATTTTGTCATATATATCGCGGGATGTATACATTTATTAACAGAATATATTAATAGGTGGATATGTAACACTTTAGGTCCAATCTCAAACAAAATTTTCCGTCGCGTATAATTTGTACCCAAACAAAATTAAATTACATGATATAAATATTGACTTCTGCTAACCAGTGTTAATTAATTGCATGTTTGTTTATAATCTCGTTAGAATTAAATGACCTTCAAATTACGTGTATATATACATATACAGCATACATATATTTGATTTAATTATGGTTATAAAAATTTATTTTTTTATTTTATTTATTTATTGATA
>NW_027107582.1:317536-319391 GCF_000696795.3 Halyomorpha halys | reverse complement strand
TAAGGATAGTAAAACTTTATTTAAAATAAAATAATAGTATTAAATATCTTATAAAAGGTTTAATATTCATCATTGTATTTTTGGGAAATACAGCCTTGAAATTTACTAAAACATTTTATCTATAAATTGGGTAAAGTTTGGACCTAAAACTGTCCATTTTCAAATCGAATTTAATAAATTATTGAATCAATAAATTCAATTAACTAATATATACATAGTAAATATACTTCAGTTTATTAAATAACAACTATTTTAAAAAACATTTTGTATTATTATAATTAAAAACAATTACAAATCTGTTTTATATTTATAGACAGTGGATATCGGGATCATAGAGCTCGTACACACCATATTTACAAATATACAAAGTTAATAATATCAAAATAAGAAATATAAGAGAAAAGAGAGAGAGAAAAAGAATAGTTTAATAACTTAAAACACAATCATCCTACTTACAATATCTACATCAAGCCTGAGGAACTCCAAACCGAGATCTTACACAGCTTCTCTTTCAACCACGTCACTGGCATTATACAAGCCAGTGGAGGATGACTGGTGGCATAATATATATAAATCTGTACCCTAATTAAACAAATTAATTATTCTGTTAATGAGGCCTTGAGTCAATCCTGTAGGTTCGCGGTGTCTACCCAGCCTCATGAAGTGGGTACCTCTAATAGGGTGGAAATATGGCGGTCGAACGTTATTCTGACCAAATCAGCTCCTTGTACAACCGTTGGTCTGGTAAAAGTACTTCCAAAGAACATATAAATATAATACAAAACCAAAGTGGTAAAAATAAGTGTTCACCGGTATGTTAATATTATACAATATTTCAAGCAGAAGAGAAGAAGTGTCTATGCAGAGAGCATCTGTATAAGTGGTTTATTATGCATATGACCTTAAAAGAGGGCAAAGATCCATGATAAATTATTTCCTCATTCCATGAAACATAAATACATGCATACACGTAATATAGTACACTTAGAACAGTTTAGGATATCCGGGGTCAAGAAAGGTTATGAGAAAATAGATGATTAAATCTTCTCATTAAGAATCAATTTAGGTCATATACCTTTGAAACAAAACAACAGAAAGAAAGTTTAAACAAAACACAAGTTGAAAATAGGAAATCCAACAGTGCACGGAAACAGTAGCAATCTTATTGTAACTAAATTGGTATAAGATGAAATATGATTGGAAAAGCAAAAAGTTAAAATTTACATAGTTTTCTTAAGATCAATAATAAAGTAACAAAAATTTAGATGCTACATTAGTTTAAGAAATAACAAATATATCTGATATCTGTTTAGAGATTATTTTCGAAATTTTTCTTTGCTATCTTGCCTAACATTAAGAATTTATTTAGAAAATTAATAAGAAATAATCTACTTACCATAACCAATGAAATAAAAGAATTCGGTACTCACCTAAAAAAAAAAAAATAATTATTAAGATAATTATCAAATAATTAAATATTAATAATATTTTTATTTGTTTAAAATTGTAAAATAAAAGCTGTTTGTGATAGATTGTCCTTGAGTATGGCCGAAACGTCGGACTTATAAAGGAGAAAAAAATATTTTGAGACTAAAAGAGGATAAAATTTATTTATTTAAACAATTTTTACGTTGTCTCCTTCATAATGGTCTGAAGGCCGAAACATTGGAGAATTGAAACATAAATAGAATTGAATATAAATTATTAATTTATATCTGTAATACATTATGTAAGTCAGAAGGATTGATTTTTTTTTTTTTTTTTAGATTGCTGATAATTTTTTGTCATTTTCTTAGGTTATCAGATTCTAAAACTTAGCTCTCATAGTACAAGAGCCCAAGAGGAGAAAAAAGGC
>NW_027107582.1:316791-317486 GCF_000696795.3 Halyomorpha halys | reverse complement strand
TTTTAGATTGCTGATAATTTTTTGTCATTTTCTTAGGTTATCAGATTCTAAAACTTAGCTCTCATAGTACAAGAGCCCAAGAGGAGAAAAAAGGCTGTTATCTCACCCCAATTTTTGATTACTTTAATGAAAACTATATATAATTACTAGTCAAAATTAATGAGTCTGCCAAGTATAGGTAACGGGAATAAAAAATATCGGCTGTTTCAAAGCGATCAAAAAAAAAATTGACATTCGGAGCTCTATATCTTAAAAATTAGGAACAACACAAGAAAACCGAAGAGAACGTCATTTAAAGGAAAGTAAAATATGAGCCCTAATAGAGTTATTTACGTTAAATAGTTTTCGAGATATAGCTCTTATAGGGCTAATATTTCAGCAAAATTTACTCTTCTTTAAATAATGTCCTCTTAGATTTTCTAGTGTTGTTGGTAGTTTTTAAGATACTTTAAGATACTCCGACTGAAAATTAATGTTTTTTTAAGGTTTTGAAACAGCCGCCATTTTTTATTCCCTCTACCTATACTTGGCAGACTCATCAATTTTGACTATTAATTATACATCATTTTCATTAAAGTAATCAAAAATTGGGATGAGATAACTGCCTTTTTTTCTTCCTGGCTCTTGTACTATCATTTTTAAAATTTTAAATCCCGCTGTAAGATAGAAATAAAAAACCTCCATAAGGTACCATA
>NW_027107582.1:310464-312636 GCF_000696795.3 Halyomorpha halys | reverse complement strand
AGGTCTTGATGGATGACTTGATTCGTGACAATGTAAGGAGCATTAAGGATTTTGGACTGTAAGGATTGGAATTTGATGGTTAAGTGGAGCCTCAAAGCTCTACTCCGTATGAGATAAGTCTTATAATAGTCATATAGATCAGTCTTTTTTAATGAATTGGCAGTGTTTCTAAGTGTTTAAAAAAAAAACATTATTTTTAATTCAGAGATCTATATATTAAAACTACCAACAACACTAGAAAACCTTATAAGACATCGTTTAAAGTAGAGAAAATATATTAAAATAAGAGCCCTAATAGAACTATTTTCGTTAAATAGTTCCCGAGATATAATTTTTTAAAAAACAACATTTCATAACAAAATAACAAAAAATCAGTAGTTTCTAAATTCATTTTAGGAAAACTATATCATTAGATAACAGGAATCATTAGACGCACAGAGGTCTATTACCACTCATATTAAAGCTCGTTTAATGTACTACTATGTTCTCTTAGGTTGTCTTGTACTGTAGGCAGTTTTAAAGATGAGCTCCGAATGAAAAATTGGTTTTTTTAAACCTTTTAAAACTGCTGCCATTTCGCATTCCATCGACAGACATGTCTTTCATCAAAGTAATAAAAAATTGGGGTGAAATAACTGACTTTTTTCTCCATTTGGGATCTTGCACTAAGTAAACTTCTCTATAACGGATTCCAACTTTGCGGACAGCTTTGATAAAGTCCCGGCCGACAAGATGCAAATTTAATACATTTGAACTCCTCTACGCCACATGCGGTCAACATTTCTATTCCTCAAATAAATAGAATATTCCATGTCTGGTTAAAAAAAAAAAAAATAAGAATAATGAAAGATATTTTTTTTTTAATTTTATTTTTGAGGAATTTAGACGTCTCATTCTTTAAGGCCGGAAATAAATAACATTGTTTTCGCTAGGATTATTGAGGATTTTTAACCAATTGAAATAAACAATAAAAATAAATAAAACAATAGTTAATGCCAGTAATAATATGATATTTATCGAAATGCGTCGAGTATATTATGGGTTTGTTTTAAGTGAAGAGTGGCACTGGGAACTCCCCCTTACTTGCCTTATCGTTCAAGATACGGTGCATGCTTGGCCAAGTGCTGATAAGATATCCCCTCTCTCTCTCTCCTGTCTTCCTTATTCAACTTTATTACAATTGTTTACTAAGAAACTTACTACACATTTCAAAGTAGATGAAGGATATATAATATTATAAAGAGGGAATTTTATATATATACATATCTTTTATCTTTTTTTCTAAAACTTCTATATACATGTTTATTCCTCATGGGAACATACCATGATATTTTACAACAATGTTATTCTACATATTTTATGTTACTTTATTATACATTATATTAAAAAAAAACCCAGGCAATGCTTTGCTATTCCCATATTTGAGGATGTATATACATTAATTAAACTTTATTATCTTTTACTGGAAGAGTTTTTGAATTAAACTGGATTTAGCGAATGAGACAATTCTTCCTTTTTCAAATAAAATAATTTATTTCATATAATCAGCAACAATGTTTCGAGAAAATTCCCCATTTTCAGGTTGCTATAAAACCAAATTCTCAACAAAACCCATAACATGCGCTTACAACAACACTAAAATATCATATATACTTCACAATTATTTATAAACTATTTACCTGATAAATAACCTATATATAACATATAATTAACTCCTTTCTTGCCATTCTTGCTAATATATCATAATATTAATGTCATTTAATAAATAAAAACTATTTAACTGTTAATAGTTAAACATTTTAGGAGAATAATTACCTTCCTGAAGGTTATCTTCCATTGTGATAACAACCATATAGACTATAAAACACTTTCTCCTACCTCTATTACCACAAAGATGAACAATAAATTAAAATTAACAATTTTTTTTTTAAAACCATTTCTTACTAATTTATTATATAAAACTATTTTCTTTTATAATTATAACTCTTTTTTTTATACAATAACAAACAAAAATGACTAAATTAATTCTATATTATATTAAACCACATAAAAACTAAAACGTTAATTTATTTATAATATCCATATAATGTGTGCCTAAAGTTCTTGTATCAGTTTTATAATTGATTGCTTTGTCAATGTTTTTTGTAATATGTACTGATTCAATTATTTTTC
>NW_027107582.1:302814-309079 GCF_000696795.3 Halyomorpha halys | reverse complement strand
AGTTTTCAAGTGTGTTACATTTAAGGTTTAGTTTGAAAACGTTCTACAGAGATTCTTTGGAATGTAATAATATTCATTGATTTTTTTTATCACATGAATATCCCATTCCTAATTATAAAGTATACTAATAAAAAAGATAGTAGGTCAACGCATTTTAGAAAATTTATTTATTAAAAATATTTAATCTTAACACAATAAATATATAGAGTAACATAAATATTGTCAAAAAGTTCAAAAAAAACAGAATACCTGGGCAAAATATATTTGCAATGTTGTTTGATAAAAAAATGATTATATAACTTAAACAATTTATTTCACATTGAATCTTATTTGTAAACTGATTTCCATTTACAAGACACATTGATTAACAATAACTAATAACTACAACTGTTTTAATAAAAACAATTTTAATGATGTTTTACTGATTTGTTTATTCTTCCTGGGCTAGTAAGTAACCTTAAAAAAATCAATAGCTTTAAAATTATAAGAGAAGACAAAATTTAAAAAAAAAAAATGTGTGGAACTATTAATTTTTATTTTATTTAGAAGTTTTTTTATTATTATTTTATTTTATTTTTCTTCATGTACATAGTTTGATAGGGTTCATTTAAAGAGAGATTTTATTTATTTTTATGTAATTTTTTCATTAATTTATTTTATTTTTTTTATTTTAGTATGGATGTTATGAGTTATTACTCTTACTAATTGTCCAACAACGTTGTGGTAGATTGCAATATTTATAAAATAAAGTTTTTATTTACAAAAAACTTAACTAGCTAATATAAATAGGTTACAATGGTGAAGTTAATATTAATACGTATGTTTAATCAAATATAAAATACATAACATATTTACAAGATAAGTGCAGTTAAATTATGTTTTAAAACCTTTTTTTAGTTACAGTTGGCGATAAGATCCGTTGGTAATTGCGAATACATCACAACCGCTTAACATAAAGTAAATAGTTGACTAAAGAATGAGACGATAAAAATGACAAATGAGACTTTATAATTGCCCTCTAGCGGATAAAAGTGATAACTTCTAATTGCGTCTTTATTCGCAAACAAGTATTGTCTTCATAACAGGATTCCGAGTACAATTTCAGCATTCTTCATTTATTTTGTAAAATTTATTATATTAATTTATTAAATGTTTTTAAGTCAAGAAGGTTATTCTTGTTATTATAGTACAAGAGCCCAAGAAGAGAAAAAGCCAGTTATTTCGCAACAATATTGTGATCACTTTCAGTCTTTCAAGTATAGTTTAGGGGAATATAAAATGGTGGCTGTTTTAAAACATTATCATTTTTCATTTGGAGCTGTATATCTTTAAAACTAGCAACAAGACTAGACAACCTAAGATAAAATCATTTAAGAAGAGTTAATGTGCTAAAATATGAGTTCTAATAGAGCTATTTACGTTCAATAGTTCTCGAGATATAGCTTTTTAAAAAGCAAATTTTCATAAAAAATCAGAAGTTAAAATGCCGGTCTCAAATTAGAGCTAGTTTTATGTATTATAGTTTATGACCTTTACCTTCGTAGAAATAGTAGTTTTCATGATATTTGCTAAAATAAATTGATTGATAGTTGTTCGGACAATAAGTTTGATTTATGAAAAACTTCTTTTCAGAAACCATTTGACGTACTGATGTCTTCCAGCGCTCAAATTAAAGCTAGTTAAATTTACTATAAAATAGTTAATAATGTTTATCTTTGTAGGACTAGTAGTTTTTATGATATTTGACAAAATAAACTCACAAAATGTTAATTTCTAGTTATTACTATAAAATATCGGATTTTTGAAAAAATATATCTCTAGATCCATAAGATGCACATATGTCAGCCAAAAATTTACTATAAAGTAGTTTATGACATGTATCTTCGTAGGGGTAGTGGTTTTTATGATATTCACATATGAATATAAATTTGGCAAATAAAAATTTGTCCGAAGAACTATAAATCAATTTATATTAGCAAATGTCATGAAAAATGTTATTCCTACGAAGATAAACATCATAAACTACTTTATAACTCATTAAACCAGCTTTAATTTGAGTGTTAATAGACATCTGTACGTCAAATGGTTTAAGAGATATAGATTTTTCAAAATAAATTCACTAACTACTGATCTATCAGTACGTTCTATTCAACATTTTTATGAAATTTTGCTTTTTAAAAAGTTATATCTCGAAAACTATTGGGTAAATAGCTTTTCAGGGGTAATATTTCAGCAAATTTGCTCTTTTTTAAATGACGTTATCTTAGGTTTTCTTGTGTTGTTCCTACTTTTTAAGATATAGAGCTCCGAATTAAAAATTTTTTTATAGCTTTCAAATTGCCGCCATTTTTTATTCCCCGACCTATACTTAACAGACTCATCAATTTTGACTAGTAATTATACATAGCTTTCACTAAAGTAATCAAAAATAAAATAGTTTATGAAGTTTATCTTCCAAGGGGTATTTTCATATTTGCAAAAATAAATTTATTTCTAGTTGTTCGAACAACATTACATATGCAAATATAAAAATTACTACCCCTTTGAAGATAAACGTAATAAACTAGTTTATAGTACGTTAAACTATCTTTAATTAGATTTCTGGTCGACATATGTACGTCGAATGGTTTCTGACATTTAGTTTCTCATTAATCAAAAGTTTTGTCCGAGCAACATTTGTGAATTTATGTTGGAAAATATCATAAGCACTACTAATAAAACGAAAATAAATACAATCATATATTACATTAAACTAGCTTTAATTTGAGTACTAATAGACATCTCTACGTCTCATAGTTTCTGAATAGTGAATTCCCACAAGAGATTTTATGAAATGTTACTTTTTATATACTGTATCTTGGGAACTATGGGACGTAAACAGTTCTAATAAGGCTCATATTTTAGCAAAAAAACTCTACTTTAAATGATGTTCTCTTAGGTTTATTAGTCTTGTAGGCAGTATCAAAGATATGAAGCTCCGAAAGAAAACTAATGTTTTATTAACAAGTTTGAGAAAGTCGCCATTAGTAATTCCCCCTATAGTACAAGAGCCCAAGAGAAGAGAACAGGCAGTTATCTCACCTCAATTTTTTATCACTTTAATGAAAACTAGTTATAATTACTAGTTGCTAAAAGTACTAGTAGTTATAATTAGTAATAAAAAATTAGGGTGAAATAACTGATGGGGGGGGGGGACTTGTACTAAGTGTACTTGTACTTGTACCTTTGAAGAGACGGAGCGCAGAAGACGAATACCCGCCGTTGGCCCGTGACATTGCATTGTTGCAGTTAGGTAACATTCTCCTATAGTAAATTATCTATCGAACGTCCTTGAGTGCATGTTCTTCCTATCCTCTGGTCATTTCAAATCTTTTGTTTATTCACTCAGCCTTCGTGGTTTCTTTACAATTCCTCACCATTTAAGTACTTGGGTCTGCACTTGTTGGTATGGGAGGTATGGTACCTTATGGAGGTTTTTTATTTCTATCTTACAGCGGGATTTAAAATTTTAAAACTGATAGTACAAGAGCCGGGAAAAAAGGCAGTTATCTCATCCCAATTTTTGATTACTTTAATGAAAATAATGTATAATTAATAGTCAAAATTGATGAGTCTGCCAAATATAGTTAGGAGGAATAAAAAATGGCGGCTGTTTCAGAACCGTAAAAAAATATTAATTTTCAGTCGAAGTATATCTTAAAAACTACCAACAACACTAGAAAATCTAAGAGAACATTATTTAAAGAAGAATAAATTTTGCTAAAATATTAGCCCTAAAAGAGCTATATCTCGAAAACTATTTAACGTAAATAATTCTATTAGGGCTTATATTTTAGCAAATTTGCTCTTATTTAAATGACGTCTCATAGGTTTTCTTGTGGTGTTCCTATTTTTTATGATAAAGAGCTCCGAATGAAAAATTAATTTTTTTTTTATCGCTTTGAAACAGCCGCCATTTTTTATTCCCCCTACCTATACTTGGCACTCATCAATTTGGACTATTAATTATACATAGTTTTCTATAAGATAATCAAAAAATGGGATGAGATAACTGCATTTTTTCTTCTCTTGGGCTCTTGTACTACTAACTATACTTGCAAACTCATCAATTTTGATTATTAATTATCATTAAATCAATTAAAAATTGGGATGAAATAATTTACTTTTCTTCCACCGGGCTCTTATACTACTAGTTAGTTTTATGAAACCTCCAGCCAATTAAGATAGTGAAACAAAAAAAATTTTAAGTAGAGTACTTTATATAGATTTTAATCAAGGAAAAAATATAGAATAATGGATCTACATCAAAATGAACTTGTAACTACTGATATGTTTAAAAAAAAATATTGTGTATTTAAAAAACAATATTCACTCTTAAAAAAAGGTGCTTATTTTATAGGAATGTTAGCCTATTTCAGATTATTTATCCTGAAGAGAAAGAAGAGTACGAAACGTTAATGAAAAATATATGAAATAAAGACAATAAAAGACAGGAGTTTCACAAAAATATCTTGTACATTATTAGGTTAATTATTATACACCTAAAGTTAAACTTTTTCGGTATGTATCATATTTTTCATAAAAAAATTTTAGTGCAACATTAAATAAGAAAGGTGATAAAAAATCGTTTAGTTTTAAACCCGACATAACCTCGAACTTCTCAAAATAATGATTACCGATTTTTCTTATTAAACGTTTCGATAATCTGTTCTGGATTTAGTAATTTTCTTGGTATTCCCTGTTATTTAAAATCGTAAGCCTTTTTTAATAATAATGACAATAAAGGACTAACGAATCTTCCAGTAATGCTCCTCAAAACCCAATTCTACTAAATCAGTTTTAACGCAATCCTCCCATTTACGTTTCGGTCAACCCTTCGGCCGTTTACCCGTCGCTTCAGTGATTATTAACATTTTAGGGATCCGCTCGTTACTAAGCCCTACACCTTATACGCCGCAATGCTATAACTTCAATTATATTTACAGGGTTTTGGTCACTTAATTCAGCGTTGTGTAATATTCTATATTCTCCCATTAATTTATCCTTTTTCGGTCCAAATATTTACGTAATACTTTATTTTCGAAAACCTTAAGACGCTGTTCATCCCTTAGTGTAAGAGGCCACGTCTCGCATCCATAAAGAACAGTAGAAAGGATAATAGTTTTGTAAATTATAATTTTTAAGTTTTTCGATAGAAGGCGCGAGCTAAGCAGTTTCGAAATAGAAAAATAACAAGCATTTCCCGCATTCAACCTAGTTTATATTTCCTCATTAATTTCTTAATTTTCTAGTTACCGTAGAACATAAATACTTAAACCTATCTACCTGTTCAAACGTATTTCATCCTATATCTATATCACCGAGATATCTCGCGTTTCTACAGCTAACCACGTATTTTGTTTTATCCGTATTTATTTCAAGACCAAGCTCATTACTGGAGTTTAACCTTTTTGAAATCTATATAAAACTGTTTAACTACCCCATTGTATATTGTAACTTATTCTGTAATATTTGATAAATAGTGGAACGATTTAGCTTAAGTCTACATAGATATTCTCCAATAATTTCTTCAGCGTACTCTGTGACTGGACTATTTGAGATTAAATATATTGATTAATAAATAAAAATATATTACACTCATTCATGTTTAGTTTATTCTTATGAATGAGAAATCGATAGTTCATGCGACACGAGGAGATACTAGAATATTCGAAGCAACTCCTGCTACCGAACCCCTCACAAACACTTCATGTTAATTAACGCGTCAGTTGTTTACAGTCTCCTTCTAAGGTTCATTAGGTATTTCAAGAATGTCTGCCACTATCCTCTCTCTCAAAAAAATATTATTTTTAATTTAACAAAAGAAAATTATTAAATGTATATAAACAATAGCCGAAATGCCAATATGCTAAACTGATAATAATTAATACTATCATTAGCAATTCGTCACCATTATCAATTAATATTATCAGTAATTGATAGTAATATTGATAAATCTATTATCAATAATGTGATATTGATATCTGATATGAAGAGATAACGTGCTATTGGATGTTTCAATATTACGAATAACTTTAATATTTTCCAATTAATAAACATCTATTAGTTTTTGAAACATGAGAAAAATTGAAAATAATAAATAAATTAATATTGGATTGGAAGATACAATTTGGAAATGTATTTTTATAATAAAAAATATATTATTAAATTATATAGTGGGGTGAGATAACTGCCTTTTTTCTCCTCTTGGGCTCTTGTACTATGA
>NW_027107582.1:300096-302643 GCF_000696795.3 Halyomorpha halys | reverse complement strand
TATGTATGTCTATTACTTGTTAAATATTTATTACTCTTTATATTACCCACTAAATGCATTTATCCCTTTTAATTTTATATTGATGTCTATAACTTTCTTGTATGTCTTGTAAATACTTGTTGAGTTTATTTTTAATTATAATTAAATACTAGGAAAACCATATTAAATTTTTATGAATATATTTTATTACTGCATTTAGAATTTTCTAGATAAATTTTATTTTATATTTATTAAAGGAAAAAAAAATATGTTGTGTTTAAAGAGAAAATATTTTAAGAAAGATGAAGGAAAATAAAGAAAAAAAAAGCAAAAGAAAGTTTAAGAAAAAGAGAAGATATATAAAGTAAAAACAATAAAATAATAAAAAGTCATATATTCATCATATATCACTATTTTTAAAGATTAGTTAAAATTAAACTATTCTTACCTATATTTTATTTTATATTCATTTATTTAATTTTTTCTTTCCATATTTTAATTGTTAAATTATTAATAAACTAATATATTCATATTCCTTTGCATTAGATAAATTTAAATTTGTATTCCTTTAATTATATTATTTTTACTTACTTATTCAATTATCTATAGAGACATTTTATTTACTACATCTTTCTTCACTTTATTTTCATTAATTTCATTCTGTACAATTATTTACTTTATGTCATTATGTTTATATTTTATTTTTTGTATTTATTGGTTGTTATCTTGTTCTTTGTTCTTAGCCCTGATGAAGGCTAGAAATTCTGGCCGAAACGTTGGTACTATTAAATAAGTTATTTCATCTTATTTGAGTTATATTCTGACCGCAACCCCTGACCAACTTCTCCTCGTATATTCTTACCTATAAATAATTATTTAGAACGAAGAGTTCAACCGATTTTTGTTTGTTCAACTGGATACCGTTAATGTTTTGAAACAGGTCGAGCTAAAGATTCTGAAAATGATTGTATCGAATGTGTTTAGTCTATCCGTCTGCTCCTTTACTTTACTAATTTATTGATTGTATCGCACGAATTACACAGTGACATTCAAAGAGTTTAGTAGAATTTCAGGTAAAAATACTTTTAAAAAAAGTGTACTAAAGTTTAGGAGTCAAGAGGTGAAGATAGTGTTAGGATAGGTTGGGATGTCAGGTGTAAAAACTGTATATAGGATAGTACCAAGGATATTACCCTGAGGTATACCAGCAGACTGACGGAATAGGGATGAATAAGCTCTGTTGTGATATATTAGAAATAATCTGTCGGAGAGATAAGAACGGATAATGAGGAAGTATCATTTAATTTATATCTAGTTTTCCTAAATTATATGATTCTTATGGTTATCATTTTTATCACATTTTTATTTTTATACCTCTTTCTTGTATTTCCCGTATTTTAAATAAAACCGTTAACAGTATGTAGTTAATACTTCTTGTCACTGCTTATAACTCCTTCAAATGGAACAATCACCTTTTAATGATTTAGTTGATATGAGATAGTTCTTTACTTATTTATTATTATTGTTATTATTATTTATTCTTTCTCGACCTTTATTTAATCTCAACTTACGCCTTTGTTTATTTATTTTAGTGTGTTTTTGTTTTCTCATATCTGATTTTCTAGTTTTACGTTTTATTTTGTCTCCTGTTCATTTTTAACCTAATAGTTTACGTTTTTTTTTTTTGTTTTTTTTTTTAATTTTCTTATCATTGTCTAATTTATATTATAACTAGTTTTATTCCTGCTTTTAAAATATATTGATGTAATGTTAACTATGTCATAATTTACCTTTTTGTATCTTATTATAGTAAAATGTCAAAATATGTTTAGTTGTTTTTATATCTGTTTAGCTCTGATGAAGTGGGGCGAAACGTCAGCAAAACGTCGGCAAATAAATAGTTGGTAACTATATATTTTTTACTTTTTATTTAAAACTTTAAAATTTTAATAAAATACGATTTAAAAAAATTAAAATTTTTAATTATAAATAAAGGAAAATAAAAAATTTACTAGGATTCACAGAGAAGATAAAGACGCGAGAGGAGTCAAGAGAAAACAAGG
The DNA here is from genome assembly GCF_000696795.3 of Halyomorpha halys. Taxonomy (NCBI): domain Eukaryota; kingdom Metazoa; phylum Arthropoda; class Insecta; order Hemiptera; family Pentatomidae; genus Halyomorpha; species Halyomorpha halys. The sequence goes on along the minus strand of NW_027107582.1, from coordinate 300,601 downwards.
CAACCTCGCTCGAAGATCGAAGGACACACTAAGTGTCGTCAACTTTCTATAGCTACAGGCAGGACTTTAATTGAACCATTGTTTCCTCTATTGAAAGTTAATAGCCACGAGTACAGGTAAGAATAATAATACCTAATATTTCACAGGAATTTACTTAAAATGTATGAAAACTTACTTTGAAATAAATTAAAAAAAAAAAAATAATATTATTAGAATATTCAAAATAACGTCTTAAGTCACTCAAATGTCAGTAAATAATTAACTAATCAATGTTTTGTATTGAAGGCAATATAAGAAACAAAAAAGTATATTGACGTCAAATTTACTAAATGCTAATAAATAGTCAAATTTCGATGCATAAAACCATTAGAAATAATTTTAAAAATAAATTTAGATAACACTTAACATGGGAATACATTTCTACGAGTTCTAAAACACTTGATTATAAGTAAAACCCGAGATTTTAAATAGTAAAAAACGTCAGAATACATCTAAATATATGTTA
>NW_027107582.1:280392-299711 GCF_000696795.3 Halyomorpha halys | reverse complement strand
AACAAATTCAATATTAGACGGCAATGTGAGATCAGACCATCATTCATAGTCACAACAGTAGATCAGTTTACCAAAAACAAACAAATAGATACATTTTACGAGAACAAGACTAACACATAGATTCAAAGGAACATATAATAAAAAGCCGGTTACAGGAAACACTTGAATGGATAAATAAGTTTAAAAAAAAAACAAAAAATAATAAAATAAACATTTAAAAATATATACAGGAATAGCGGAGCATTGTCGGTAAATTTCATTATGTTTCATAGGATTGGCAATATTCAAAAGATTTCCAGATGTGTAGTTAATTAATTCCCTTAATTCTACCTCGTTTTTGAGATGGACTAATCAATTATTCAGTGAGAGAGTGATTACAGACACGAACAGTCAGGTTTTATTATATAGACGAATTGTATTAAATTAAACACAAGTGACTTAACTGAAGAATTGAAATGGTCAGCAGTACTCGATTCTGATAGGAGAAATAAGTCACGGCAGTTCTTAAGCGGAATGACGATGGCTTGGCAAGGACTTCCAGCCAACTACTGTATTCCAGGAACTGTCTCTGCCTGGATATAGCTTAATTTGGTTAGAAGGTTAGTAGTTGCATTGCATCTGATGTCCGTTTAAAACTTTCTTTTTTAACCCGGCAGGAGTGTCTTACTTTTATGTCTCCTAAGAGGTGACCCGTGAGAATTTAGCAACCGATTTGTTTTCTTTGTACTGTTTGTTTTATATAATTAGATGTGATGATGACGTTCTTTACGATCACTTTCAATGCAATTTGAAATTGAAATTGTAAATTGTACCCCTTCCATCAGGGGATGAAGAATACAGATTTCTAAATAATATAAATTTTTATATATAGGAAGATGGTCAGGGTTGCGGTCACAAGTGAAACCTGATGTGAAACCCTGACCATCTTCATATATATCAATTTTTACGGTCAACTATATATACATATATAAAATATAAATTTTTATTTTATACCAGATCGGCCTAGTGGGCCTTACATGGTTGATATAACCGTTATATTATATATATATTTTTAACAGTTGATTATGGGGGGAGGGTATAGTCTCTTAAAAAAGACACCCCTAACTATATACAATGTTATTATTAAAAGAAGGAACCAAAAAAAAAAAAATAGATGAGAATAATGCTTCTTAATAAAAGATGAAAGTAAAATTAATAACAAAAAACAATGATATTGGTACACTTGAATAAAACAAACAATTGCCCTCTAATAGTAAAAAGAAACAAGTTAATTTAAAAAAGAGACGAGAGAAGAAAATAGAAAAAATAATAATAATAATAATGAATAAATAAAATGAGTAATAATAAAAAGAAAAATAGAGGTAGTGTGACTATGAATTAATTTTATATTTATTAAAATTTATAACAGAATCTCCTGCAGCAAGGCCCAGACGGGCTTCAGTCTTCGGGTTGAGGTTGGGTTTCTCAGGTTCTAGGTCACTGCTCCTTTAACTGTCGGCAACTGGGAGTGGAACTTCATGAACGGTTTTTTGATGTAATCCTCTATTGTCTCCATATGTAATTCGCGATGCAATTGGCTATTTCTTATGAACCAAGGAGCATTAACTGCGTTTCTTAGGACTTTATTTTGAAAATATTGTATATATTGTATGGCCTGAGAATTGTGTTAAATATAAGAACAGTTGTTTCTGGTTTTAGTTTGGTATTTCTGTTTAGGATAGGATATAGCATTGTTAACCTTGCATAGGTTTGAGGTAGTTTGATGTTGATATGGTGATTCCAGGTAAGGCAGCGATCTAGGTGAATTCCCAGGTATCTTACTGTTTCACTGGCAGGATTCCATTTCACATTTTTACCTTTGAGGATTAGATCCGGTGGTTCTGGTGGGCGTCGGAGAGTAATAACTTTTGAGTTATATTTTTCAATGTTCAAGCTAATCATCCATTTAGTGAAATATTGTTCTAGATCATTAAGGTGACTTTGCAATGTATTTCTAGTGATTACGTCATGTTGAGAGAACACAGCCGTATCGTCAGCGAACATAGCTATGGAGGTGTGTGTGGACTGGACGATGAAAGATTTCCTAAAAGATCTTAGATCGTCTTGCCGTGGCTCATGATTTAAAATAAGAGAGGCAGAAGGTGTCCAGGTGATAAAAACGCTCAAATGAGAGAGAAAAAAATATATAACTTTAGAAGTGTACTGGTGAGAGAAACGCTCAGTATTAAAGTTGAGAGGAGGCTAGAGCAAAACTGAATTGAGTATAGGTAGGGAGTTAAAAGAGAGAGTAACATAAACAAGTGGTAATAACAACATCAAAGGGTTAGAGGAAGGTAGACAAAAGTATAAACAAAACAGATGAAATACTAGGGAAATATAGGCGTTTATTTCTCAAGGCGATCGAAATGCTCGACGCTACACCTCTCCCGGGTTAATTTAAAAAATCTAAACTTATTTCAGTGGAAGTAGGTGAGTAAAAAAAAAAAAAAAGTAGCACGTAGTATAAAAAAGAAAAGGCATACCGAAACGTCTGCAACAGTGTTGTTCCAAACGTAAAGAGTTTGAAAATAGTACGCGTTTCATTTGTTAATAATACGTAGAAGAACAAAATAGAATTACTTCTTGAATATGATGACAATATTCTGATTTTAGGTTTTATCGCTCAAAGAATAATAACTTGAAGATATGTACATATATGAATAAAGTTGTTAAATGCAAACGAAAGTACGTATGCAAATATCCATTTTCACTTCTTTATAAACGTGACGGATACTCAGGTAGATATGTTTGTATACATATAAGGAAACGGTATTTGCAAGTAACCCATCGACACGATAATTTAAGTTCAATAGAAATAACATATAACATGTTTTTATCTCATTGATTGTTGAAAGCGACAAATGCCTGAGGTCAAAAGAGAAACTTCTTCTCATTTGATTTATTAGAATTATATTATAGCGCTTTGCAAAATTACAACACGCTTTACCAACTTGGAAAACATGTAAGTACAAAAGAGGCAGTTATCTCACCCCAATTTTGATTACTTTAATCAAAACTAAGTATAATTAGAAGTCAAAATTGATGGGACTGCCAATTATAGGAAGGGGAATACAAAATGGCGGCTACTAAAAAAAAAATTTATCAGGTAGAGCTAGCTACATATCTTTAAAATAATCAACAACACTAAAAAACCTAATAGAATTTTATTTAAAGAAGAGTAAATTTGCTAAAATATGACACCTAATAGAGCTATTTACGTTCAATAGTTCTCAAGATATAGTATATATCTTATGATTTTAGCAAATATCATGAAAACTACAATCCCTACGAAGATACGCGAAATAAATTACATTATTGCAAATTATATTAGCTTTAATTTGAGTGCTGGTAGATCTGTCTTATATGAATTTTCAGGGTTAAGTGTTGGTTTTAATTATATTATGTCAGAATTATTGTTCTCTAACAGTCCTACTAGGAGATGATGGTTAGGGTTGCGGCCAAAAAGAAACAAAAAGAAGTTGGTATAGCTTATTTTATTGTTCCAGCATTTCGGTTAGAGTTTCTATCCTTCATTAGGGCTAAGAACAGAACAAGGTAACATCCAATAAGTATAGAAAATAAAAAATAAAATATAAACAGAATGACATAAAGTTAATAATTTTACAGAACGGAATTAATAAAATGAAGTGATGAGAGAAGTGGAAAATAAAATGTATACACAGGCAATTGAAAAAGTAGGTAAAATAACATAAATAAGGAAATAAAATAAAAATGAAGTTATATAATGCAAAGATGTATGAATATATTAGTTATTAATAATTTGAAAATTGAAATATGGAAAGAAAAAGAAAATTGAGAGAAAGAAAATATAAAAATATGTAATAGCAATAATTGATAAAGAGGCAAATATTAGTAAAGTTTAACAAAAGAAATGGATAGAAGAAAAAAAAATATTTTGAAAACAACAATAATAATATATGGTGAACATAACTAAGATAGCGAAAAAAAAATTATTATTAACATTTTATTTTTATTTACATATTTCAACTTTTAAATTATTAATAACTAATTATATTCATACTTCTTTGCATTATAAAAGTTCATTTTTATTTGATTTCCTTATTTATGTTATTTTACCTAATTTTGCCATTACCTATGTATACATTTTATTTTCCACTTCTCTCCATCACTTCATTTAATTTATTCCATTCTGTAAAATTATTCACTTTATGTCATTCTGTTTATTTTATTTTCTATAGTTGTTATTTAGGTCTGTTCTTAACCCTGATGAAGGCTAGAAACTCTAGCCGAAACGTTGGCACAATAAAATAAACTACACCAACTTATTTGTGTTTATCATTGACCGCACCCCCAACCATCATCTCCCAGTACGTCATCCACGGTCAGCTATCTCTCATAAATATTAATTCTCTAACAGTACATTTCCAATGTTGTCGGAAACTATTATTTTTTTTTTTTAAAGAATGGTCTTCTCATTATTAGTAAACATTTTAAATGTAACATAATATCGGGCCTAAGTTGGGTATGATTATTATCTCATAATTAGACCTGTGGGATTTCGAGGGCTGATCGGGTTGGGAAGGATTTGATTCTCTTATTTTTGGGGCTATAATCTCCTTCAGAGATTGTCACATGCCATATATATATATAATTTTATTCTGCAACAAATATACCACTGGAACAAATACATGGTTACATAAAAAAGGGTGGATGTTTCATAACGTTAAAAAAGATTAATTTTTCATTCAGAACTCTATACATTGAAAACTAACAACAACAATAGAAAACATAAGTGAATATAATTTAAACTAGAGTAAATTTACTAAAATATGAGCTCTCATAAACACATTACAGATCAATAGTTTCCGAAATATAGCTTTTTAAAAAGCAAAATAAACAAATTTACTGAGAAATTAATAGTTAGTGAATTTACTTTGAGAAATCTATATCTCAAGAACCATTCTACGTACAGAGCACTCAAATTAAATCTATTTTAATGTACTATAAAGTAGTTTATGATATTCATCATAAACGTAGTTTTTATGACAGTTTTGGTAAAATAAATTGATTTTTCGTTTTCGAAGTTGTTCGGACAAAATTAAAAGTGCAAAAACCCCTACGAAGATACGTGTGATAAACTACATTTGAGTGTTGCGCTGACATATGTATGTTTTATGGTTAGTCAGATATGATTTTTTATATATCAAACATTTTATCCTAACAACTAGAAATCAAAATTTATTTTTTCAAATATCATAAAAACTATTGCTCATATAAAGATAAATGTTATTAACCATTTTATAGTAAATTTAACCAGCATTGTTTTGAGTGCTGGCAGACATATGTATATCTTATGGTTCCTGAGATATAGATTTTGATTTGTCAGTTATTAAGGGAAAGAAGAGATGTTAGGCCACCATGTATCCGGTCTCACAAGAGTGAAGGACAGATAAGTACCTTATGAAGGGCCGATGAGTACCTCATGGTGGCCATGAGAACAGATACTCGAGTAATAACCACAACGGCGAACTATACACTACGAAGCTTAGTAATTACGATAAGTGAATAAATGGACCCGATGGAAAACACACAGCATTATTAGTGCTGATGATAATTCACTAATGAGACGGTGGCATTGTGCCGGCTCGGGGGGAGATACCATTGTGAGGGGTGGCCCTTTGTTCCAGCTTTTGTCCGGCCATCTCCTCTCTCAATGGGGCGATAATGATCCCCAGCCATCGATATCACGAGGGGAATATATTCAATATCTTCCAAGAGGTCACCGATTGTCCAGCTCAATTTAAGAAGGATCAGGTACAATATTTATTGTAGTAGCGGTAAAAAGAACAATAATAAATTCACGATCAATAAATCATCAAAAAATATATAAATTATAAATGGAGTACGAATATAAAATTAAAAACCAAAGTTGGTCTTGATAATTTAGGGATTTAATGGCTATTAATAACGTCTCATACAGAAGCAAATTAGAGGTTTATAAATCAGTCTATCTGGACATATGGAGTTGAGCTTTGGGGCTCCACTAAACCTTCGAATTCCTCTCGTATTCAATCGTTACAATCCAAAATCCTTCGTAAAATCCTCAATGCTCCTTACTTTGTCACAAATAAAATCATACATAAAGACCTTAATGTTCCATATGTAACCGATCTAGCCCGATCCAGATATCACTCCTTCCATTATAAACTCTCTAACCACTCAAATCCCCCAAAAAAAGTTCATGACGTTCCACTCCCTTACGAGTTCCCACGACATTTGAAGGAGGAGAGACCTACAACTTGGGAAACCCAACTACAACTCGAAGACTGAAGCCGAGGCGTCTGCAGGATATCCTGTTACAAGTTCTATATTTATCAGGGGTCTGTTATTGTCACTCTAAAACTTTTATTTTAATTTTTTTTTCTCTTTATCTTTTTCTTGAATTAACTTTTTTGCCATTATAAGTCAATTATTTATTTTCTTAAATCCATAAATGTCACTGTTTCTGTATTTATTTACAACGTTGTATATAGTTAGGGGTGTCTTTTGTATGAGACTATACCCCCCATAATCAATTGTTAAAAAAAATAAATACCTCTTACATTAACCACGTAAGACCCATCAAGCCAATCTGGTATTAAAAAAAAATACGTTCTAAAATAATAATTTAATTTAATATAAGATCAGGAAACAGACACCACCTCTGTATACTTCAATTATATTTTAAAAGATCTGGCGATGCCGAGTTTCCCGCCTTCCATATATTATATCAACCATTATTATGAAAAACGTCTTGTTCCCTCATATATTTTCGTCAGAGGGTTCATAGTTTTAGATAGTCTGTAAAATGAAAATCATTTATCATTTTGGATGTTCTTTCCTAGGAGGTAGTGAAAAATAATGACGAACAAGAACTTTCTCAAAAATATGGTTGACATAATAAATCCAACGATGAATATAAATGAATATTTACTTAGTAAACTAAAATATTCATATTTATTTGCATTATATAACTTCAAATTTTTATTTTATTTCCTTTTTTATGTATATATAGTTGACCGTAAAAATTGATATATAAGAAGATGGTCAGGGTGGCAGTCAAAGTAGAAACCAAAAGAGTTTACAACTATTTATTTTCCGACGTTTCGCCCCACTTTGTAGGGCTTCATCAGGGCTAAAAAGATACAAAATGATACAATGAAAAGAATAAAAATACAAAGATAAGATACAATGATAATAATAAAAATAAGTAACAATGGCAAGAGTAAAATTTTTTTTATAAAAATACGTAAAATATAAAGTTAAAAAAGTACAGGAGATGTACATAAAACATAAACAATAATATTATTATTATTTTTTTATTTATAATTATTCTTTCATGACGTTTATTTAATCTCTATTTTTTTTATTGTATAAACATTGTACTGTTTGTATCGTATTGTTTTTGTTTTATGTACATCTCCTATACTTTTTAACTTTATATTTTACGTATTTTTATAAAAAAATTTTACTCTTGCCATTGTTACTTATTTTTATTATTATCATTGTATCTTATCTTTGTATTTTTATTCTTTTCATTGTATCTTTTTAGCCCTGATAAAGCCCTGCAAAGTGGGGCGAAACGTAGGAAAATAAATAGTTGTAAACTATTTTGGTTTCTCCTTTGACCGCAACCCCCACCATCTTCTTATATATTTTTATTTTAATTCCTTATTTATGTAATTTTTCCTTATTTATTCAATTACCTATATATACATTTTATTTTCCACTTCTTTCATCACTTAAACTTTATTAATTTCATTCTGTATAATCATTTACTTTATGTCATTCTGTTAATATTTTATTTTTTGTATTCATTGGTTGTTATCTTGTTATTTGTTCTTAGCCCTGATGAAGGCAAGAAATTATGGCCGAAACGTTGACACGATTAAATAAGTTTCAACTTATTTGTGTTATATTTATTATACCGCACCTCCAACCATCTTTTCCTCGGATGAACATAAATGTTTCTGATATCAAATAATCAAGATGATAATGATCCTATGATTCTGACAGATAACTCTAATATACAGACGGATATTATATTAATATTTTAAAAGGAAAGGAAAACCGGTAAAGACATGAAACGCATGACGTCGTCTTATTGAGTGATACAGGTGAATTAAAATATTGATGATTTGTTATTGAGATATTTAGATAAATCATTTTGGGACACTTTATCTTTACTAATAATCGAATCGATTCATCGAGGGAAAAGAATCATGATGATGAGTTCACTTATGCATTGAGGAAAGACAATACACTCCTCTCTGACGCAACCGGTGCCCCACCAGTTCCGGAATAGACGAGTAGGGAAGAACGGAGTCGCAACCGCTAAACAGTTACTGCTGTGGAACATGAATTCAAGCAATAGCACATTCTATCTTTAGATATATTTAAAAAATAAAAATAAATATTATGTAAATATATCTGAAAAATAATAAAAATACAAACTATTTGGTAAAAGGTTTTTATAAAATAATAATTATAGAAGAAAAAAATAATATTTACTTTTTTTGTACGTTATCAAAATTTGAGCTGAACAACAACAATGATTAACATAAATGAGAAAACAAAATATCTGGCTTCTCAGAATCAGAGAAATTAAATATGAGAAGATGGTTGGGGTTTACGGTCAAATATAACACGAATAAGTTGAAATAAATTATTTAATAGTGCCAACGTTTCGGCCACAATTCCTAGCATTCATCAGTGCTAAGAGCAAAATAACATCAAATGAATACAAAACATACATTTTTTTAGTTTTTTCTTATTTTTTAATTCTGTGTCTGGCCGTTCGCGGCGCGGAGCTTACATGGCTGTCTGATTTGCTTCTAGTAGGTGCGTTTTATGTTTTATTATCTTACTATCTTTTTTTTTCCTGTCTTTCTTTTACCCCCTCCCCTTCTTCTCAATTCTTTTCCTAATTTTCCTTACTCACATTATAAGTTAGTATGTTCAACATATATTATTATTGTTATGCTTTCTATTCACTTCTTTTGTCTAACTTAACTAATATTGTTTCTTTATCTAATATTATGGTTATATATTTCACTATTTACATATATTTTCTTTCTCTCAATTTTATTTTTTCTTTCCATAATTTTAATTTTTTATATTATTAATAACATAAATATTCAATTAGCTATATACAAATTTCATTTTTCATTTCTTTCTTCACTTAAATTTTATTAATTTCATTCTGTACAATTATCTACTATATACCATTCTCTTTATATTTTCTTTTTTGTATTCATTGGTTGTTATTTCGTCCTTTGTTCTTAGCCCTGATGAAATTATTGACACTATTGACCGCACCTCCCAACCATCTTCTCCTTTTATAATTTATCCACGGTCAACTATCTCTTATTATTATTGAGAAATTATATAATTTTATATCCAAAAAATTATACTGGTTATCCCCTGTTTTATCTAATCTTGAAGTTAGTATATTCACAACCAGTCAGCTCGGTTCTGTAAAAACTATTTTTTTTCTTATCAATATAGCTCGAATCCTTCTCGTATCTAATCCTTGCAAACCAAAATCCTTCGTAAAATCCTCAATGCACCTTACTTTGTCCCTAATAAGGCCATTCCATAAAGATCTTAATGTTTCGTATGTAACATCAAACCCAAACCAGATATCAACCTTTCCATTATAAACTCCCAAAAACCCACTAGTTTCTAACCTTGCTTCTTCTTAAATTCCTTATAATTCTTCGAGGCACCTGAAAAAAAAAATTGCCTCGAGACCTGCTAATGTAGAAATATAATTAGAGTGCTACCAATCGGTAGTTTCTTTACATGCCAGTAACACTCCATTGTAATTTAAGATTAATTCCAATGGATGTATTTTTTATGTAATTACAGTTGTAAATATAATTAAATAAATAAATAAAAGGATTTTAAATGATAAGATGGTTGGGGGTGCAGTCAGTAAGAAACACAAACAAGTTGAGAGAACTTATTTAATTGTTCCAACGTTTTGACCATAGTTTCTAGCCTTCATTAGGGCTAAGAAAAAAGAGCTAGATAACAACTAATGAATACAAGAAAATAATTAAAAGGGGAAAATATAAACAGAATGCCACGAGTAAATAATTATACAGAATGAAAATTAGTAAAAATAAAGTAATGAAAAAAGTGGAAAATAAAACGTTTAATTATGTAAGTACAATAACATAATCAAGGAAAGAAATTTTTTAAATTATATAATACAAAGAAACGTAGAAATATGAATATAATAATTGAATACTAATTAAAAATTAAAATTATGGAAAGAAAAAAAATTAATAAATAAAAGAAAATATATGTAACTGATGAAATATGTAAGTATAACACTAGAATAAAAAAAACAAAATATAAAGTTGAGTTAGACAAAAGAAGTGAATAGAATTCATGACAATAATAAAATGTGCTGAATATAACTAATAACGTGGGTAAGGAGAAATAGGAAGCGAATATAGAAGGGGGTAAAAGAAAGATAAGAAGAGAGAATAAGACAAAAACTCAGCTACTCCTAGGAGATCGCAAATCTAAGTGAGCTAGTGGCGTGGCGGTAAGGCTCTGAATTGAAAAATGCGTTAGGAAGATGACGAAATTACTGGAAGGCGAGAATGCGTTACAAGTTATTTGAATGGGTAAAAGTGAAAAATAGAAGATATTGAAAAACTTTTATTTGAAAGAGGAAAACGTACTAGAAGGTTACGACCAATGTTTACAGAAAATGTTTAAAAATTTTTAAAATATGGGGAAATAAGATTTGTTTTTCTTTCTTTTATTCTTTACTATAATTTAAAACATAGGTATAAATAATAAGCTCAAATAAGCGCCTCGGAGGATTGCTAGGAATGGAAGAGGAAGCAAGGTTAGAAACTAGTGGGTTTGGGCGGTTGGGGAGTTTATTATGGAAGGAATGACATCGAGTTCGGGCTAGATTGGTTACATAAAGAACATTTAGGTCTTTATGGATGGTTTTATTTGTGACAAAATAAGGAGCATTGAGGATTTTACGAAAGATTTTGGATTGTAAAGATTGGATACCAGAGGAACTCGATGGTTTAGTGGAGCCCCAAAGCTCAACTCTGTATGTCCAGATGTGCCTTATTATTGTCATAAATAATAAGCTATAGGTAGCAAGAAAAATGAATTGTATACGAGGATTGTATATAGGAAGTGTAATACTTATTGTATAAACTGATATTTAATCTAGTAGACATTTTCTTACCAGCCTTTATTTTACATTTTTTTATTTCCGATAAAAATAATATTAGTGTTAAAAACAGAATATTAGTTACAATTAATACCCAAGCAATAACTTCCTGTTATCGAAGGGCAACGTCGCAAAACAATTTTAATGCTGATTAATGAAAATCAATTGGAACAGACTGTCAACAGAGATTTTGCAACGACATTACCCCATTCGATAGAATTTTAAAGGCGCATAACTGGAGTTTCTCATATGTTAAAAAAAAATTTAAATCTATACCACTACAACCCATGAAGGGCCAGGGGTGTTGTACTTTGTAAGGAAGTACTGTCACTAGACCAATGGTTGTACGAGGAGGTGATATGGTCAGAATCACGCTACCCACAGAAGGGTCACCACGGCGCCCGAAAATACAGGGCAGAATGCAACAGAAAATATAAGCCACTGCCGGATTCGAACCCGGGTCCAAGGACTTCAAGAAGTTAGTAGCACAAAGCCTTATCACTGAGCTACCCGCTGTCACTTCTTATTTATTTAGAAAATATAAATTAACTACTTCATTATAGATTAACACAATTTATTTTTATAAGCATATCTATTATATTCCATGACAAATAAACCAGTGTGGAATAATCCTACTCTCCTTCAAAGCAAAAGTGAAGCCAAAAAGGCCACGCCCACGAAAGGAAGGTTTACGTTGTGACTAATAGGTATGGCAGCCATTTTAATCTTAACTGAAACAGAAGGCAGCAGGTGATTGCCTGGCATTACTCTGCCACGCCCCTAGACTTCATCGAAAGCTTTTCGCCTTCACTTTTCCAGCCAGCTTACCCTCTTATTATATTTCTTTCTCCAAATTAAAATACTGGAAGTTTATAGATGGGACGGTTCTAGTTTTGATATAATGTTAATGTTGGTAAATTTAAATTTTTTTGTAAATCCCAGCCATTTAAATGTTGTTTTCATTGTAATTTTGTAATCATAGTTCCTGCCAAAAAAAAATACAAAATAGATCTCCTATTTACAAAAGTTAAACAGTAAAAATTGCTTAAATATATTAGTATTTTAAGACCTTAACATCCCATTCGTTGCAGATTTGACCCGAAACAGATATGCGTCTTTTCATTCCAAACTCCTTAACCATCCTAACCCATTAATTCTTAATCTTTCATCCTTAACAATCCCTGATAATCCTCCGAGGCGTCTGAAAAGAAGATGGCCCCGGGACCTTCTAATTTAAATTAATGTTTGAAGTACCACTACTGGGTGGTTCCTTCCCAAGATTTTAAAGTGTATATGAAAACATCCTACATATTTACCTATTGTATTATTTTGTACAGTCGTAAATTACATTAAATAAATAATTTAAAAACAATTAAAATATTTGTATTTTAAATATGTTATTTTCTATTTTATAATAAATGAACTGTTGAATAAAATTTAATACATTTTCGTTTACTTTACACCAACAGTTTCTAAATTTATTTCGCTACGAAAAAAAATTCGCGGCATATTATTCGAGTTAGAAAATTCATAAATTGTTCGCTACAGTTATCCTTACAGCGGTTGAAATGTGTTGAGAATTGAATGTGGAAAATAAGGAGAAAAAAACAGTGCTAAATAAATGCTGAAATAAACCGTATATTTGATATTTAATTTGTTTTTCCTTGTATAATTTTAAAATTTCAACTTAGGAAAATGTTTATGAGAGGACATGATGCCCAGGAATTATAGTATTACCTATTTTAGAATTGGAAATATGTACTTCATTTATCAGGTCATTTCGTGTTTCAGGAGGTGAATAGAAAATAACTTACAATTCAATTTATTTTTGGTTCAAGAAATTTTCGGTTGTTTTATATATTTTTTTCTTTTTTGTTAATTACAAAATATATTGATTATTTTTTATTTACAGGCTGCTTCTTTTTTTTCTTTCTACGCAAAAAGTTTTTATATATTGCATTTTAAGTTATTTATAACTTAAATAATATTATTTTATTAACCTGATTTTATGAAAAAAAATGTTGATGAATTTCTATTACTATTTCTAGTAAGGTATATTTTAAATAGTATTATTTTATTAACTTTTATATTTGTAACTAATAATAAGTTTTGGTTTGGTAGTTTGGCTTCCTCACGCTGTCACATTTTTTGGCTATTTAATATATATCTATATTATTAATTACAAAAATAAATTGACTATTCGTTATTTATAGATAGATAGAAAGCTGTTATATTTTCTGATTTTACGAATGAAATTTTTTTATTATTGTATTTTTAGTTAGTTATATTTTAAATTGTATTATTTTACTAACTTTTATGATTAAAACTAATACCAAGTTTTGCATTTGTAGTTTCCCAGCCTCACCCTCACGTCATCAAATTTATGATTGTTTTACATTTCTTGCTTCCTACGAATACTAATTATTATATATAGTGTATTTTTAGTTAGTTATATTTTAAATAGTATTATTCTATTAAGTTTTATATTTGAAGCTAATACTAATTTCTGTTTTTGTAGTTTTTCTGTCTCACGTCATCAAATTTTTGGTTGTATTATATTTTTTATCTTTTATTAATTATCAAACAAACATTTGATAATTAATAAAAGTCGTTATTTATAGGCAGATAGCTTCTTTTTTTTTCTAGATTTCTTGATTTCTACTAATCAAAACTTTATCTATTGTATTTTTAGTAAGTTATATTTTAAATAATATTATTATATTACCTTTTATATTATAAAGTATAACTTGGTTCTATATAAGTATTTCTTTCTTTCCTTTTTTTTACACTAAGATTCTTCTTTTTTTCACTTTTTCAATAATTGTTTTCTTATTCTGTACTCAGATTTTGTTTATTATTTTAATAAGTCTAATTTAAGAGACTTATATATTTTATTATTAATTCTAATTTATCCTAACACTTTCAAATATTAAAAAAAAAAATTTATTTTCAATTATTTACCAGCACTGCGTCCAAAATAGATGTTTGAATTATTATTGCAGATTTATATATACATGATATATACGATTCGTCGTACTCAGGTCAAGAACGTAACTCACTTACACCTCAATTGAAGATGGCCTGAACTTTGCTGATTGACCTACAAATCATAGCTAGGCATACTAACACGAGAGAATCTCCGGAGAAGAAAAAATTGATAAGAAATGTAAAATCCACAAAGCATAAGACGCCAAGTTAGTAAAAGAACTCTGGGACAAACAGAGCAATAAATAAAAGAACATCTCGACTAGATAAGAGATTTCGGGGTTCCTAAGTAAATGTTTGGGGACGGCTCTATCATATCGTCTCCAAAGCGAAGCCTGCTGCCCTCATCTATATGCTTCACCCATCTTAGAGAATAATTTTATATTATCGTTTATAGTTTAAGAATGAAAATTGAAAAATATTGAGAATTTAGGAATCACTGGGGAGAGGACCTTCACTTCAGAATTTTATTTTTCAAAATATTGTTAATAAATGTATAATATATTATATTGAATACATAACTAATTATAATAATTATATTTTTATTGTAACATAAGTTTCAATATCAATTTAAAAATATATAATATCCCTGGGCTTTTCTGAGTTTAATAAAGAACTTAATGACTTTAAAGTATTAACTTATACAAGTATGAAGTCAGATTAAATAATAATAAATAAGATCGATGCCAATACTCATTGTACTTTATTGATTGTTTAATTATTTTTGGTTATATATCCTTTACTATCTTGTTTTAGTTCATTCGATTCAGATATCTTCGCTTAATTTTTTTTATCTTATACTTTCTATTGTAATTTTAATTTTCGATTTTCATTGTGTTATCTTCTTTGTTTTCTGTGCTACTTTATATGCAGAAATTACAAACATAATTTACTTATAATTTAATGCAAAAATTGTAACTTAAACGATAAGCATGGCTCTTAAAAAATTGACAACTCTCCTTCTTTGGATTTACCATAAAAAGACAACTATATATATAAAAAAAAGGATAATAATAATTATTTACGATTCCTGTTACTTTGAAAATAAGCTAAGATTTGTCGAAACGTTCGCGAAAATAAAACTGTTATAAGAAGGAAAATCGACAAACTTAGATTTTCCATGAAAGTGTACTTTGAATTGAGTAATAATGTTGCATTATGATACAGAAATGAAATATAGACTTTTGTTAAAATTTGTACTTTTTTTAAAATGTATTTACACCTAACTAATGACTGCTGGGAGAGAAGTGCTGAGATCCTGTGATTCTGCCATGCCATCCATATTTGGGTGGCAGGCAGGGCTTGATTCGGGGTTCCCTGGACAAAATGTAAATATTGTAAACAGGTCTTCAAGATTTAATATTGATTATTTGCCTCAGTTGTTTTCTTATTTTATATTATTTAACTCATTTATCCAACAATGTTTAATGACGATGTCAATATATAATTTTATTTTTATCCATTTTGGTTAATAATTAATTATTCTATTATAAGTTCAAAAAAAATTATTATTATAATTTATAAAATAAAATAAACTCAGCTGAAGAAACCACAATTTTTACTTTATTTTATTTTTCCACGAATCTTACACGAATTAATTTATTTTAGGACATAACAATAGTAGTTGAGAGGTAGAGATATAAGTTTGAGGTAAGAGTCCATTCAGTTAAGTGTGATAGTGAAACTGAAATATTTTCATGTAGTGTACATAATAAAATATTTTAATGAGGAAATATATAATTATGGATATATAACAAAAAGGCAATGTAACTACTGATAAAGTAAAAATAAAAAAACTGTAATATTTAAAAGAAAAATAATATTAATATTTTCTTGAGACTGGTAAATTTTTTTATTTTATTAAAATAAATAATTTAAATTCTATCCATTATAGCCTCAAAACCTTTTATTTCTCTTATAAGTCCGACGTTTCGGCCAATCCGGCCATCTTCAGGGACAATCTACTTAATACAACTTTGAAATTATATAATTTAAAAAACTCTAAACTCCATGCAGGCTATTCTGCCTAGGTCAAAAACATCAATTTCTAATTAGTCAATATTCAGTTAAAACAAAATCATAATCATTTATCACAGACACTATTCCTCAAAACTTTTATCACAACAATAAAAAGTTGTAAAAAGTAAAAAACAAAACAAAAAATTGTTGTGAAAAAAAGGTTTAAGGAATAGTGTCTGTGATAATTGATTTTGATTTTGTTTTAAGTGAATATTGACTAATTAGAATTTGATGTTTTTGACCTGGGCAGAATATCCTGCATGGAGTTTGAGTTTTTTGAATTATATAATTTCAAAGTTGTATTAAGTAGATTCTCCCTGAAGATGGCCGGATTGGCCGAAACATTGAACTTATAAGAGAAATAAAAGGTTTTGAGACTATAAAGGATAGAATTTAAATTATTTATTTTAAAATAATATTTATGTTTAAACAATGTTTTTTTTTATTTTGTAAAATATTATACTTATTAGAGAATGTTGATCCTGCAAATGCGGAAATTGTACGAAATAAAAATATTAATAGAATACAAATTAATTTATTTTATTTTTTATTGCGAAGTAACGGTCACAGAGAGGTATCCGAAGAGCGGCGTGCTAAAATATCTATCTGAGGAACAACAAGAACTATAGCGAATGAGTCGAGCAGAAGAAGGACGCGAGACGAGAATTGCGTAACAAGTTGGCACGATGCCTCAACTCAGAGCATCAGCTTCGAGCAACACTTTTCTAAATGATTGACTGCTCTCTTTCCGCCATCTCTAGGAATAGAACAAGCAAGGCTCCATTTACGCTGAAGGGTCAGGTGACGTACGGCGTAAACTGAAGGAATGGAATGGAATGGCGAGAGATGTTGCTCCATTCTATAGCTGATTAACGGCTGCATTCCAATAAATGTTCTGACAGTTCTGATCTTAAGATAGCAAGCAATCGGGAGCAGCAACCAGGCATTTCCAATACAACAAATGAACTTAACCACGAACGTTGCAATATCAATTGATTCGTTTGTATTTATTAATTTCACCATACAAATGTTTAGTAAATAAATATGTAGCGACTACTGTGTTTGCAACGAAACACCCTGACTTCATACTTTTATATAAGGTAATACTTTAAGATCTTCATTAAACTCTGAAAAGCCTAGGGATATTATATATTTTTAAATTGATATTGAAAGTAATGTTACAATAAAAACATAATTATTATAACTTGTTATATATTAAATATAATATATTATACATTTTAACAACTGTAGGAAATGCATATTATGCAAAAAGTTTTGAAAAATAAAATTCTGAAGTGAAGGTCCTCTCCCCAGTGATTCCTAAATTCTCAATATTTTTCAATTTTCATTCTTAAACTACAAACAAGAATATAAAATTATTCTCTAAAATGGGTGAAGCATATAGATGAGGGCAGCAGACTTCGCTTTGGAGACGATATAGATATAGCCTTTGTACTCGCTTCGTGAAACAATGTTATTTAAAGCTACAATAGCTAGAGCAGTAACAACCGTTTGAGTATGTAATATAATTGGGTAACGCAGATAAGAAAACTATTGGAGAGCTTCGGAATGTTTTACCCGATACTACTTAATGATCCGGTAAGAATCAAAATTATAATGGGGGAGATTGTTTACATCGGGACCTGCTCGTGCTATACTGCAGGTCTCCCCAGTGTAATTTTATGATTATAATTAAAATGTGAGGAAAATGGGGGGCCGAAAATTGTGAGACTTTTCTGGCTCATTGTCATGCATATATTTTCCTTAAAGTTTCAAAAGTATTAATCCCTGGAGGGGCAGATAGTGTTATTGTGTAAGTCTTCAATGCAATTTAATTATATGAGATAAATACAGAATAAGGGTATGAGACCCTAGGCTAATGTATATTGCTTATCTGATGAATGACGTTTTCGCCGCCGCGGTTACGTCTTATAGCCTCTACCCTCGTCCAGGTGTAAGGTGGGCGAAATGGTGAAGACCATGAATATTCGCCTGGTGTCTGAAAAGACGTCTTTTCTCTTCAGTGGCTGGCCAGCGTGTCCTGGAGTCTGGCGTGATGGTAGGGGTAGGCCAGGTCCTAGCTTGCATAGTGCATAGGCTGGGGCGGCATTGCAGTCGCGGCGTCTTCGGGGCCTTACGGTGTCCGTGGAAAGGGGGGCATCAGAAAATGAGACCCCCGACCCCGACTTTATATAAAACCAAAAATTAACCAAAAAATTCGGATTATTTAAATCCGACTGAGATCTTAGATAGATACAGAGAATTTGTCGATACAGAGGTCTTGTTATTATGAAATCAATCTATAACCCGTGGTACGTTAGGGTCTTCATTAAAACGGACCCTCCTCAAAGCTACCTAAAAATCAGTTGCTCTATAACTCACTTGAGAATAATTGCCCAACTACTCTCCGGTAAATATGCAATTACTCTAAATGTCGTTCCATAGAAATATACTTCGGACCCATAGAAGCTTTGTCCAGCTTGTGATGTAACGGCCCTGGAGGATTGTTTCCATTTTTTGACATATTGCCTTCTGTACCCTCAGGATTGGATATTAAATTTCTTTTTATATATATTACACAAAACCTATTGCTTAGAGCTGGATACCTATCGTCCCAATGGGATGTATAGTTTTTGTATTGTTCTATTTTTTAATATTATTAAATATTTAGTGACGTTTTTGTTTAATTCTGACAAATGTAGATAGCCCAGCTTATGTATATTGTTTGTTATTAGTTTATATAAACGATCTTTAACTCATAATTTTTGTAAAATTACTACAATTGATTATTTATTTTATGTATTTTACAGGCTAAATCTATTTGTACGGGAGTTGCCCTATAAACAAATAAATAAATAAATTATTATGTAAATTCGATAATTTTGATTGTTCTTTTTGACCGCAACCCTGACCAACCTCTTATATATAATAAAAAAATGTTTATACTGTAACTATTCATATTATTTTATGTCGTGACTATTTATTGTTTGTTTGTTTATTGTTGCTTAAGGGCATAAAACCCTCTGGTCATCAACGCCTATGG
>NW_027107582.1:254150-280342 GCF_000696795.3 Halyomorpha halys | reverse complement strand
GTTATAATTTATAAAGAAGGCGATGTGCTTTTAAAAATTCAAATACTCCTGTAATTTTAGCTTCCTCATCTGCGAGAGTTTCAGATAAATTTGGGGTCAGTCCTATCCTGTTTATTGTTGGCAAATAGTGAGTACACTCTTCGAAAATATGTCTAATCGTAAGAATGGACTGACAATATTTGCACGTGACTATTTATATTAATAGATTACAAAACAAATTTTTCTTTACTAATATTAAGTTGGGCAATGAAGTTGGGTAGCACAAAATTTTTAATTAATTGTTATTCTCTCAGTACAGTTTGAAAGAAGTAAGATGAACCTAATGATGCACTAAAAAACCAATAAATAATAAAATTTTATACCCTTAGCAAACGATTAAATGATTATTTTTATTTTTTTATTTTATTTTTTTTTGAGATGATATAACTATTAAGATGAAGATTAAGTATCAGTTTGAATAAAGATATGCCACTGAGATTTTTTTTTTTTTTACAAGTATATTATCTGTAATAATTATATTGATGAATGATGAATAAATACATCCCCTAGAGAGTCCCAGGTTGTTCTGTTCCAAATTATAACAGAATATTAACTAGAATTGGACCTAACTGAAGGAACTGAAGTGGTCCCTAGACCAACCGCTAGGATGTGGTTTGGCAATCCAATTAGCAGGTAGAGTTTGTAAACAAGTGATTGGAGTACAGCAAACATTCATCAAAGATTTGCTATATCCGACCCTTCGTCAACATCAACCAATTCGGAATTAATATTTTATATCACTCTGCCATCAGTGTAAACAAATTTATTTTTATGCTTTCTGAAAGATTTTTATCTGTATTAATTTTCTTTTGCAATATTTCTTAATTAAGACCCAGTTGACTGGCATTACAGTAAGCAGTCGACTTACTATTATAATTTAACATCAAATTTACTAGATGTATTTTTATGTAAATACAGTCGTAAATGTAAATAGATATATATTTTATTTTTGTTTAATAATTTATTTATTGTTATTTACATCTGTATACACATATACACATCAAGTAAATTTCCTGTAAGTTATATTATGACATGCTACAAACATGTGGAGAATCTACCCATTGATAGAACTCCAAAAACATTTCTAAAGAAGATCTCGAGGCCATCTTCTTTTCAGACGCCTAGGAGGATTATAAGGAAGTGAAGGAGAAGCCAGGTTAGAAACGAGTTTGGGTGGTTGGGAAGTTTATTATGGAAGGATTGGTATCTGGTTCTGGCCAAATCGGCAACATAGGGGAACATTGAGGTCCTGATGGATGATTTGGTTTGTGACAAAGTAAGGAGCATTAAGGATTTTGGACTGTAAGGATTAAATATATTTAAAAAAAAATAATACATAGTTTTAGTTAATTTTGTATATTTATATTACTTTAACGGACCCTAAATATAATTATTTTTTGCAAAGAGTGTTCTACTTATAAATGTTTTCTAAGATAAGGAAGGAGTCCCTCCCATCATGGGATATTGGGGGCGGGACAGGAAGTCAAGATTCCCTCTAATCATTTTAAAAGATTGTAACGTCGTCCTACATCGACTAATAATTATTGTAAAGTCATTTTTTAACGATAAGATAAGAAAGGATATTTCAGAGGGCGTGAGTGGCGGATCTACCACAATTATTAGTTTTAGTTAATTTTACAATATTTTCTTTATAACATTCACTTTTAACGACTATTGGTCGATGTAGGACGACGTCGTTACAAACTCCAGCAAAAACCATAATACTAAAAATAGAGTAAAACTTCTCTTCCTGCCCAATCTAAATAACTGATTATTAGTGGTTTTACGGAAGTATTCGACTTTCAGAAAAATAAAAACAAACTTAAAATATATATAATCATTTGACTTTTTTTGAGATTGACTTATCTTTTAAATAAAATAATTTGTATCCATGTAAAGTCTCAAAACACTCTTTATTATTTCTTTAAATTTCCGACGTTTCGGCCAACTTTGCATTCACCAAGGACAATCAACAATATAAATTTACACCTCACATCTAACAATTAAAAACTTTAACCTTCCTTACAATTTTAAAATATTGTATGATAATAGTGAAATGTTGAGTGCGAGGTGTAAAATTGATAATTAAGATTGTTGATGATCAGGTTGCCCCAAAAGTTGGAAATTTAAAAAAATAATAAAGAGTCTTTTGAAATTTAACTTGGATCCAAATTATTTTATTTCAAAAATTAAAATACTTTTAGATAATTGTTATATAAAGTAAACTTCAAAAATTACTTAAATTATTTCGTTATTGTTTTCGAATAATTGTTTAATTTAAATTTTTAATAATTAAAATAACCATTTATTTAATTATCAAGAGTTTTTTTTTTTCAATTCCCTCCCAAAATGGAATAAACCCAATTTTTTAAAATGTTTTAAAACTTTGGTATTTAGAAAAGCTTAACAACATTGTACTGATCTAGTTGTGGTGTAGTATAATAAAGCTGATCTAATAATATTTGCTTTAAAAAAATAATACCCGACCTATTTATGGATTTATTGAAGAAAATTCATTCCCAAAAGTTTCATTCCCACGCCTTATGTAATATTTTAATATCTTTTAAACACAAATAAAAAAAACAAAAAAACAATAATAATCTTATACAACATAAAATCAGCGAACCTTGGGTTTTTTAAAAAGAAAATTAGCATACAAACGTAAAATATTACGGAAAACAATGGAATATATGACATAATATTTACTTTAGATCAGGAAAATGAAAATGATTACACAATGATGTATTAAACTAATTATTTTTACATAAATAACAAACAAAACCAAAATGGCTGCTGTGTACATTAAAGCGATTTTCCTTAACGAAAAGTACCAATCCAGACATTGGCTACTAATATTGACCAATAATATATCCTTTCAAATATTACTCTGATATTATGTTTTTTATTACTTTCCTTTCCTATATATAAAATATATAGTAAGAGGAAGTAATGCAATAGTGAGAAATTTTTAGTTTTCAATTCAAAATGATTTATGAATGTGTGTGTTTTTGAATGTGGTCCGCCAGTCACAATAACGACACACCAGTGAAGCGGTCCCTCCCCTTTTTTGTCCCGCCCAAAAAATTGACTAATAAGTGAAAGTTCTGTGACGCAACTCATCGGACTTTTCTTTTTTTTTTTTAATTTTGCGAGATAGACATCTTAATTATCAATTTAACGAAAATTCGAGAAGCTAAATGAAAAATGTTCTATCTACAAATTTGTAACTTTTCCTAATTCTTGAAGAAAAAACGTAGCGTAATATTACGTACATAAACTTCCAAATATACATAATATGTATATATATATACTAGGACTAGAAGACTAGAGATGGCTAATCTGTCAGAGTTTAGAGTAGGGAATACTACGAGAGGACTGTTGTGCCAAGTGTTCCACTCAACGTATCCACTCGATAGTACTTGACCTCATACCACTACTCGTACATGCTCCTATGTCTTCGCATCAGGCCGATCATGTTATAGTAGAGATATAATAATACATATATGATAACGTGTATCAATAATAAACAATCAGTAATACGATGACATAAGGCGTTCAATGGCAATAAATTCAACCCAACGCCTATTTCTGAAATACAATCTGAAGTTTTTTTTTCAGTAAATTATTTATCAGTTTATGCCATGCCATTTCAACCAGACAATAAAATAATTATAAAACATATAATTCGAAATAATAGTGTCCGAAATATGATAATATTGCCACCAAAATAACAATATAATCATTCCAATGAGTATAATTAATAGTTTATAAAGTTCAGAATAATCAACAAGCAAAGCAGTTTGACGAAATTCTATTTCTTCAAGTTTTCCTGAAACAAGTTATCTTGCAATTTTGCAATTGAAATTCTTTTATACTAGTATTATTAATATTCGTTTTATTTTATTATTACTATTATTGTTAATTACTTTTTTATTTTTAAAATTGAATACTAAAATAACGTTAAATATGTACAGCCTAAAGGCACATTTTCCTTACACGTGGTAGATTATATTATTACAACAAACATTTTTTTTTTTTTAATTTTAACAAAAACTTTTGATGGAAGAGAAAGATAATTTTTTTTGCAAGAATGTTCACTTTATGAATATTTCATGTAAAAATTATATACAATTTTTTTCTTTAATATAGTTTTTTCTCCTACTTTAATAGATTTTTTCTGATAAAAATAAAAATAAACCCATCTACTCACCATAACCAATGATAAGGAAAGATTTAGAACTCACCTGCAAAAAAAAAAAATTAATAATAATTAGTTTCTAAAATAATTATCTAGCAATATACATAAATAAAAGATAAATTATCCATTGTGACACGACATGTATCTCACATAGTGTACACAACTGAGTCACGAAATTGATTAGATACACGCGTATCTGACGTGAGGCCCTATCAACTGACAACAGCGATACTGAGAGATAAGACAATATTGATTCCAAGCCACAATATTGCCAACTTCAATCATTAAATTACTAAAATTTATTTATTACTTGATTGTAAGCCTATTATGTGATGATAACAGTCGCCAAGACTTTTGAGCCGGGACTGAAAATAACTATTAATTTTTTTTCATATTTGGATATTTAAATTTACAATAATTAAATGTGACAAATGTTTCAGAACACACGACAATATTAGAAAGGAACTAACCAATAGTGATACTTCAATCATGGCATTAAATTAGAAGATCCCGTGGACATATTCTTTTCAGACGCCATGGAAGATTAGGGATTGTTAAGGATGAGAGATAAGGAACTAATAAGTTTGGGTAGGTAAGGATCTTGGATGAAAGGAGGTTTATCTATTATTATATCTAAAAAATTTATTTCAAAAGAGTTACAAATGAAAATTTCATCGACATTTTTATAGTTAAAAATTTACAATTTATCTCTGAAACTCTAAAATAAAACTTTTTTTTCTATTTTTTTTAAGTAAGTTTAAATAAGAAAATAATCAATATTAATTTTAACTGGAATATTGCCCTGACATATATTGACAACTATCACACCAGACGAGATAGTGATACAATACTGCCAAAAGAGTAAATAATTGATAGTAACTATCATGCAGTTTACACCATAGTGGTTCTAAAGTGTCATAATGTAGATGACCAGAATACAATCATGACAGTTTGACTGTCGGAACATGTATTGTCAAGTATCATACAATGTCTTGTCACTTACTTATTATGGACCTGGTGCGACAATACAGCTACGACAGTGAATTGCATTATTTTAGTTTCAGTTACATATGGTATTGCGATCTATCTTAAGCCTTATTTGATTATATTATTATAAGATATTATTACTCCACTAAACTATCAAATTCCTCCCGAATCCAATCCTCACAATTCCAAATCTACCTTAAAATCCACAATACTCTTTACATAGTCAAAATTAAATCCATAATGACATCAATGTTATCGATTTGGTCAGAATCAGAAATCCTTTCATGGCGAACTCCCAAACCACCCAAACCCACATGTTTGAAAACTTTCTTCTTAATATCCGATAATCCTCCTATGTATCTGAAAAGAAGATGGCCTCGAGACCTTCTAATCTATAAATGTTATATCTATTTATGGGTAAATTATTACACAATACAGAGTCATATTATTATACTATAATTTACATCACATTTGGAAGCTGTATTTTTTTTAGCTAATATAGTTTTACATTTCAATATGTATAATTTAAAAAAAAAAATATTTTTTTTTAGGGAATTTTTCCATTTACTTTTATTATTTATCTTATTACGATTATGAAAATGTAACCAATCCGAACCAGATACCAATCGATCCATTATAAACTCCCTAACTACCCAAATCCACTAGTTTCTAACCTTGCTTCCTCTTTCATTTCTGACAATCCTCGGAGGGACCTAAAAAAAGATGGCTTCGAGATCTTCTAAAGTAAAAACTTTATTAGATCATACATCAAATTTACTGGATGTACTATTATATACACTTGTAAATTTCAATAAAGTTATAAAAAAAAAAAAAGGATTATGAAAAAGACACAGGCATATTGTTGCTAAATGTTGTAAGTATAGGATTGTGAGCAGCCTAATTCAAAGTCAGACAGCTTTGTCACATCATCTTTCCTCCACCTCAGTTGTTCCCTGTTTTCCTCTCCTAGTTTTTTTTTCATAATAAATTATTATTACTTCATTAGAGTTTAATAAAAACGAACTACAAGCCAATCAAAATGACAGTAGACAAAAAGGTGAGGAGCTTAGCTGGTCTGTTGTGTGACGTCTCGATTTAGCAGACCAATTATAAGACTCAACGTTGTTAAATGTTATATCGTTTTTAACATGCTAAAAGAAGGAAATATTTTTCTTTTCAACATATTAAACTAAAGATCATGACTATCTCTATTATATAAACAAAATGTTATATTGTCTTTTTTACAATATTAATTTTAACAGTCATAAATAATCCAACATAAAGTATAAGAGCAATATCGAAATTGCCTATACAGAAGAGGAGCGTAGAAAATATCAGAAAAATACAAGCTTCTATAGCGTGGCTATATTGCTTTCGAAGCGAACTGAAAAAGATTCGCTGATGCAGAAGGAAGAGAATTACATGGGAGAAACCTCAAACCCGTAGAGAGAACTTCTCGTATTGTTTTTTCTCACGGATTGTGCAGTACTAGCGGTTTGTTCCTCCGATATAGCTCATCCACTTCTCGATCTAATACCTACATAAAAGGGCAATAGGTCTTTATTAAGGGCTTTATGAACGGATTGCATTTAGGCAATGTATCGAGACTCTTAGCTCCGACTTAGGGAAGATAAAACTTTATCTGAGGACAGTAAAGTCAAAAAAGAATTTCACTCCTTATCTGTATCCTTATTGTCTGGGTTCGATGACCCCACAACGCCGTGTTCCACATTTTATTGTGGCACTGGAAATACTGCCTAAAGGTGAATCTATTGCTAATGCTTTAAACGACTATTTCCACTCTGACAGATATCTGTCATGCAAGTAGTAAAAAAATAATTAATCAAATTTTAAAAAAATTTACAGAAAAATAGTGATGTAATTTTCTTATTTATTTATTGACGTTTACAACTGTATTTACATAAAAATACATATAGTAAATTTGATGTTAGATTATAATATTATGATACAAGCATGTAAAGAAACAAACCATCGGATAGCACTCTAATAACATTTTTACATAAGAAAAGCTCGAGGCCATCTTCTTTTCAGGCGCCTCGGAGGATTGTCAGGAATGGAAGAGGAAGCAAGGTTAGAAACTATTGAGTTTGGATAATTAGGGAGTTTATAATGGAAGGATTGATATCTGGTACAGGCTAGATCGGTTACATACAGAATACTAAAGTCTTTATAGATGATTTTATTTGTGACAAAGTAAGGAGCATTGAGAATATTAAGGACTGGATACGAGAGCAATTCGAATTAGAAGAACCCCAAAACTCCGTATGTCCAGATAGGCCTTATTATAGTCACACAAATGAGTCATTTGTAATTAGTTGGAAGCTTAGACTGTTCAGTATCCTGGCATTTTAAGTCTTGTACGCGCATTCCCAGTCAGTCGTTAGTCCAGATGTAGTCCTAGGTAACGGATCTGTTCGACAGGAATAAATGGGGTATTATTTAAGGATATCGTGGGACAGGAAATCATGGGCTTACGACGAAGGGTAAATGTGATTTGGTGGGATTTATTGAAATTTTTAATCTTAAAACTGAGCTTATAAATAAATGTTTTCTCGTTTTGATGGATTTTATGTCAACAGTAAATATTTACTTTTACTCAACTATATATGAAAATCACTGTAAATTAATTAATTGTAAATTTACAAACTATAACTATTATTGGAAGATTATTGATTGACCGTGTGTAAAGATGAAAGGAATATGGTCCGGGTGCGGTCAAAAAAGAACAAAAAAATAGTAATGGAAGATTATTGATTGACCGTGTGTAAAGATGAAAGGAATATGGTCCGGGTGCGGTCAAGAAAAACTCAAATAGTAGAAATATACTAATTTAATGAGCCAACGTTTCGCCCCACGTTGCAGGGCTTCTTCAGGGCTATTTTGACGGCAGTCAAAACTAAAATGACTGTCATTTTAGTTTTGACTGCCGTCAAAATAGCCCTGAAGAAGCCCTGCAACGTGGGGCGAAACGTTGGCTCATTAAATTAGTATATTTCTACTATTTGAGTTTTTCTTGACCGCACCCGGACCATATTCCTTTCATATAACTATTATTGATAATTATTAAATCATATCATTTACAGTATTTAGTATTTACATACTCCTATTTATTTAATTTAACGTTAAAAGAAGTGGAATATATAAGGGATGATTTTTAGAGGTATAAATTAACGAATAATCGGCTTCCTACCATAAAATTAGCAGATGTTAATTAACTTAAAATAATTTGATAAAAAAATTAATAAATGATTTATATGAGGAGATGATTGGGGGACAGAAATAAGTGAAAAATTATTTTTTAGTGCCAATGTTTCGGCCAGAATTTCAGGCCTTCATCGAGGTTAAAAACAAAAACAAGAAACAACGATAATGATGGAACGGAATTAAGGGAAAAAAAATTTAAATAAGAAATACAAAGATGCCAGATAATGTAGGAACATAATTATATAATACTAATATTAAAAGTAAAATTGAAAAAAAAAATAATATATACATTACTAAATAATGTGAAGTAATATTTTAATATTAATATTTTCTTAGAATTCCCCCCCCCCTCCCCATGGAACGGGCTTAGACACCACGCGAATATTATTACTTTTGGTTTCTCTCTTGTCTTTGTTTTTCCTTTCCCTCGATATTTTCCTCATTATCTCTGCGTTCCTTTGTTTTCTTCCTTCTGTTCACGTGACCCCTTTTTTGGAATTTCTCGTCCCCACAAAAACCTTGATTTCCTTCAGTCTTTTCCTATATCTTTCTCCATCCAAACAGTCCTAGTCCGTTATTCCTAGTCTATCCGTTTCTCCCTTCATCTGCCTGATAAATCCTCCTAAGCTTTTGTATTCTTGAATTTTTTGGAATATTTTCTTGTTCAGTCTTTCCGGGGCTTACCATATGTCAGTGAAATTTTAGTCTCCTGATCCGTATTTCTGTTTCTAGGTCCTTTGCTTCTTTGTAAAATGCTTTATTGGGTCTTAGCCTGTATCCTTCTAGTGTCTTTGCTGGGGCCGTAAATGATTCTTAAGTTTCCGACTCGTATAGTACAATCGGTTTAACGACTGTGTACTATTTTATTATATATAGTCTCAATATTTTAATAATATTACACCATTTATTTAGTAACATTAAAACACTTTTTTCCATCGTCAACTATCTACTCATCATAATAAATAATTCGATTGAAATGCTGTAGAACAGATTCGTTATCTTGGACTACACCTTGACAAACGATTAACCAGGAATCCTCAGACAAGACTGAAAAGACAGGGAACTGCACGCAGATTCCGACTATTACAGCACTTACTGGACAAACAGTCTAAACTTCTAACTCATTACAAAAGACTGTTCTATATGACAATAATAAGGCAACCTAAATGTTCCTTATGTAACCGATCTAGCCCGAATATGATATCATTCCTTCAATTATAAACTCCCTAACCACCCAAACCCACTAGTTTCTAACCTTCCTTCCTCTTCCATTCCTGGCAATCCTCCGTGGGGCCTGAAAAGAGGATGGCCTCGTGACCTTATATTGTAAAATGTTTTTAGAGTTCTACTACCGGGTAGTTTCTCTACATGTTGTATATTATCATTATCATTGTGTCATTATGATCAAATTTGGTTGTTGTATTTTTTATATAGTTGTAAATATTAATAAATAAATAAAAAAAAAATTGAAATGCACATCCTCCATGTCTCAATATAATAATTTCTTGCAAATCTTCAACATTTGCAACTTGGAACACCAAATTAAATATCCCAATGGATATAATAAACTTTAAATAAAACCAATATAAGAAGAAATTAAAAAAAAAAAAAAAATAGCTAGAGTACTAAGAGCTGTCAAAAGTTGGAAGGCAGAATCAGTGAATGAATACAGGCATTATGGCGCAAGTCCGTAGAGCGCCGAGCACGGATAGCATGTGTTTTAACTTAATTAAACTAAGAGACTGTAAGTAAGCTCTCCAATTTAGCCATGTAGGACACGCCAACCTAATTAAACACCACTCAACCTAGTTAAATTCCCTTCGGATCAACCTGAAGAATAAAGCAAAATTATCAGCAGGCATGAGTTTAAAAACAAATAGTAAAATATTAGGATATCTTCGATTTAATTTACGAAACGTAAATGTCTATGACTTGGACATAGCCCTACTCAATTTATAAGCTAATAGACGCTAAGAGTGGGGAATAAGCCACACCCCTTGAAGGCATCCAAACATTAGAGACTGGTAATTTTTAAATAAATAATTCAAAACACTATCCAATTATAGTCTCAAAACTTTTATTTCTTTTACACGTCCAACGTTTCGGCCAATTCGGCCATCTTCAGGGACAATCTACTCAATTCACTATGAAACATATAATTTAACCACTCTGAAAACTTCATACAGGCTATTCTGCCCAGGTCAAAACATTTGTATCTAATAAGTCAAATATCCATTAAAAACCACAGTCAAAATTATTTCTCTTTAACCACTATTAATACAATTTTATCACAACCTTGCTTGTCGTGTTATGATAAAAGGTTGTGATAAAAGTGTATTAATAGTGGTTAAAGAGAAATAATTTGACTGTGGTTTTTAATGGATATTTGACTTAGATATAAATGTTTTGACCAGGGCAGAATAGCCTGTATGAAGTTTTTAGAGTGGTTAAATTATATGTTTCATAGTGAACTGAGTAGATTGTCCCTAAAGATGGCCGAATTGGCCGAAACGTTGGACGTGTAAAAGAAATAAAAGTTTTGAGACTATAATTGGATAGTGTTTTGAATTATTTATTAAAGTTAAAGCGATTTTGTACATTAATTTAAGTATAAAAAAATTAATTCCAATAAATCCCACAAAATCACATTTACCCTTCGTCGTAAACCCATGACCTCTTGCCCTACAGTATCCTTTAATAATACCCCCCCCCCATTCCTGTC
This sequence comes from Halyomorpha halys, assembly GCF_000696795.3. Classification (NCBI taxonomy): domain Eukaryota; kingdom Metazoa; phylum Arthropoda; class Insecta; order Hemiptera; family Pentatomidae; genus Halyomorpha; species Halyomorpha halys. The sequence continues at coordinate 269,171 of NW_027107582.1, read as the reverse complement.
GAACAGATCCGTTACAGAGGACTAAATCTTGACAAAGAATTGACATGGAATCCTCAAACAAGACTTAACAGGAAACTGTTCGTCGATTTCGACAATTACATTTACTATACAAACGGTCTAAATTGCCAATTCATCACAAATGACTGATCTACATGACTATTATAAGGCCTATCTGGACATACGGAGTTGAGCTACGGGGCTCCACTAAACCATCAAATTCCTTCTGAATCCAATCCTTACAGTCCAAAATCCTTCGTAAAATCCCTAATTTTCCTTACTTTGTCACAAATCAAGTCATCCATCAGGACCTCAATGTGCCATATGTTGCCGATTTAGCCATAACCAGATATTCCTTCCATGATAAACTTCCCAACCACAAATATCCACTTCTTTCTAACTTGGTTTCTCCTCCATTACCTAACAATCCTCCTAGGCATCTGAAAAGAAGATTCGAGGCCATCTACATGTTTGTATCATATCCCTACTATGTCACCTACAGGAAATTTAGTTGTGTATATGTTTATACAGTTGTAAATAACAATAAATAAATTATTTTAAAAAAAATTAAGAATCTGTAAAACCGTCCATTCAATTGCAAATGTGAAGAGAATAGAAGTTGTAGTAAATGTTATTTCCAACAGTTTGATACATCTATAATGAATTCACTAAGTCGTTTTTCTCTTCTATATTCAGAATAATTTCAATGTGAATATTAAGAATCACGCCGTTTTCTAATTTCAGAAGATTTTTAAATATTCCTCGATTAAACAGTCTTAAAGTCTCCTCTTCCCGTTTTAATCAAGTATTCCAAAAGTAATATAGGATCGTCACTTCCCGGGGGTCTTAGTGGGAAGGTCCGGCCTGGAAGGATGCCCTTTTTTGTGTTATAATCTCCTCTTGTGACATGTTCACCGACCAACCTACTCACTATAATTTATTAAAAAGCTACCACGGACATTTATTAAAAAAATTTTTATCTGACCCCCATTTTTTTTTTAAATGCCATTTCGGGTATACAGAGTGCGGCACGAACTCTCGACTGTCGTCAATTTGCGAAGTCAAATATGGCGTACAGGATATAATATATAATTTAGTCTAATATATAATACGGTAAAATATAACATAGGATTTCTGTGGGCTATAACCTTCGATTTACACGATTTTCGCGACTGAAAACAAAAATAAAGCAAATGTAAATATCAGCAAAGTTGGTAGTAGATTGTAAAAATTTATAAAAACGGTACTAGATAACCTATAAATTAAAATGTATTATATATGTAATGTATGTATTTATAAATGTATATTTTACTATATAAAATCAATAATAAACCAGTGAAATTTTTTTGAATTTTTTAAAAGTATTAACACACTAAAGTTAATAATTGATTCCGGTTGAGGAAATTCGAAAGTTAATTAAAACACAGAGAGAACAAATATTTATCAGTTAGCAGTTCTAAAAAAATACAAACGTGTCAATACAACCGCTTGCCCGAATTCCCTTTAACTATTGCCCGAAAACCGACATTCGGTATCAAATTCAGACCAACTAGTACAAGCCAATGTAAATTACTCATATAAAAGAAGCTTGGGCATGAGTGAATTTTTCATACTTTGGCAAATGTAAAGAGTGGTGAAAGAAGCATAAGGTAGAAAATTGGTGGAAAAGTTTTTTTTTTTTAAATTTAAATAAACTTTTTTATTTGCTACAGAACATTTTATTTTATAATAATTTTACTGGAATATCTCTGGTCCGGGTGCGGTCAAAGAAAAACTCTCAATAGTGATTAAATTATTTATATTGAGCCTACGTTTCGCCCCACGTTGCAGGGCTTCATCAGGGCTAAAAAAGATACAAGCACTTAAATGATGTAAAAAAATAAATGAAAAATTAAAAAGATGTACAATGAAACATAAAAATTAAATATGAATAATAAAATATTGTTAAAGGTAATTAATGAAAATGGAAATAATAACAGATAGAAAGAAGAAATCTTAAATGTATTCATGATGTGCTAAATGTAAAATGTTATAAGTATAGGATTGTAAGCAGCCCTATTTAAAGACATGCTAAATGTTAAATGCAAAAGAGCTCCTAGCGGATTTTCTGAGCAACTTGTTTTATAACCTTCCCTTCCAAAGCTACATGTCATTGTTTACTTCTGTTTCGATTCACTATTATTATTGTCATCCATTGCTTTATTAGTTATAAAAACATCCAAAACAAAAACTACGAGCAAGTAACCTAATACCACAAATAAAACGGTGACGAGATCAGCTAGTTTTGTTACGTGACTTCATTCTACATTTAACAGACCTAATAACAGACTTTAAACTACGTTATATGTTATATCGTTGTAACATGGCAAAGGAAGGAATTACTTCTCCATTTAATATGAGTTTTTCCACTGAAAACGCTTTAAAATGTTAAACTAAATATACCCCTATAAAATACAGACCAAACTAAGAGATGGAAAAAGGAGGGTAAGAAAAAAATAAAAAAAATTCTATCGCTCAGTTTGTACTGTATTTTATATTTCTTTTTTTAAAAAATATTTTATTATTTCCTTTTTCACTAATTGTCTTTTAAATTTTATTATTCTTATTTAATTTTCACGTTTCATTGTACATCTTTCTACATCTTAAACTACTCATATTGAGCCAACGTTTCGTCCCACGTTGCAGTGCTTCATCTATTTGACAGCACCTGGACCATCTTCCATAAGTTTTTAATTCTTCAATTGAGTTTACACCATTTAAGTGTTTGTACCTTTTTTGGCTCTGATGAAGCCCTGCAACGAGGGACGAAACGTTGGCTCAACATAAATAGTTTTTATCACTATTTGAGATTTATTTGACAGCACCCGAACCATCTTCCTTTTATTTTTTTAATAATAATTTTACTACCTTAGATAGTTCCTTCAACCTAATATGAAAAATAAATATTTTGTTTCAAGAACAATGGAGATTCCAACATTTTCTACAGCTTGTAAAACACTTGACATAATTTATTTGTTTCCTCACTTATTGCATTTCCCGCCTTTGCTAGATCTGTAATTATAAACAATTATAATAATAGACATCTCCAGTAAGGACTAACCCGCCCAACTATTGTCCGCTCCCTGGAGATCTAATTAATCCGCCGGCGGCGTGAGGACAATGGCGTTAAGACAAAGAAGTGGATGAGAAGAGATGCGACAGCTGAGGGTAGCTCCTTTGTTAAGGAACACCTTTAATAGTATCATGCAAATAGTTCTCCCAGCTCGCCTGGATTGAGGGAAAAGAGGTACTTGTAAAGGTAATCATTTTATTTATGTAGTACTAGCAGAGCCGACAATCCTTCGCTATTGCTATATTTGAGGATATATATATATACACTAATTGAACGCTATTGAACCATTGATATCAATTCATACATAAATGAAATGATAAGACGGTATGTATAGTTACATAAATGGTAACGAATATGTTCACTTGCATAATCGATAATATAGGTCCGTTCATTTTTTTTTCTTATTCTTTTAGACAATGTTATTATCTATAATATATTCTCATACATATACTACATAAAATAAGAATAGGTTTCTTTTAATAATCCTTATTTTGTTTCAATATTAGAACGATATTCAGATAATTCAGACTAACTCACCAATCAAAGTGTGGTTAAAGATTTTTTAAGAATGGAACAAAGTTGATATTCGATTTTAGCACCTCATAGAACTCTTAAATTCGAATTTTAGAAAAAATCTGAAAATAAAATTTTTGTCCCAAAATTTTCGCCTTACATTACTATTGAAAAATAACAAAAAAATATAATTAACTTCAAAATAACTCAACCAATCTACACCACAAAGTGCACCAAAGGGCACAATCAAATTGAACAAAGTTACAAAAATATACCATCAAAATTCAAATAAACTGTTAAGATAGTAAACAATTGTTCAATAAGTCAATATAAGATAGTTCATAAGTAAAGGAACTTTAAGAGACGACGTGGGACGTTGAAGCATTGATATCTTGTTCCACTTATCGAAGCAAACTGTTGAACAAACACTCCTACACAAGCAACACATGATAAGGCTCAAAGAGAGATCTTCGAGGAACATATCAGTGCGAAGGCAGGAACTATTACAACAGTCAAATCTGAGGACGACACTTGTATGTCCGAACGATATAAGTAAAATGGGTCCAATCACAAAAAAGGAACGATAAATGTGAAAATCATCGAAGTATATAAAATAATAAAATATGAATGGGTATGAAGTATAAATAATATGTGGTAAAAAAATTTTCTACTTATCGAAATGTTTTTTTTTATTAAAAAAAATATTTATTCCGACTTTTGGAGTGCTCCATTTTCAGGGTACTTCCACAAATTTCAAAAACAATAATATTCTAATAAAAACCAATTTATCAATTATTATTTAAATATTAGTTTATATAAAAAATATATACAAATTACGCTCTGATAACAATAATATTCTTTCTCTTACTTCTAAACTTATCAGACTAAAAAGGAATTGACCTTTGTACTAATCCTTGCTATATTTGCTTGCTAAGCCTTCCACATATTTATCAGTTCTCGTTATATACATATATAAACATACATTTTTAACGAACATTTAAATAATAATTGTTAAACAGGTATTTTTATTATTATATTATTTTTGCATTGTTTTTCAAATTTGTAGTAGTACCTTGAAGATGGAGTAGAACTCCGAAACGTCGGTATGTAGTTTAAATATTTTTTTTTTTATTTTTGGAAAGGAGAAAATCGCTAAATATTTATATTGTTATAAAATTATTTTTAACGTTTATCTTTGTATAAGTAGTAGTTTTTATGATATTTGACAAAATAAAGTCACAAAATGTTAATTTCTAGTTGTTCTTATAAAATGTTTGATTTTGAAAAAATATATCTCTGGAACCATAAAACGTACATATGTCTGCCAGAACTCAAAATGAAGGTAATTTAACTTACTATAAATTAGAAACGTATCTTTGTAAGGGTAGTAATGTTTACGAATATAAATTTATTACATAAAAATTCGTCTGAATAACTATAAATCAATTTATTTTAGCAAATATCATGGTAACTACTACTTCTTTAAGAAGACTTCTTAAACTACTTTATAGTCCATCGAACTAACTTTAATTTGAGTGCTAATAGACATCTGTACATCAAATAGTTTCTGAGATATAGATTACGCAAAATAAATTCACTTACTACTGATCTTTCAGTACATTTTTTTATGAAAAGTTGCTTTTTAAAAAGCAATATCTCGAATACTATCGAACGTAAATAGCTCTGTTAGGGCTTATATTTTAGTAAATTTACTCTCCTTTAAATGATGTTCACTTAGGTTTTCTTGTGTTGTTGGTAGTTTCAAAGATATAGATCTCTGAATGAAAAATTATTATTTTTTTTAACGTTTTGAAAATTTCGAATAGTAATAATACATAGTTTTTATGTAGGGATGGAAAATTGGGGTAATATAACTGCCTTTTTTTCTTCCTCTTTGGCTCTTGCATTATAAGGTTTTCCTCAAGTGAATAAGAACCACAAAAATTATTATCGTTTATTATCATTCTTTATTATATTTTAGGTTCCATACGTGTACCGTAAAGAATGTAATATCTGGAAAATCTTCGGTATTTTATTTCAATAATACATAATTCTTCTTATTTATGTTTTTCTTTTGTTTAATGTATTCATCGTTTTTCTTATTTATATTTACTTACTCATGGTTTTTTTGTTGTTCTATATTAATTTATTTGCTTATATATAAACAAATATATTTTATAATTTTATTAAAAATGTTATCAGATATATCACTTATCTCTCGAGTCTGTCATAGATGTAATATTTATCAATAAATATAATATTAAAAACTGTTAAAGTCGATTTCATAGTCTGACTTTTCTCTTATTTACTTAAATTTAAAACAAAATTCTTTTCGTTAGTTTTTTTTTTTTTTTTTTTTTTAAGCTAATGGTATGCTGTTGAGACTAAAACATTAGAAGTGGTCTACTCCAGTGACAGTCCAAACATTACGGAATTTATTAGGCAAGACGAAAGCAAGGAATGGAAAAAGACGCCAAAAGGGCGCTAAGCCGTAGGAATAGTAAACAGGCAAACAGCTGAGAGGTTCGGGTCGAGCTAACCTCACCACCACCCTAAAAAAAAAAAAGTCAAAATAAACAACAGTAAAACAGTTTGTCCTAGAAGACCTGACTTATGGACATCATGTGTGAGTTTAGCGGTTAAGATCTTTTAGTCCAAGGTATTTACAGAATTTACTATAACTATCCTATACCTTCAGCCCTACGGAAAATTAATTATTATTATTAACTTAAAAAAATTAACATGCTATTGAAATAAAAACAATTCAATGCATTTCTATTTTGTTGTCGATGTTTTTCCTCGTTTTGTTTCTATTTAATACCAGAATATTGAGATATTTGTTATTACTATAATTAGAATATTGTTATATTATTTATCTTTAGAACAGAAAAAAAAAACGATAACAACCAATGAATACAAAATAAAATTATTCTGAATCTTCAATACTAAAATAAAATCATCCTGTTTATATTATTATTTTGTGTTCATTAGTTGTTATCGTGTCCTTTGTTCTTAGCCCTGATGAAGGCTAGAAATTCTGGCCGAAACGTTCGCATTATTAAATAAATTTTTACAACTAATTGGAATCATTTTCTGACCAGAACCCCCAGACGAATTTAATTTTTAAGTTAAGATCGCGTTGAGCGGTGTAACAATATAGTTTACAAAACAGAATTAAAAGAAACTTGTGATGTAAAGCGTATTAACTACAATTTCGGGCCTATTAAGTTATTCCTAGGCAGTAAGATCTCGAGTTAATTTGTTGAAAGAGTGATTAATGATTAATCTATACGAGATAATGGCGACCCATTGATGAAAAAAGAAGAAGTGCTAAGTCAATTAGTCAACTAGTCCTTTTCTAAAGGAGTTTTTATATTGAGCTTCGAGACAATGAGATCAAATTCCACTAATCTCATCCCATGAATATGCAACAGGTTTCACTTTTTATTACGGTCCTATCTTCCTCCTCCCCTTGTTTTTCTCCCCCTTGTTTCTCTAGGATTAAATGGAAATTTTTATAAATGGATAAAATTACTAGAGAAAACATTTTAAAATTGAATTTTAGCAAATTGCTAAACCTAAAGTCCACAACTTTATTGTTCCTGGCAGAATTGTAGGTTATCGGTCCAGAGACGGGCGCCAATTATTTTTTCATGATTAATATTTGTATTTTTGAATGTTGTTAATAATAAGCTTGGTATATTTTAAAAAAAAAAATCTGTTCTATAAAGATGGTGTGATGAAAAATAAAATTACTTATAGACTTATGAATAGATATAATCCTTTCTTTGGGCGACTTAGTCATTTTCCACAACCATCGACGACTTTCTATGTAATATATTATTTATTTGTTTAATCTTTGGCTCTTCAACGATATATAATACGTCTATATTACTAATCTTATTCCCAAATATATATTTTTTTTAATTAGGAAAACATTTCTCCCTTATATCTTCATAAATTTACAATACATAAATTATCGCATGTACGATATAGTATTTTATGTTTTTTTCTTTTAAAGTGTTTAATATAGCTTATTTTATAATGATAATAGGACCCGATTTTTTTCTTATGTAACCGCTATTTAGTCTCAAAATAGGCATTTAAATTTAATATATATTTTTTTACCGCGCAAAAAAGCAAGCCATCATTGTATTGGCATGACGTCAGTCCGACATAAACATACACTAGGTTTATCTACGCTGTGTAAGTGTTATTGTAATTTAATTCGTTTTTTTTTTTTACTTTTCTTTTTTATTTAAGCGGTTATGTACTACGAGTTATATTCCTTATCGTACTCAATTGCAAAAATACTACTATAAAGATCCCAAAAGGTTATTTCAGTGCCGAAAGATGTCAAAGCTAGAAGCATTCGGCTAAAGCCTTCTGAAGGTTGGAAGGATCCGAAAATGTTATCGAATCTAAATAATAGAGAAAATTTTTGTGAAGAACACTTTGATGTAAGTGTAATGCAAGATACAATTTGTAAGTTCATTAGAGGTACAAGATTTGATTTTGGCTTCCAGTAGGAAGACGATATGGAGTATTATCTTCGACACAAAATAATTGGTTCAGAAAAAAAATAATATTGAAACCTGACTGAAGATCATCTAGAGCAGAAATGCTGGTTTGTTGCAAACAAATTCGCTAATGATAAAGTAATCTATTACTAAGTCATCTAAAACAGTTTAACTAAACTGAGTTTTAGCCAGCCTTCTCCGCTTGACCCCTGATGAAGACCTGAAACTGAAACTCGTCGAAACGTTGGCATAAATAAATATTTTTTTGTTTATTTATGTTGTCCTTTGCTGACCGCACCTCAAAAAAGCGCAAAAAGCGCTAAAGAGTGAATCGCTAAATAAATTTTATTTGTTTATGTCTAAGCGACGTAACATACAAAACCATCAAGGCAACTAGCGTTTTCCTTCCTTAATAATATTAGTTTTCAAAACTAAAATTAAAAATTAATCCAGTATCTATATTAATTAAAACAATTCTTTTTTCTATTTATTTATTGCAATTTACAACTGTATTTACGAAAAAAAAAAGACACGTTAAGTAACTTTGATGTAATATAAAAATCGAGTTATACAGGCATGTAGAGAAACTACACAGTGGTAGCACTCGAATCATATTTTTACACTAGAAGGTCTCTAGGCCATCTTCTTTTCAGTCGCCTCGGAGGATTTTCAGGAATAGAAGAAGAAGCAAGGTTAGCAACTAGAGGGTTTTGATGGTTATGAAGTTTATAATGGAAGGATTGACATCAGGTTAGAGCTAGAGATCGGTTACCAATGGAACATTAAGGTCTTTATATATAATTTTATTTGTGACAAATTAAGGAGCATAGAGGATTTTACGAAGGATTTTAGATTGTAAAGATTAGATACCAGAGGAATTCGAAAGCTCCATATGTCCAGATAGGCCTCATTACAGTCATGTAGATCAGTCTTTTGTAATGAATTGGAAGTTTGGACCGTTTGTCTAGTAAGTGCTGTAATAGTCGGAATCGACGTGTAATTTCCTGTCTTTTCAGTCTTGAGTGAGTATTCCAGGTAGTCGTTTGTCCAGATGTAGTCCAAGGTAGCGAATCTGTCCAACAGGGGTAAAGGCAACATTATTGACGTATATACTGTAGGACAGTCAGTAGGTTTACGGCATAGGGTAAAAGTAATTTGATGGGATTTGTCAGGATTTATTTTAATCCTCCAATTAAGACACCATTCTTCGCGGGCTGCGATATGGGATATGAGAGTTTGGGATACAATTAAAAGGTTATTATTAACAGCGAGCACACATGTGTTATCGGCATACGTGGTAAGGATAGTGTTAGGATTGGTTGGGATGTCAGCTGTATAGCTTGTGTAGAGGATAAAACAAATGATTGGGTTTCAGAATTAACTTACAATAATATTAACATTATTTCAATTTTTTTTCCATGTCGCAAAATACACTATTACAATCAACAAATATTATATAATAAAAGTTAAGACAGAAAATACTCTTGTGAAGGTGTATAATCCTCAGAGCCAGCGGTGAGAAACCTGGAGTTCGCACACTCAGCAAATGCCGTAGCTTCCCCGAACGGTCGAAGGTCTACTTCAATATAAACTGCCATTCCGATCGTTTAAACTCGATTTGTAAATCGATATCAAATTTTAATTTTTTTAAAGAGTACTAAAACGATTGTTATATAATTTTAATCGTTAAATTACATTCTACATTTGATGGAACTAGCTACTATTACACCTTACCACTTTAATGGTCTGAAAGCCCTTTAAAAAAAGTTTATAGCAAAGTTTAGGGAAATGTAATAAGCATGCTGTTAGTGTATTTAAAAAATGTGGTGTAGCTTGTGATGAAGTATCAATATTTTCGGAAAAAAAAAAAGAAGATGAAAGTATGATTAAAAACCTCGTTATTTTACTTTTGCTATACAAATTTGTATTTTAGCGTTTCGCGAGGTAGAAATAACAAATTTAAATTTTATTTTTGTCTAGAATATAACAGTTTAAAAAAAAAAAAAGTTAAAATGCGACTGGAAAAGATCGTCTGTTCCCGTTTAAATTGGATAGCACTACTTTTCTCTGTTAGTTGTTGTTGCTTAAATATAAGGGAAAAAAAAATACTAACGGTTATCAATGCCACTCCTTTAGCTATTTATAAAATTCTTAAATACTTTGTATTTATACATTGATTATTTCTAAAAATGAAAACTTTAGTTTTTCCAAATAAATAAAATTACTTCCTTTGGGAGATGATTTAAAAAAAAAAAAAATGTCATTTAAGCCTTTTGATACTATTTTAATCATAATAAGAACTAGCTGCTATTAAAAAATCTTTTAGTTTACATTGATATGGCGAGTTTAAGCAGAATTGTTTGAGTAGTTTTTAAGAAAATCGAAAAAAACTGATTTTTATTTTTAAAAAATCGTTGGAGTCAAATCCAAAGCATATTAAAAAAATCTGTACCGCTACAACCCATGAAGGGTTAAGTACTTCGTAAGGAAGTACTATTACTAGACTAACGGTTGTGTAATGTGATTTGGTCAGAATCTATCAGCCAGATTTTTACCCGATTTAAGAGGTTCGGTAGATCCCAAGAGGGCTCCAGAACCCACAGGAGTTGACTCACTACAGTGTAACAGGAAACAATATTCTGCCCAGCCGGAATCTAACTCCTTGGAGTTACTAGCCACGCGCCTTACCCCGGGACTACCCGGGCTTTGGCTGCAGCGATTCAGGGGGCTGTGATGGCCTCAGGTGCATTTGGGGGGGGGGGGCGAAGGAGCAATGGATAACTAAAGTTTTCACGGTCACCTGTAATATTGGTGCTGATGAAAATAGAACCGAGGATTACTAAATCAATAGCTGTTCATCAGCTTCATCCTTCTCATTAAGATTATCTTTAATGTTTTAACTTTTTTCGTATTACTTTCTATTCTGAATTCAATAAATAGTTTCATGATTTCAAATATTCTAATTAATTATTATAAACCATGTTAATGTGAACTCAAGATTCAATTTGAATACTTACTGACTTATATATGTTCCATAGTCCTTGAGATATCAAAAATTCCTCCAGATGCCACAATATCTAAATTAGGGCCGCCAATAGCTCAGTAGTTAAGACACAGTCTTACCAATTTGATGTATATTGGTGGTGCCGGTTCGAATCCGGCCTGGGACGTTGACTTTTTTCATTGAGTGGCGGTCCCACAAAATGAAGAACGTTGACTCCCAACCATGGTTAGGCAGTATAGGACTCCAATGGGGGAGTCTTGGCCGAAAACAAAATATATAAAAATTATATAATAAGATTTTCATCCTGCTCTAGAGTGTTAAAAATACCTGATATCAATCACATTTCACTAGCTTAATCCATAAATAAATATTTTTTTTTTTTAAATAAATGTATTTAATTGCATCCCAAACTCTTCAGCCCTCGAAGAATGGTGTCGTAATTGCAGGATTAAAACAAATTTCAACAAATCCCATCAAATTACCTTTACCCTTCGTCGTAAACCTACTTCAATAATGTTGCCCTTACCCCTGTTGAACAGATCCGCTATCTTGGACTACATCTGGACAAACGACTAACCTGGAATCCTCACACAAGACTGAAAAGACAGGAAACTGCACGTCGATTTCGACAATTACAGCACAGAACATATGGCGTTGAGCATTGGGGCTCCACTAAACCTTCGAATTCCTCTCGTATCCAATCCTTACAATCCAAAATCCTTCGTAAAATCCTAAATGCTTCCTACTTTGTCACTAATAAAATCACCCACAAAGACCTTAATGTTCCATTTTTAACCCATCTAGCCCGAACCAGATATCAATCCTTCCATAATAAACTCTCTAACCACTCAAACCCATTAGTTTCTAATCTTGCTTCCTCTTTTATTCCGGACAATTCTCCGAGGCGTCTGAAAAGAAGATGGCCTCGAGACCTTATATTGCAAAAATGTTTTTAGAGTGCTACAATTGGGTAGTTTCTCTACATGCTCGTACCATACCATTATGATTTCCTCAAATTTACTTGATGTATTTTATGTACAGTTGTAAATATCAATAAATAAATTTTTAAAAAATAATAATTTTAATATGTAATTAAATATTAAGCCAAAATTTGAGAACTGGCAGAATAATAATAGCGAGAATCTATTTATAAACGATCTAAATATGATGGATGTAAAAGGAGGCATCTACATAAAGCAAGCCTTTGAAGTTATAATTAAAACATGAAACAGTCTTACACATTGTTCAGATTGTATCTACAAAAAAAAATGTAATTACAAGAAAATGGTGATTATAGTCTTGGCAGCAAACAAAAGCAAGATAAAGGAGCAATTGCTGTGTTAACAGAAGCAGAATAATATTCCTTAAAAGTTAATGAAGATAAGAATTACGTGCTTGATAGTGAGCACCAGTCCAACAGGTGGAATTCACGACAATGGATTCTTTAATACAACTTAGTGGATAATTAAAGAGTTAATTTTAGTATTCACAAAAAAAAATAAGCGATCTAAACTAAAGCGTTTTAAAGATGAATTTGTCGAGAGATATTTCTTATTTATTATTTTTGGATGCGAAACACAAAGGGAGGAACAGTGATTAAAGTTTTCGAAAATAAAGTATTACGTAAAGTATTTGGAACGAAAACGGGAGTTCGTTGGTTTTTGTTTAGTAGCTCCAAACTTCATTGGTCATCAACGCCATTTATATTTCATTTAATTTTTCTTATATCCGTTTAATTTTATTTAATTTTTTTTTCTACTGTTCAATGTTATATTTTTGTCAGTAAATATTGTGATTTTAGAAACTAAAACACTAATTGAATTGTTTTATCATCGTCTCCGAGGATTTTTGAAATATCTTGGTTTAGTCCTAAGCTATTGTGAGGTGTGAAATATTGTTGGAAAATATGGCTTATTGTCGGATTATTGTTGCAATACTGGCAATTCGTGAGTATTTCTTTTGAAATAAGATGGGGTGAGCCTCGTGTGACCTATTCTCAGCCTGTCTGTACAGCCTCATCTCGACGACATTTGCGACTGGAGGTACTCCAGCGCTATATACAGGAGTATATATGATAGTACAAAACCCCAAGAGGAGAAAAGAAGCAGTTATTTTATTTTGGTTTCTGAGAAATATTTTTCTTGAATCTAACTTATTGTCCCTACAATTATAAATAAATTTATTGTAGCAAATATCATGAAAACTACTATTCCTACGAAGGTAAATGTCATAAACTGCTTTATAGTACACTAAACTAACTATAATTAGATTGTTAATAGACACCTATACGTCACATATTTCCTGAGATATAGGTTTTTTAAAACTAATTAACTAATTACTAACCTTTTAGTACATTTTTATGAGATGTTGCTTTTTAAAAAGCTGTATCTCGAGAACCACATAATGTAAATAACTCCATTAGGGCTAATAATTCAGAAAATTTACTCTAATTTAAATTATGTTCTCATAGGTTTTCTAGTATTGTATTGATATATATGAGGAGAAGATGGTTGGGGTTGTGGTCAGAATATAACACAAATAACGTATAAGAAGGGGAGGAAGGTTGTAGGGCTTAGTTACTAAAATGTTCATAAGCGCTGAACCCACGGGTAAATGTCCGAAGGATAGACTGAAACGTACATGGGAGGATTGTGTAAAGAATTGATTTACTAGATTTGGATTGGAGGGCCGTTACTGAACAGATATAAATAGAGAACGATTTGTGGTATTGGCATCGAACCTTCGAGTTCGCTAAGCCTTATTATTATTAATAATAACATTCCTGATTATTTTCGTGAAACATTTTAGATCCAGTTTCTTATCGTAAGATAAGGTACGAATCGAGAAGTAGGCGCTAATCTTCAGTACCTCTGCCCCCCTACAATTTTTTTTTTTTTTTATGACAAATTATTTGTTAGTGAGATATAAAATAAGAGGTCGTTGAAGGGCGTGTTGACTTACATCACATAGCGGCCCTACATACAGAAAACTGTGAAAATAAATAAATAAGAGATTTTTAATTATACGCCGAAACCGAAAAAACAAAAAAAAAATTTATATACAATCTAGAATCTCACATTACTGGTTCTTCGGATTAAAATGAAAATAAATATATAAAGTTCTAAAAAAATATGTTCGGCAAACACTCTTCCTCTCCCCTCCCCCCCATAAACAAAAAATGAGTAATACTAAAAAAATCCTTACTAAGCTTAAATTACATCATTTTTAAAAAAAATAATTCAAATGGTCTAATAAATTCTATGTAATTTAATATTAATGTAAATATGACCTATATTTAATCCGTACATTAATTAATTAATTATTAAAAATATTTAGCGATTTTAGTTTATCCTACATTTCGGAGCTTTGAACAGCTATATTTCGATTTTTTTTAAAAAGTAGTATAATCTCTTCCTACATAAATAAATAAGTACAGGAATATATGCGTTATATTACATTATATATATGATTGATATACAAAAGTAGACAAATAATTTAACTTATTTGACAGACGCACATGTTGCGGTTTGTTTCATATTATATTTTAAATATTACCGTGTATATGAGCTCATTGGTAAGGCACTATGCTACTAACTTCAAGAGTTCGAATCCGGCTGTGACAGATAATTATTTTCTGTTTCACTATATCCGTTAGTCAACCCTGTTGGGTAAAATCGAGCGTGCTTCTATTAAGATCACCTCCTTGCACAGCCGTTAGTCTAGTGACACAGTACTTCCTTTCAAAGTAATGCACCCTTAACCCAACATAGGTTGTAGCGGTAGATTTAATTTATTTAACTTAAATGAGTTTAGATTAATATTGATGTATTTTTCATTTATACAACCCGGATTAGCCGGGTATAAATTTATATATA
>NW_027107582.1:252605-253830 GCF_000696795.3 Halyomorpha halys | reverse complement strand
ATCTGTTTTGGGTCAAATCTGCAACGAATGGGATGTTAAGGTCTTTGTGAATGAGTTTATTTGTGACGTAATAAGGAGCATCAAGGATTTTACTAATTACAGTGAAATTTAATTGCGATTACCTTAGTCCAACAAGTAATTGTAACTTCGAAACATTTTTACAATTACAGTGGTTCATCACGTAGTAGTAATTACAAATAAATTGTAATTACTTTTTTTGCTAAAATATGAGGAGATTAAATCAAAATCGTTCGATTTAAACAAAAATAGAACTTTAAAAAAAAAATACGTTTGATCTTATAGAATTTATTTCTTTCCTTCATCTTTTCTTATCCTGTAATAGTTCTAAAAAAACATGTGACATCTATAAAAAAAAATGTACATAAATATACTAGTATTTATAAAGTCAATAACTTTTTTTTATGTGTTAACTTTAATTCCATTTAAAATTCTGAATTAAAAACAAGTAAAATAAGGTAAGATATTTTTTAAATTATTTATATGAGTTTAGTAATTAATAATTGAATATTTTTTCTTTTATAGAACCCGGATTAGCCAGCCCTCCCACTTAACCGAAGACGTGTAAATTCATACTAGGACGGATTAGAGGAGTTATACTGTACATTTAAAATATTTTTATTAATTCACAAGTTAATTTAATTTATTTTCAAAATCCTTTCCAAACATTTGCACTGGTATTAAACAGATAATTTTAGCCCATAACATAAATATTTATGGCAATAAAATATAATTGGATCAAAAATAAATAAAACCATTAATTATGTGATTTTAACGTGTAATCTAAGGAATTTCTCCTTGCGTTATCAGCCGTCAACGCAATCTCTTCCTTCCAGCTATCGATGAGTAATTGGTTGAGTCAGATTGGCAACATCACCTGATGGCACAGATCAACAAGGAGTCAACTATCCAATGTTCTCTAGATAATAAAATGATATACAAGAAGCATGAGATAATGGATAGACAAACATTACAAGGAAATAAGAGAACATACAAAAACAAAAGAGGCATAAACAAGTTGACACGTGTGAATTATTCCCACTATATATCGAGAAGTATTTGTTCCTAGGTCTTGCATCCATTTTTTCATTCACTTACCTATATATGGAATGTATAGGGTGTTTTTTTGAGCCCGATAGAACTTGAAATTGTAAAAAATAACACAAAAAATTAAATTGTAATCAAAATTTTTTTTTTATTCGAAAGA
>NW_027107582.1:250490-251910 GCF_000696795.3 Halyomorpha halys | reverse complement strand
CTTCACGTAGCCCCACAGGAAATAATCGAGAGGTGTCAAATCGCACGACCATATGCGGCAATTTTGCTTATTAACAAACCCGTTAAGCCAAAAATGCGCCTCATCGCTGAACACAATTTTACAGAATGCGCTTCGTCAAGAACAGCCGCGGTGCCCATATGCCCGAAACCATTTTCAAATGTTAATGTCACGTATTGATCTTTCGAATAAAAAAAAATTTTGATTGCAATTTAATTTTTTGTGTTATTTTTTACAATTTCAAGCTCTATCGGGCTTAAAAAAACACCCTATACATCAATAGTACAAGAGCCCAAGGGGAGACAACAGTCGGTTATTTAACCTCAATTTTTTAATAATTTAATGAAAATTATGTATAATTACTAGTCAAAACTAACGATTCTGTCAACTATAGGTTGAGGGAATAAGAAATGGCAGTTTCATGTTTCAAAACTTCAAAAGGAAAATCACTTTCCTTTCCATGCTCCATATCGTTAAAACTACTTACAATACTATAAAACCTAACAGAACGTCATTTAAAGTAGAGTAAATATACTAAAATATGAGCCCCAACAAAGCTGTTTGCAGAACTTTCATATTTTTAGTGGATTTATTGTACGAAATCTGTATCTCAGGAACTTAGACGTACAGATGTCTGTCAGCACTCAAATTAAAGCTAGTTTAATGAACTATAAAGTAGTTTATGACGTTTATCTTCGTAGAGGTGGTGGTTTTTATGATATATTCCAAAATAAATTAAAAAATTATAATTTTTTAGTTGATCGGACAAAACTTTTGGTTTCTGAAAAAATATATTTCAGGAATTATAAGACGTACAGATGTTTGCCACCACTCAAATTAAAGCTAGCTAAATGTACTATAAATTAATTATAATATTTATCATCATAGGATTAGAATTTGTTATATATATTTGCACATGAATATAAATCTTGCAAATGAAATTTTATCTGAATATTAATACAATTTATTTATTGAAAATACCACGAAAACTACTAGTTCTAAAAAGATAAACGTTATTAACTATTCCATAGCATATTAAACTAGTTTTAATTTGAGTGCTAATAGACATCTGTACGTCTCATAGTTCCTGAAATATATATTTAGCACAATTTGTGTACGAACAGCTAGAAATCAACATATTGTAAATTCAAGCAAAGAACAACATAAATAAACAAAACCATATTTATTTATTTTATGCTGACTGTTAAAGCCCAAAATTTTGATTTCTGTTTAGGTTAATTTTGTTTTGACAACTTTCCAAGTGACTTTTAATTTTGTTAGTTGTAAGGTTATGTTTATTCATTTATTTTTGTTAACTATAAGTAATTTTAATTTTGTAAATAAAAATAAGGAGGTTCTACGTTTATAAATAAATTGCGGAGGTGTAACACGTGCGGAGCAA
>NW_027107582.1:238857-243969 GCF_000696795.3 Halyomorpha halys | reverse complement strand
AATTTATTTTATCTCGAACCAGCGTGCATTTCCCTCTGGGGAAGAGGTCGGTTTTCACATACGAAACACCCCTCGCCCCAACACTGACGTTTCGACCTGAGTTTTAGGTCTTCATCAGGGGTTGTGGCGTAGAAGGTAGGCTTGCAACCGAACCTGATGAAGACCTGAAACTCATGTCGAAACGTCGGCATAAAATAAATAAATATGGTTTTGTTGATTTATGTTTTTCTTTGCTGACCGCACCCCCCGACAAACTTCTCCAATCATTAATCTACGGTCAAATATCTACACCTCATTATGAATCCGGTAATACGGGGCCAACGACCAGTTGCAAGCCTACCTTCTACGCCACAACCCCTGATGAAGACCTGAAACTCAGGTCGAAACGTCGGCATAAAATAAATAAATATGGTTTTGTTTATTTGTTGTTCTTTGCTGACTGCAACCCCCGACAAACTTCTCCAATCATTAATCTACGGTCAACTATCTACACCTCATCATATTGTAAATTCATTTTGTCGAATATCATAAAAACTAATACTCCTAAGAAGATAAACGTAATAAACTACTTCATAGCACATTTAACTATCTTTAATTTGAGTGCTAATAGACATCTGTACGTCTAATAGTTTCTAAGATATATGTTTTCAGAAGTCACAATTTTTGTTCAAACAGCTAGAAATGAACATATTCTAAATTCATTTTGTCCAATATCATAGTAACTACTACTCATACGAAAATGAACTAATAAACTACTTTATAGTTCATTAAACTAGCTTTGATTTGAGTGCTAATAGACATCTGTACGTCTAATGGTTCCTGAAATATAGATTCACTATCTGCCGAATTTTCTGTACATTTTTATCCGTTGCTTTAAAAAAAAAACTGTATCTCAAGAACTATTGAACGTAAAGTTCTGTTTAGTCTCAAACTTTAGTAAATTTACTCTTCTTTAAATGACGTTCTATTAGGTTTTATAGTATCGTAAGTAGTTTTAACGATATAGAGCATGGAAAGGAAAATAATTTTTTCAACATATATCTATATATGGTTGACCGTAAAAAGTGATGTATAGGAAGATGGTCAGGGTTGCGGGCAAAGGAGAAACAAAAATAATTTACAACTATTTATTTTCCGACGTTTCGCCCCACTTTGTAAGGCTTTATTAGGGCTGTTCAAAGCAAACGGGTGAACAGTACTACTGTACCAAATTTTGTTCAACGTTTTAATACGGCCGCCATATCTTATTCTCCTTAATTATACTTGGCAGAGTCGTCGATATTGACTATTAATTATAAATAGTTTTCATTAAATTATTCAAAAATTGGGATGAAATAACTGCCCTTTTTCTCCTCTTGTACTATTACTATATATTCTATATATAGGTAAGAGAAAGTAAAAATGAACGCAAGACAAAGAAAGCTCTAGAAACAAATAACTTCTGAGAAAGGCAGTGATGAAAGATATTACAAAAGTGAAGAGAGACTGATGGAAAATATCCAGTTAGATGTATATTATTCAACGGAACCGGGGACAAAACGACACAATCGCAGCCATATTTACACAGTTGTGTTACGTCATCTGTTTGTTGTGCGATAACACCAAGAACAAAAGGGGCTCTTCATTGTTTCACAACTCCCTGCCATTTAGAAATAACTTTTATAAAAGATACAATTAAATGCTACAGAATACCTTCTCGACAAATCCTCGGCACAAATGGATACCTGTTGGCAGTTACTTCTCACAATATTCTCTATAATCGTCCGCCTATCTTATAAATTGAAATTCATATCAGATAATAAAACTTTCATAATTGCAATAATATATATCTAAAATAAAAACTACTCGATAATATACTGTCAAATGTACTGATGCAAAAATTGTAAGAGAACTTTCGATAAAACATTTATTGAATTTAGAAAAAAATCTAAAAATTAATGAGCTCAAAAGTTAATAAGTTTAAAAATACTCTTACAAAGTTTTGAATTATATTTTATAAACATATTAATATTGATTTTAAAAAAAATCCAATCTGTACCACTATAACCCTTGAAGGGTCGGGAGTGCAGTACTTTGTAAGGAAGTACTTGTTATTAGACCAACGGTTGTGCAAGGAGGTGATTAAGTCAGAATCAGTTAAGGGTAACCACGACGCCGAAGGGTTCCTGAACTAACAGGGTTTACTCATGGCTGCAGTGAAACAGTAAATAATTACCTGGCACAGCCGGATTCGAACTCTCGAAGTTAGTACAGTTCCTTTTCAATGAGCTACCTGCTCCTTAACATTTCTAGAGAAGATGATCTCGAGGCCATCTTCTTTTCAGACGCCTAGGAGGATTATTAGGTAATGAAGGAGAAGCCAGGTTAGAAACAAGTGGATTTGGGTGGTTGAGAAGTTTATTATGGAAGGAACGGTATCTGGTTCTGGCCAAATCGGCAACATATGGAATATTGAGGTCCTGATGGATGACTTGATTTGTGACAAAGTAAGGAGCATTAAGGATTTTACGAAGGATTTTGGACTGTAAGGATTGGATTCTGGAGGAATTTGATGGTTTAGTGGAGCCCCAAAGCTCAACTCCGTATGTCCAGATAGGCCTTATAATAGTCATGTAGATCAGTCTTTTGTAATGGATTGGCAATTTAGACCGTTTGTCTAGTAAATGTTGAAATAGTCGGAATCTACGAGCAGTTTCTTGTCTTTTTAGTCTTAATAATATAATATCATTATTAATATGGGTAATATTTAAAATATAATATGAAACTTATTTGACAACTCCAACATATAACTCAATTGTCTACTATTGTATATAAATCATACGTATAATATAACACATACATCACTATACTTATTTATTTATATAGAAACTGGTTAAGAACTTTTTAAAAAATCCTAACTGTAACAGTTTAGAACCTCTCAAAAAATTAACAAATATCGCTTAATATAACGTTACTTACGTTACTAAAATGTTTACGTTAATATTAAACGAATTTACTGACTCAACGGCTACTGGTAACAGATAATTATCTACCACAGCCGGATTCGAACCCGATTCCTTGGAGTTAGTAGTCTATTGCCTTACCACTGAGCTACCCACTCCCACAATGTATTAATATAATGTAATAATAATTTTTAATTTAATTAAAACAATCTGATGCGTTGAGAGGCACAACACAACTTCCACTCTACATTACTTTTTTGTCAAACTACCAATTGTGACGAGATTTAATCAAAATCGTTCGATTCAAACAAAAACATTCGATCTTATAGAATTCATTATTTTCCTTCATCTATTCTTATACTATAATAGGTCTAAAAAAGATGTGATATCTATAATAAAATGAACCTAAATATACTAGTAATTATAAAATCCATATTTATTTTTTAACTTAAATTCGATTTAAAATTTTGTTATTAACGCAAGTCCTTCTTTCACTTAGATAATTTTACGTTTTATTTACATTTTACTATACTATTAAAATGATACATAGAGTTTGAATCGTACTAAGTCCCAATTCCAAAGTTTTGTTTATAATTCCAAGAAAGTATTGTAGGAGATCAATAGTTTGCCCTAGCCGATAGAATTAGAGAGATACAACATTAAAGCAATAACATTATCCATATAATAGGGATCTATATGAACTCGAAAATATAATCATTAATATGTTCAAAAAGCAATATAAATGAATATTAAATTAATTATTGGTAATATTAAGTAAGGTGTAATAGTAATAAAATGACCATGATTTGATACCATCAAAATGCAATCTAAAATATTTTATTTTATTAATTATGTTATAGATTATGAATTTATGTAAAACATTTAACGAAGTGTTATGGAAAAAAATATATAAGATGGTCAGCGTTGCGGTCAAAAAAGAACTAATAGTTTATAACTATTTATGTCCGACGTTTCGCCCCACTTTTCAGGTCTTC
This sequence comes from Halyomorpha halys, assembly GCF_000696795.3. Taxonomy (NCBI): domain Eukaryota; kingdom Metazoa; phylum Arthropoda; class Insecta; order Hemiptera; family Pentatomidae; genus Halyomorpha; species Halyomorpha halys. The sequence continues at coordinate 240,032 of NW_027107582.1, read as the reverse complement.
ATCAGGCCTAAAAAAATACAACTTTAAATTCCGATTGAACTTAACGGTTTAGTTCACAGCATTTTGATTTCGATCATTTGACGACGATAAGCAGAAATTTGTAAATTTATTCAGTTTTTCGGAACCAAGCCAAAAATAACGTTTTCATATTTTCTATGAATTTTAAGTAATCTCATTGACCAACTTTTTTTGTATTTATTTCAATATTTTTTTTAGATTTATTAGTAACTAACCATTAGTTTAATAACTCTTTAATGTTGTTTAGAAATTAATTTGTCTGTTACAAAATATATTAGTAATCGGTAATTATTGGACAGTTTATTTTTATTTTTCACATTGTCTATGCTCATTAATTTCTAATCAAAGATATGTTTATAATTTTTTTTTTAATAGCGTTATTTTACTATCATTATTTATTTCAGATTTACTCTAAGTAGTATTTTTATTTAAAATTTTCTTTTCTTTTCTTTAGTACACTAAGTAAAATTTTTCTATTTTTCATTTTTTTTTTCCATAACTGGTGCAAATAAATAATTAGTTACAATTGATGTCTATAATAAAACTAATCAACAGATAATTTGATTTTAAAGTTTTATGCAAACACTTCCAAAATTTATTTTTTATAAATGAATCAAAGCAATTTTCGTTGTAGCTTTTTCTCATACAGATATACAAAAAAAATTAAAGATATCGACAATTAACTGAAACATTATCTTATACATGAAATAAAACCATACAGAACGAATTTCAAAATGTTTTTTAAATATGTAAACAATATGAATTTGTACACAATTATATTTTGTTTTATTTTTTTAATATAAAAAAAATTATTTCTCAAGAGATAATAATGTTTTTGATGCATTTATATTATGTATTATTTCTTTAAAAAATAGAATATAAAATTCAAATATTTAACAATATAAGATTTAAAGAACTATGATATACTCATTATATTAAATTATATACAATTGCAAGATTATAGTTCAATTATTTACAAGAAATGTTAACTTTGAGGAACAAAGTCCACTCGTTAATACTGTCAAGATTATTAATAGGTAGAATATTCTATTTTCGTATTTATGTGTAAATTTGATCTTTTAAAACCATAAAAAAATTTATAACACACATTAAAAACAATTAAACATAAATAAAAAATATATTTTATTTCATTAATA
>NW_027107582.1:236798-238807 GCF_000696795.3 Halyomorpha halys | reverse complement strand
TATATAAGTTAAAATAACAATTATTATGGTCGTTTGTGGAAATTGTTTTGTTAAATTCTATATTTAAGGGGCATTTTATCAAATGTTAATACATCTCTGCTCTTTGACATACATACAAATTTATTTGGATATCTTTCAAATTAAAATTTTGAAATAAGCTGAATAGTTTAAGCTGTAGAATTTTGATTTGTTAAAAAAAGGATTGCTGAAACAAAATTTCACTTAATAATTTGTTCATTTTTATTTTATTTAAAAAAAAAAATATCATAGTTTTTAATTTTTTCCAATGAGGTTGAGTAACGAAATGATATTTTAATTAATATTAATTTGATTCTAATAAATGGAAAATATATTTGTTCTGCAATTATGAGTTTGAATCAAAAATGCTGAGGCTGAAATACGGATAAACAAAATTCCCACAGCTCAGCAGCTTTATACAATATACTGTTCGAAATTATTCTATTAAGTTTTCATAAATTATTTTAAAATTAGAAAAAACCATTAGAATAAAAACTTTTATATTAATATAGTTGTATGTCATCGTTTAAATTAAAAAAAAAAAAGCTTAATACTATTTTAAATAAATATATAATAAGTTAAGGCATCGTTCAAGAGACATCACCAATGAATATTTCAAGCCTTATAAAAATATGGGCGTTAATTTTTATTATTTTTTTTTTTTTAAATAAAAACCATATTATTGATTTTAACAGACTTACAAGATATCACTTTTTTTTTCTTTAGTCAGTATGTCACGAAACAATAAATGACAAAATGAAAATTATTTCCTCACTTATCCAAGTATTTTAAGTTTAATAATGCAAATAATAATACCAAAAAAATATCAGACATATTGTAATCTACACTTGTCCTGTACAACCTCGCATGTACATGAGTCAACGGGAAAAAAGAATCAGATACAAAAATTCAAACGTAAAAAAGCTTACTTATATAATTCAATTTCACTATTTATTGGTAAAGAGAAATTTATTTTAAACCAAATAAATTATATTTATCTATTACTTTATCCAAAAATTATTCGATATAACTCGCTCATTACCATAAAAATTAACTAGTTAATTCGTTAATTGAAAAAAACAATAAACAGGATCAAAAGTTGAAAACGAAATTAATGAAAAAAAAAAAACATAGACGAATATTAAAATATTCAAAAACCAAATATTATTTAACAATTATAAGAATTATTATTTCACCCAAATTTTAATTAACAATCTAGATGTCTGACTTTCATCGTCAAGTACAGTTTCAAAGAAATATAATTCCATGACATAAATTTTGAAAATTTAAAATGTAAAATAGATTTTATGTAATCCACAGTAGATAATTCACTTATATCTATGTATATTTATCAAATTTTAAATACATTATTTATTCGAGTCCAAACAGTAGATGATCAACTAATAATGAATTTTGAATTTAATTAATTTTATAAATATACAACAAAATAAATATTGAATAATGTTGAATTGATGTCTTGGAATTATATTTTTTTTAAATTTCTGTAGTATTGAGCTTGATAGGCGAAACATCGGGTATCTTGGTTATAAATTTAAATTATGGCGAAATTAATCTTGCCTATAATTATTAAATAAATATAGCATGTCCTAATAAAATATTCAATAAAAATAAATATTATTAATAATAACCTGCTGTATACTGTTGGGTCTGCGTGGAAACGGGCTCGACGGCAGAACTGAGATAGTAGCCCAAGCCACCATAGGAAGGCAACGGGTAAGGACTGTGCCTCCGACTCTTCATGACATAGTCGACCATCTCCCGAAGAACTGGATGACACAGAGAACCACACTCACACACTGACAGAGCGCTACTGGCTGGACTCGGGTACCCCCTCCACCCCAGGCCCCCTCCCACCTGTTCCCCGATGCACCTGATACTTGTTGCATCTTCGTTCTTACAGATAGTTCTTATTGTAAAATATTAAGGGTTAAATCATAGATATTTTTTATTAATAGTTAATTATGTATTAT
>NW_027107582.1:233284-236082 GCF_000696795.3 Halyomorpha halys | reverse complement strand
TTATTTATTATTTCCTTATTAATTCATAATTAATTAATTATGATTATTTTTAATTTACTTTTTATTAATACAGTCGAATCCTTCATTTTTAAAATTTCCCAATTTATTAAAACAAAACAAAAATAATATATATACATGTATACATAGTTGACTGTACAATTTTTTTTTTAATGTTTATTGCTATTTACAACTGTACATTATAATACATTTAATAAATTTGATCTAAGCTAAATTGGAGTGTTACAGGCGTGTAGAGAAACTACCCATTGGTAGCACTCTAATGACATTTTATATTAGCTGGTCTCGTGGCCTTCTTCTTTTCAGGCGCCTCAGAGGATTGTCAGGAATGGAAGAGGATGTAAGATTAGAAACTAGTGGGTTTGGGTGGTTAGGGAGTTTATAATGGAAGGAATGAAATCTGGTTCGGGCTAGATCGGTTACATAGGGAACATTGAGGTCTTTATGTATGATTTTATTGGGGAGAAAGTAAGGTCCATTGAGGATTTCACGAAGGATTTTGGGTTGTAAGGATTGGATACGAGATCTAAGGTTTAGTGGAGCCCCAAAGTTCAACTCCGTATGTCTAGATTGGTCTTATTACAGTCATGTAGATCACTCTTTTGTAATGAGTTGGAAGTTTAGACCGTTAGTATAGTAGGGGTATTCATGATCTTTGGTTTAACATGTTAAAGCGTGTTAAATGGAAAAACTCCTGTTAAATCGAAAAAAAAATGCCTTCTTTTACCGTGGTAAAACGAAATAACATTTAACATGGCTGAGAGTCTGTTACTTGGTCTGTTAAATGGAGAATGACGTCACACAATAGACCAGTTGAGATCGCCGCCATTTTTGTTGTGACAGCTCAGTTCTTTCGTGTGTTTGTGGTATTCATATCCCTGTTATTAAACCAGAATGGATAATTTTAATGATACATTTGAGAAAAAAAAACAATGTAATTTCATTCTACTATCTGAAAATTTGTAAACGCTCGCCAGATAAAAATCTCACTATATGAACCATGTAATTATTCTTAGGGGACATATGTCCCAGAATAAAGTTATTTTTTCATTTCATTTCATAAGCTAAACTTTCACACAAATTCCACTTTTCACTCACTCTAGGCATGTTGTAATTAATTACTTAAATCAAAACTGAAGTAAACAATAACATGAGGGTTTGGAAGGAAGGTTATAAACATAAAGGCTTATACAACAAGTTGCTGAGAAAATCCGCTAGGGGCTCTTATGCATTTAACGTTTAACGTGACTTCAAATAGGGCTGCTCACAATCTTATAGTTATAACATTTAACATGGTAAAACATTTAACATTTAACACAACATCATGAATACCCCTAGTAAGTGCTGTAATAGTCGAAATCGACGTGCAGTTTCCTGTCTTTTCAGTCTTCTGTGAGGATTCCAGCCTATAAACTAGGGGGTTTGAGTGGTTAGAGTTTGACCATACAATTTAAAATATAAAAAAGATGATCAGGGCTGCGGTCAAAAAGAACAACATAGTTTTCAACTATTTATTATCTGACGTTTCGCCCCACTTTGTAGGGCTTCATCAGGCCTATTCAAGATGATAGCTAAACAGACTTTTCGTCTATATATATTACTGGCAATTATTTGTATTGTTGGTTTAAATCTATGATTAATTAATGATTATTTATAATTTATTTATATAATTATTTATGATTATAATTATTTTTTAATCGAAAAACTGATTCAGTAATTTTAAAAATTAAGTTTCAATTTTCCAAATTTTTAGAAGAAACAAAAAAAAACAACGACTTATTAGAATCAATCAAATGAGTTTTTATTTTATAAATAATTACAAAATTAACCGTTTATTACAAGTTGCCGAAAAGAACTTTATCCAATAGATAACGAACCTGTTTTAAACAGAATACAAAGTTCCAGAGTTCATTCAGTAGGGACGGCCCTAAACGAAATTCAACTCGCCAAGGCCGGAATCGAACTGACGCCTTTGCAGATTTCAAGTTGCTAAGATGACGGCGGTTCAACACACCCGTCTATAAAGGCCCCTATTTCGTTGCTATCTGAGTTCTGTTCTAAATCACATCAGTGGACAACATTTGTTTTATTTTTGTTTTTTTTTACTGCCATGTTAGTTTCCTGTCATACTGTGTTTATTTATGGTATTTTATTGGCTCAGTATAAACAAGAGGACAGTTTTCCTTCTTAATGTTTATGTTTCATGTTGAGAGAGTTCAAGTTTTAGTTTCCAATATTTACAAAATGATTGTATTGATTTGGTAAACCTCGTTGTGAATGTTAACAGTAACATACTGTTAAAAACTGTTCTTGTCGAATAACATAATATGGTTTATTGTATTGTAGTGTTTAAAAAATAATAATAAATTCATAGTTAAAATATAGAATTGATAGCAGAATAAATAAATCAAAACGAACACTATTGTTAACAGATATTAAGAAAGTATTGTTTTCACAACAAAAGCTGTACCAAACAATGAGTTATTTTTTAATACGTATACAAAGAAATACTTATGAGGAAAACGATCATTATTTTTTTTTTGTTTTTTTATGAATTTAATTCCCTTCTACTTTTGTTCTAGAGTCATTGCCAATGGGACAATAGGAAGGAAAGAGTCTTTATCTTGCCTTAGATATGATAAGAGTGTAAAAGCAGTTAACGACAGAATTAGTTGCTCAGTTTGGGCGTGGCAAGATAGGGTTTATCAGGGCATATAAATAAAAAAAACAGTTATTTATATTTTTAAATTATATTTAATTAGTAATATTCACAATACCTA
>NW_027107582.1:228822-229149 GCF_000696795.3 Halyomorpha halys | reverse complement strand
AGCAGTGACCTACAACCTGGGAAACCCAACCTCAGCCCGAAGACTGAAGCTCAAGCTGCTGCAGAACATTCTGTTATAAATTCTATATTTGTTAACTCATTAGTCACACTAGCTCTATTTTACATATATATTTTTTCTTCTCTCGTCCCTTTTTCAAATTAACATGATTCTTTTTACCATTAGAGGGCAATTGTTGGTTTTATTAAATTATTATTATTTTATTATTATTATTAGCATTATTCTTATCTATTTATTTTCTTTTTTTTTTCTTTTAATAAGAACATTTTATATAGTTAGGGGTGTCATTTGTATGACTATACCCCCTCA
>NW_027107582.1:213141-228272 GCF_000696795.3 Halyomorpha halys | reverse complement strand
AATTATATATTTATATCTGACCATCTTCTTCACAATTCAAATAATTAAATTGTACATAAAAATAAATGTTTTAATTTTAAATCCAACTATAATGTGAGTGACCCCTTGGTAAATGTTGAATCCCATTCCCAGATTTATGAAGGTTTTCTTTTGTTAATGACTTGTTTATTTCACATTATTATCATAAAATCCTAGGTTACTTATAATAAGGTCATTAATTTTAATTGAGTTAATTAAAAGGTCTCGAATAATAACGACTAAATTTAAATAGTCATTTTCATTTCAAAATTACTGAAAAAATTAATTATCTATGCGTCTGGTCAAAGTTATTGTATAAAGGACGAAAAATTCCTTTACTGTTCAAAATATAATTTAATATTTATTTCTTTAAAGGAATTTTTCCCCGCTTTCCTAACGGAGGATTTATCTAGAACAGTGATTCCCAAAGTCGGCGCTACCACCCCCTGGTGTGGATTCAGGAGGGCGATGATGACCATAGATGCATTTGGGGCGATGATGACCATAGATGCATTTGGGGGCGATGATGACCATAGGTGCATTTGAAGGCGATGAATAACTATAGGTTGTCACGGTGAACAATATTACAGCTGACGAAAGTAAAACCGAGGATTACTAAATTGCGAGCAGCAACACGGGGCTCATCCTTCTCATTAAAATTATTTCGAATATTTTAACTTTTTTTGTATTACATTCTATTCTGAGTTCAATAAATAGTTTCATAATTATCAAGTTCAATGTTTCTAATTGACACATTATTTTTGCTATATTTTACGAAAAAGGTAGAAACATTAATACATATATATTTCCTATTAATTGCTATTAAATTTTTTTTTTTTTTAAATGGATTTCCAGTGGTGTTAGGACAAAAAATTTTGTGAACCTTTGGGCTAGAAGATCCAATTTGAAAAATATTTAGTACTGGTATTTTTTCAGATCCGGTACGTCCGTAAGGTGAAAATGAAAAGGTGAAAAATTCTTATTGAAATGAAAAAATAATTATTGACCCTTATCGTTCAAGTGGTTGGTAATTTTGGCCAAACGTAAAAATCAAAACGATCAGAGAATTTCAATTTCCGTGATCCGAAATAATTCACGAATTTTATTAAAAATTTTATCTGCATAATTTCCTGTCGGGACAATTTTCTAGGTTTTTCCTCGAATTCACTTACTTATGTGGAAAAAAATTCCCTGACTTTTACCCTATCTATACAACCATTGATACTTCTACGAAATAAGGGTTTCATTGTTCTGTCTCTTTTTTTCCCATTGTTTCTTCAAACTGTTTACAAATGAACAATAACATAGTTGTCGGGTTTTATGGTAAATGTACATTGTGGGAAAATATTTGTGCTTCTACAATTTATTCTAAAATATTTATTTATACTTCTGTTTCTTATTTTGTTTAAGTGCGAAACAGCCAATAGTTGTAGATAATTTAAAAAAAAAATAAAACATCCAATTTAGAATTTAGAATTTTTTAATACATATGGCAAACTTTTGCGTTTAGATCTTATTCAAAAGATTTTTTTTTTTTAAAGAAAATTAAAATCATTTCTATGTTTTTTTGGTCATCATTCAGGGCATCCAAAACACTGTCCCACTACCAATCTACGTTAAGTTCATGCAATAGAAATGGCATTCTTCAAATATGTGACTGACTGTAAGTACACTGTTGCAGTAATTACATTTTTGCGGTGGTTGCTTATTGATCAGGTATGCATGAATTAAATTCGTATGACCTATTCTCAAGGCTATAGCTACCTCCTCCCTGCGATTGGAACGGTTTGATGTGGTCCATGGTTTAATGTTTTTTTTAATACTTTTTAATTTGCTTGGCGGGCTTTCATTCCACATGGCTTGCCAACTAGATGATATTTCATTTTTCATCGGAAGACTTATTTCTTGGGGTGTCAGAATGGCCGCGCCCCGACCCGGAAGGACAAGTGCTTGTTTGGCTGCAACGTCCGCCAGTTCATTTCCAACGATCCCCACGTGACCCGGCACCCATATAAAGAAAACAGTTTTTCTCAAGTTTTCTAGCATGTTGGTGTAATAGGGGATTTGTTGTTTATAGTATTTAATCATAAGTTTTTCTTATTCATTCATCAATTTAAATCGTTAGCGAACTAAGGCTTACAATCTGCGTATAAACAATCAATCCTCATAAGTATAATCATTGCTTTTGGAACCTTCCAATAATATGACAAAAATAAATTTGAAGAATCTTAAATGGCGACCTTATTTTTTTTTAGAGGATGACAGCTTGGAGAGGGGTGCTCCTAGATAAGAGACCATATATTCTACTAGATACTGTTTCAACGTCAGATTCTGTTTACACTAGGACTATACCTAAAGATCTATTGATGATGTCGACGTCGGTAACTTTATAAGATCTTAGAGCGATGATCAACAGTTTCAAGTGCTGAGTCAGCTGCTCACGAGAGCAGAGACCAGAGGACACTCTCAATCATCTATATTATATCAGTTCGAGGATCTGATAGCCGAGCAAGTTAGAACGTGGGTCTCGGAGTGCTTGGCTCAGAATATTGCGGGTTTGGTCAGTTAATATTTATTTTACGGGACCCCCAAAAAATGAATCTTGACAATCCCACTTTGAGGATGCGTTAGTCCTCAAAAACACATTGATTATGTTCATTTTGTTTATTCTTCTGTTTGTATATATTTTAAGAGAGTTTTTTTTTAATTATTTATTTATTTTATTTTATTTTAGTATGTATGAGATCATTCATCACTAATTACCAATTGCCCACACTGTGTGGCAGATTGTAATATATATCAATAAATAAAAAAGTATTTAAAAAAAAAAGTCCTAAAAAAAAAAAATCATTTAACCATAAAAACTAAAAAAACTGAAAATGTTCATTCAATATTTTTAATATTCCATCAATCTCTAACATTAATTTTGATTTATTTTCAACAATAAAACAAATTTTAACCCTTCCTCCCTTTAAAAATAAATAGTTTTCAATTTCAAGATAACTTGAAAAAAAAAATGTTTAAGAATTGTTAATAACTATTTAAATTTAACAAGGTGAACTAAGATGCATTCAAAATTAAATATAGAATCTCCTGTGAAGATTTTAATTGCTATTTAGTACGTACATATAAGAGGTATGCTATAAGTATAGCTGGGTATGAAGGATACCTTGGATTGCCTTTTGGCATTATAAGGTTAGATGAGGGGTCCAATGAAGGTTGTAAACTCTTATGTGCATATATTAGAAAATATAACAATAAAAATAATAATAATAATAATAATAATATATGTATATATATAGACTAAACTAATATCGCGGGCAAGGAAATATATATGTAAAATATCATAAAATATATTTTTTAAAAATTATTTAATGTAAGTTACAATATGTTGTACGCTTCATATACACTTGAAAATCTTGGGAAGGTACCACCCATAGGTGGTACCTCAAACATTAATTTAAATTAGAAGGTCCCGTGGCCATCTTCTTTTCAGACGCCTCGGAGGATTATCAGGGATTGTTAAGAATGAAAGATTAAGGATTAATGGATTAGGATAGTTAAGGAGTTTGGAATGAAAAGGTGCATATCTGTTTTGGGTCAAATCTGCAACGAATGGGATGTTAAGGTCTTTGTGAATGAGTTTATTTGTAACGTAATAAGGAGAATCAAGGACTTTACGTAAGATTTTGGATTGTAATGATTGGATGCAGGAAGAGTTTGATGGTTTGGTGGAGCCCCAGAGCTCAATTCCATGTATCCAAATTGGTCTGATTATCGTAGTGTATACTAATTGTTTGTAGTGAATGGGAAGTTTAGAGCGTTTCTCAAGTAAGTGTTGTAGCAATCGGAATCTACGAGCAGTTTCATGTCGTTTCAGCCTTGTGTGTGGATATAAAATATATTAAAAATTTATATGCACATATCATAAAAACTACTACAAAGATAAACGTTATAAACTAGTTTGGAGAACGTTAAACTATATTTTATCTGATTGCTAGAACCCATCTGTACGTCTAATGTTTTCTGATATATATTTTTTCTTAAATCAAACATTTTGTCTGAACAACTAGAAATCAACATTTTGCGAATTTAAAAGATCTATTCACGCTCCATAGTTTACTAGATATAAGTACTTTGCTATGAAGCAATCTTTCATAAACAATATATAGAAAAATTAGTATTCAAGCTTAACTATCTTAGTGAGTTCATGATACTTTCTGAAAATCAGATTTAATCATATCGAATTTCATCAATATTATGGCAAAGGTTAAGTCATCACGTAAAGTTATGAAGTTTCAATTCAAGGTTTAAGTCACCGAGGACATTACTGCTACGTTTGATAAACTTAAATGAGCTATCAAGTTCAGACTTCGAGGGGATTAGGTTGGTTTAGGCGTAAGGTCAAAGACCGCATCTTATGAATTATAACTCATCACTTTTAAAGTTTTAGTGGGATTTGTATCCAATGTTTGTTTTAGCTAAAGCTTTGATTAACTGATAAAACTTTTAATTTTATAATTTTAACAGGCATAGAAAACTATTTGTTTATAATCTTAATATTTTCTTGAGACTGGTAATTTTTTTATGTAACCGATAAAAGTTTAAGGAATAGTGTCTGCTGATAAATGATTTTGACTTTGTTTTAAGTGATATTTGACTAATTAGAAATAGATGTTTTTGACCTGGGCAGAATAGCCTGCATGGAGTTAGAGTTGTTTAAATTATATAGTTTCAAAGTTGTATTAAGATTGTCCCTGAAGATGGCCGGATTGGCCGAAACGTTGGACTTATAAGAGAAATAAAAGGTTTTGAGACTATAATGAATAAAACTTGAATTATTTATTTTTAAATAATTTACTTCATCACACCGCTTGTAGTAGAAAAAAAAATACGTTCTTAGAATTGATTCCATTCTCACTAATTGGGCTCATGAAGACTGGAGCAAAATTCGGTTTTGGCTGAGGCGAAATTTATTGGTTAGCTACATAAGCAAATCATGATGTGTTAAATGTAAAAGTTTTAACATGCTAAATATTCTACTTATAGGATTGTGGCCAACCCAATTTAAAGGCCATGTTATACGTGAAATAAAGAGAAGCTCCTATTATATTAATTATAACTCTCCTATTATAATAGCTCCTATCATATTAATTATAACTCCTCTTCGATTTTTATTTGTTTATGTTTTTTTTTTTTTTATTTTTTTTTTAAATTATTTTTTTATTTATTTATTTTTTTTTATCTTTTTTTTTTTTACTTTTATCATGCCATAGGCGTTGATGACCAGAAGGTTTTACGTATTTAAGCAATAATCAAAAGAGGAGCTCCTAGCGGATTTTTTGGCCAATGTTGTGACCTATCCTTCCAAATCCTCCCAGAATTTAATTATTTTTTATCAATTCCATAAGGATAAGGTATTCACACCTTACTTATTTTAAACTATTTAAATATATTTGATATATTAAAATCATCAAATATATGCACTTAAAATAAATACTATTTACAGATTTCTAAACTTGAATAGATTGATTAGTGAACCCATACCTGTGATTAACACAAAGGTTGTGAGTTCGAGTCCGGCCCTACCCAGGTTTTTTTCAAGCATAAAATTATACAAAACTCACTTACAGCCTCCCTACGGGCATTTGTGAGGTATATTAGCCTATGGGTGGCACTCACAAAAAATAGGAGTGACAAAGCTACCCTATGAAAAAACCCATGTCATGAAATGCGCGATGTATTTCCTTAATAAATCGCAAAACTTCACTGTCTGTCGCGCCAATTATAATAATAATTTCATAGACTGTTTATTTGTTTGTAAAATTATAAATCAAGTTTCGTTAATAAAAACAGATTAATAAGAATGTAACACGGAATTGTTGTAAATAAATAGACATGTTATTATGAAATAATATAAGAGAAAATATTTAATTAAATATTTTGTTGGCATTGCAAAGGGAGGGTGATTATTGTTCAGGTGCATTGTTTTCAATGAGACTATATATTTCATTCTATTTATCTCCTTTGTCAGTTTTAATTAAATGCATACAATGCGCAATTGTAATTCTAAATTAATGATGAAATTTGTTAGAGTTTAAGATTTTGTTGTTTCATATTAACTAATGATTACAACTGAAGATTTAATTGGAATAAGTTTATTTCAAACTTATAAATTCGATTTTATTTTTAAAATATTTATGTATTGCTATTTACAACTGTACACATTATAATACATTTAGTAAAACTGATCTAAGTTAAATTGAAGTTTTGCAGGCTTGTAGAGAAACCACTCATTAGTAGCACTCTAATGACATTTTACATGCTGGTCTCGTGGCCATCTTCTTTTCAGGCACCTTGAAGGATTGTCAGGAATGGAAAAAGATACAATATTAGAAACTAGGGGGTTTGAGTGGTTAGAGAGTTTATAATGGAAGGAGTGATATCTGGTTCGGGCTAGATCGGTTACATAGGGAACATTAAGGTATTTATGTATGATTGTATTTGTGACAAAGTAAGGAGCATTGAGGATTTTACGAAGGATTTTGGATTGTAAGGATTGAATACGAGAGGAATGCGAAGGTTTAGTGGAGCCCCAAAGCTCAACTCCATATGTCCAGATTGGCCTTATTACAGTCATGTAAATTTAACTACAAAGCGGAAAATGTGTATATTCTTTAAAAATCAAACGCACTCAATTAAAATCTATACCTCAGTCAGAATGACGGTAAAACTGGCATGTGCAATGATTGATGTTCAGATTGATCCTGCATCGGGAAAATAATAAAATCGATCATTCAAAACTTATTGGAAAGGGGGCAATGATAGTCCATTTCACTTAATTCTTATTATTACGAATCTAAAAAGGACATTGCACTTGATCCTTAACTGTTCGATTATCTTATTTTCAAGTAAGTATTAGTATGTGGCAGCTGTTCTCAATGTTTTATCACCCTTCTCATGCTAATAACATCCGCGATACCCTTGCTGGGCTAAAATATATATATATAAATAATCATGCAGTACAATTAATCTTAGCGCAGTTAGAGAAAAGAAATTTACGAGAAATCACATTGTAGGAGGAGGAACTCGCATCGTACAATTTATATTTAATGATTAGAGAAGATGGTACGGGAGGGTGGGAGGTGGGTGCGGTCAGTAAAGAACAGCATAAATACACAAAAAAATATTTATTTATACCAACGTTTCGACTTGAGTTTCAGGTCTTCCTCAGGGAATCAAGCGAAGGTTGGCTGACCGCACCTCCCCCCCCCCCCCGACCATCTTCTCCAATCAGTAATCTACGGTCAACTATCTACACCTCATTAATTTATATTGAAATTCAGCCGAGCCTACACACCACTCTTTTCTCAGTCCGCCGGTGTTCCTCAAGGTAGTATCTTAGGTCCCATTGTTTATACGGTTTATACAGCTGACATCCCAACCCACCCTAACACAGTCCTAACAACATACGCTGATGACACATGTATACTGTCCGTAAAAAACGATCCAACTTATGCATCACAAACACTACAGACACACATAACATCTATTGAAGAATGGTGTCAAAACTGGAGAATCAAAATAAATCCTGACAAATTCCATCAGATCACCTTTACTCTCCGTCGTAAACCGCTACCCTCCTGTCCTTCAGTATCCTTTCTAAACACTCCACTAACGCCTGTTGATCAGATTCGATACTTAGGACTCCATCTTGACAAGAGACTTACTTGGAATCCACACACAAGACTGAAACGACAAGAAACTGCTCGTAGATTCCGATTGCTACAACACTTACTTGACACACGCTCTAAACTGCCTATTCACTACATAAAATTAGTATACACTACGATAATCAGACCAATTTGGACATATGGAATTGAGTTCTCGGGCTCTACCAAGCCATCAAATTCCTCCCGCATCCAATCCTTACAATCCAAAATCCTACGTAAAATGCTTGATGCTCCATATTACGTTCCAAAAAAATCATCCACAAAGACCTTAACATCCCATTCGTTGCAGATTTGCCCAAAACAGATATGCGTCTTTTTATTCCAAACTCCTTACTCATCCTCATAATCTTTCATCCTTAACAATCCCTGATAACTTTTCGAGGCGTCTGAAAAGAAGATGGCCACGGGACCTTCTAATTTAAATTAATGTTTAAAGTACCACTAATGGGTGGTTCCTTCCTAAGATTTTCAAGTGTAAATGAAACATACAACATATATACTTATTGTATTGATTACTTGTACAGATGTAAATCAAATTAAAAAATCAGCAGAAGTCGAACATGAATCTAGAAAAGCTTTATATTGTATGTAAGGGCCACTACATTACAATGAACTACCACTACTTAATAATGAAGCCATATTACAACAATTTTACCATTTTACCGATAATGGCGATATTGACGTTGTTATGGCACACCATTGGCACTAGATTCCGATTAGGCATCGAGAGATGGACTATTAGGCTATATTGCTGACCACATCAGATCCCTAACTGCCCCCAACCCCTTGGATCACGGTACTAAACCACCTGTTGTGCACTGGATGCCATTACCAAAGACTGGTCGATTTGTTCCCCCGAAGTACCCCCTGGCCAACGAGCCACAGCGTATTAAAGTACCGCAAATTCTCACTAATTGCACTCTTGAAGACTGCTATCTAACACTGGGGCGAAATTCGGTTGTGGAAAAGGCGAAATTTACTGGTCAGCTAGATGGGGGTATTCATTATGTGTTAAATGTAGAAAGTGTTAACATGGTAAATGTTATAGTATAGGATAGTGAGCCCAATTTAAAGTCCATGCTATTAAATACAGGGTGGCAGATTTTATGAGAAACTTTAGGACCATTCCTTCCGAAACCTTTCAGAAATTAATTATTTATAGCCATTGCAACAAAAAAATCTCCAATAGCTTGCTCACATAATCGTCAAACAAGGAAGAAGTGAGGAGGAGGAAATCCTTTTTTGAGGATTCTCTTCACTTCTTCCTTGTTTCGCCATTTTCCCCCATTACATTATCATTATTTTTATTTACTACTTCATTAGAGTTTAAAACATAAATAAACACGACTTACAAGGAACTAACCAATCAAAACGACAACAGACAAAATGGTGTGGAGCTCAACTGATGACGTAAGTTTGGTGACGTAATTTTCCATTTTGCAGAATTACAAAGATAAACGTTATAAACTATTTTATAGTTAATTTAACTAGCTTTAATTTGAGTGCTAACAGACATCTGTACTTCGAATACTTCCTAAGGTATATGTTTTCATAAATCAAACGTATTGCCCAGACAACTACAAGTCAATTTATTTTTGTAAATATCACGAAAAATACTACTTTTACGAAGATAAACGTCATAAACTACTGCATAGTACATTAAACTAACGTTAATTTGAGTGCTAATAGACATTTATACGTCGGATTGTTTTTCAGATATAGATTTATCAAAATAAATTAACTAACTACAGAAAGATCAATACATTTTTTTATAAAAATGTTTCTTTTAATAAAGAAATATCTCAAGAACTATTGAACGTAAATAGCTCTATTGTGACTCATCTTTTGGAAAATTTACTCTTCTTCAAATGATGTACTATTAAGTTTTTTACTGTTGTTGATAGTTTTAAAGATATAGAGCTCCGAATAAAAAATCATTTTTTTTAACGTTTCGATACAGCCGTAATTTTTTATTCCACTAATCTATACTTGACACAGTCAAATTTTGACTAGTGATTAAACATAGTTTTCATTAATGTAATACAAAATTGGGGTTAAAAAACTGTCTTTTTTTCTTCTCTGCTCTAGTACTATGGCAACAAGACAAAAAAACACATGCCAATGCGTTCGTCAGTCACGTGGAAGGCGAGGGGGTGAACCATATCGGAACAATTCGAAACACGTTACAATTTTGGGGCCTATAATGGATTTATTTTAATTTTTGTACAGTTTGAGACTTAATGGTGATTTCATAAAAAATAAATAAATAAATATAAAATGAGAGGAATCATCATTATCATAGAAAAAATATAAGAAACTTTCCAATAAAAAATCCTGACGTATTCCTGACAGTGAAAATCTTTAAGGAATAAGTAGTTTCTCTACACGCCAATAACACTCCAATTTAACTTAGATCAGATTTACTAAATGTATTATACTGTACAGTTGTAAATAGCAATAAATAAATATTTAAAAAAAAATTTCAATTCTACTTTTTTCAATTATAAATGAACAATCTTTTAATTTTAACAAAGCAAATCATCACTTAGCATTATTGTGGATGTAAAAAAGAAGTGATCAGTAACGATATAAGACTTGCGGCACCTGAGGAAAAAAAATAGACTTTAATAAAATAGAAAAAAACTTTAATAAAATACTAAGTTGTGCTGCCCAAGTTCGTTGGGTTGCTAATCATACAGTATACTTATTTTAGTCTAATCAGACACTATTTATAAACAATAATTATAAACATTAGCAATGTATAACATTAAAAGATGACATTTTTTTTCTCCTTTTTCCCCCTTTTTCTTTTTCGCGATTTTTTCCCTCCTTTTATATCTCTTCCTCTCACTCTCTCTCTTTTCCTTTTCCTTTTCCTTCCCCCCTTTTTCCCTTTCATATTTTGGCTTCAACCCAATGTGTCTTTAACAGAATAGTGGATATAATAGTGATCGAGATATGAGAAAATATATAAAAGATATTTAATTTAAGTAACAAATGAAAAAATAAAAAATCAACAAACTATGTTAAAATTAATATACAATAAATATTAAGATATTAAAAATATATACAAACAAATTTTTAAAAAAATTATCTTCAAACCGTCAAATTAAAAAAAAAAATGTAAAAAATTAAATAAATAAAATTAGTTATGTTCATTCGTTCATAATGTTGTAATTTTTTAAAAACATTTTTCGTAATAAGTCGTTTTAAGTATCATTTTTTCATTTTAAGTAAATATTTCAAAATTGATTTAGAATAAAATAAATAAATAAAAAATGTGGGGAATCATCATTATCATAGAATCGATATAAGAAACTTTCTTAACGTATTCCTGACAGTGAAAATCTTAAAAGAAGATATTCGTTAACTGACATTCCTATATAGATAATTATATTCTAGTTCTGGGACCCTTAATTTATTTTTCTAGTTCAAACACTTGAAACTGAAACACTCTGTGTATTATAAATACTTTTCTTTGTTTCCTAGTTAATTTCATTCTTGTAATAATATTTTTCTTTTGTATTTTTACATGAAACTTACACTTAATTTTTACTGTTCAATTCTACGCCGAATTTCTCTAATATCATTTACTTCTTTTAGTTCTATTTCTGACTTATTCTTTCCGCCATCCTTAAATTTATACTTCTGCAAAATAAACATTAGGCCTAGGTATCCTTTTACTCCTTAATGGCACGATGCCTCGCCACGTTATCTTCTATTAAGATAAGGTTCGTAGAAGGATCTGGCCAAAGGGTTGGTGGTGGTACGCTGTTCCTATCTATGAGTACTTGCAGTGCCTGCCTGCTTCCAACACAAGGCACGAGATAAAAAAGGTTCTATGATAAGTCCTATATATAACCGTTTGGTTTGGTGCATCAAATACCAATGCACTTTTACAGGCAATGCGATCTAAACTTAGCTTCAACGTAAGCTAATTTCATAGCGAGAAAACCAAATCTCTCTTTCCAAGTTTATACACTAGCTAGCTTTTAGTCCATATTGAAAGTTAACCAAGAAATAAATGTAAACTAATTTCTTTCTTTATAAATAATACTTTCCACTTTCTTGAGACTGATAATTATTATTTAAGTAAAATAAATCGTATCCTATTCATGTCTCAAAACACTCTCTATTTCTTTAAACGCCTAACGTTTCGGCCAATTCGGCAATCCAACAGCTTATATTGTACATTAATTTTTAACAAACAACATCATTAATTATAAAATAGCATACCTTAAATACAAATTTACACTCACATCAATAATTAAGAAATCTTTTTGCAGGCTATTCTGCGCATGTCACCAATTTCAGTTATAATTACCCTATGAAGCAAAAATACATTAGGGTATTATATTAATTTATTAATAAGATATCCTTAGCTTAAGTCTAATTACTTATTTTGTCAATTTTCACATTAATATTAAAACTTTTAATTACAATCAATTGAACAATATTATGATTGGAGAAGTTTGTCAGCAAAGAACAACATAAATAAACAAAACCATATTTATTTATTTTATGCCGACGTTTCGACCTGAGGCCAACGACGTGATAACAAACATCTACATACACGTCACTACACCCCCGACAAACTTCTCCAATTTCTAATTAATCTACGGTCAACTATCTACAACTCATCATGAACTATATTATACTTTATTTTCACAACAATATTTCGAACATTCCTAAGGTCAGGCATATAATTTATTTATTTCAACTGTATTTTAATTAACATTTTTATTTCTTTTATTATTAAACTTCATATCAAAGATATAATTCATATCAATTATAAATATGAACAAAATTTTTCATAAATTAATTCTACATAGTATTGATTTAGATTTAGCAATCTCTAGCTTCACAATTCAATGTATAATTATTGTTTTTAAAAATATAAATAGACTCTATGTGGTAAATGATATGATTTTGATGAATAGAATGTTTTTGAGATATTTCAAAATAAATTCACTAATTACTAAATGAAATGTTTTTTTTTTTGTTTTTTTAAATAGCGAACTATTGAATGTAAATAGCTCTATTAGTGCTCATATCTTAGAAAATTAACTTTACTTTAAATTGTAGTTTCTCAGGTTTTCTAGTGTTGTTGGTAGTTTTAAAGATATAGATTTTTTTTTTTTTAACGTTTTGAAAGAGTCGCCATACTTGGGAGATTCAGTAATTTCGACTGGTAATTATACATAGTTTTTATTAAAGTAATAAAAATTTGGAGTGAAATAACTGCCCTTTTTTCCCTCTTGGGATGTTGTACTATTTGTAAAATTTGTTATTTGTAATATTTTAACATAAGTTTTTATAATGTATTCACACTAAGTGTTATTTCTACTACTTGCATGCATATTTATCAAGTGTAAACGGTCATTAATTAATATTTGAAAAATTTTGTATAATAGTGTATTATTAAAAAAGAAATTCTTAATAAATATCAGGTTTTGTATTGATTTATAGGTTGATATTTTAATCCATTTAAAGTTAAACAATTACTTCAGAATATAAAATGATTAATGTTTTATCATATAATAAAAACCATTTGCTTACACAACGTTGCATGAAAGAATCTGTTGCATTTCTTGTTGCACAATTGTTTGATTTATTGCACTTAGGATTGCTCAACATCACGGACAGCAAAGGTGCATCTGCATGCCTTTAAAGGATGTACTTGAAGAAATTCTTTTTATTTAATATTCACTTTATACTTTAGGTCAAATTATCCATTTGCTATCGAAAGAACCGTGGTTTAGTAAGATTGATTTTTTAAAACTAAAAATTGGCCCCAAAGTCAGTTCTGCTAGAGATCTGCAGAATTATTTGGAAATGAGTAAAATTGACTATATTATCTTCATTTATTTAGAATACAAATCAAACAGGAATAAAGAGTTAATAATTAGGAAATATTACGGCTAAGATATAAATTAGTTTTTAAAAAAGTATTACGATGAATGATAATGCTATGTGAAATAGAAGATAGTGTTTACAGCTTGTACTACTAGAACTAATTCAAGTATCATGTTACACCAAACAGACTATACACTTCCTCAAAACATGATCTATAATCAATAACGAGTCTCATACATTAATGATTACTATCTAAGCTTGGTAGACTTATTCATTAATCATAATTTTAATATATATTTAAAGACCTCAGCATCCCATTCGTTGCAGATTTGGCCCAAAATAGATATTCCTCCCTTCATTCCCAAATCCTTAACCACCCAAACACATTAGTTCTTAGTCTCTCATACTTAACAATCCCTGATAATCCTCCGAGGCACCTGAAAAGAAGATAGCCACGGGACCTTCTAATTTAAAACAATGATTGAAGTACCACCATTGACTGGTTCCTTCCCAAGATTATCGTGTGCTCTGAAACATTTATCAAATTTACTTATTGTATTTTTTTATACAGGTGTCAATTTCAATGAATAAATAAAATTAAAAATAATATCTCATAGTAAGAAATTGTATGGGCCAGTGTTAAATTCTCAATATGCTTGAATTTATGTGGAAATATAAAATTTTTAATAATATTTTCGTTTCAAATTAAAGAGCACATGTGTAAAATACATTTTTAATTCGCCGATCTATAGGAAAGTTATTCTGATCAACGTGAAAGTCGAAAGTGGAAATTCTTAAACAGTTTCGAAATCGGGTTATTACTAATTCCTATCAAATTAGTCATGAAATATAATTGAAATAATTGAAGGTATTAGAAAAATATAATATCTATTGTATAAATCATTTGATTCTGTCAAACTGATTTAATTAATAGCAAAAATATGTTTATTACAAAATTTTGCTAGTGAGACAAAGACAGGAAAGTGCACGTCGATTCCGACTATTACAGCACTTACTACACTAACGGTCTAAACTTCCAACACATTACAAAATACTGATCTACATGGCTGTAATAAGGCCAATCTGGACATATGGAGTTGAGCTTCATAGTTGTGGCTCCACTAAACCTTCGAATTCCTCTCGTATTCAGTCCTTACAATCCAAAATCCTTCCTAAATTCCTCAATGCTTCTTACTTTGTCACAAATAAAATCATACATAAAGACCTTAATGTCCCTATGTAATCGAGCCAGAACCAGATACCAATCCTTCCATGATAAACTTCCCAACCACCCAAACCAACTCGTTTCTAACCTGGCTTCTCCTTCACTACTTAACCCTAGCAGCACCAAGGGGGGGGGCTCGCCGAGCCCTCACTTCCGATTTTTTTTAATACTGCTCTCAAAAAATTTTTCACAGACAAGGAAAAAAATCTATTTGCCTAAAATTTATCTACCAACATGTTGGAATTGATTTGAAAAATATTTGATAAGGAGGAAGAGTACGAAAAATTATTTGTATTAGA
>NW_027107582.1:205396-208441 GCF_000696795.3 Halyomorpha halys | reverse complement strand
GTAAAAATTGATATATATAAGAAGATGGTCAGGGTTGCGGTCAAAAGTGAAACAAAAATAGTTTACAACTATTTATTTTCCGACGTTTCGCCCCACTTTGCAGGGCTTCATCAGGGCTAAAAAGATACAGAATGATACAATGATAAGAATAAAAATACAATGATAAGAATAAAAACGAGTAACAATGGCAAGAGTAAAAATTTCTTCATAAAAATACGTAAAATATAAAGCTAAAAAAGTACAGGAGATGCACATAAAACAAAAACAATACGGGGAAAGAAAAAAGGAAATATATATAAAGAAATAAAATAATCGTCATGAAAGAATAATAAAAATAAAAATAAATAATAATAATGATATAAAATGATAATAAATGAGCAAAGAGCAAGTCAGGACAACATACCTGTTCAGAGGAATAGGTTGAACAGAAAGAAACAATGAAGCGGAAGCATGGAGGAGTGGGGAGGAGGTGGCTAGCAAACTGTTTAACGGTTTTATTTCGATTTCAAATACGTCGCGTAATTGATAATATTAAAATCTTTCACAAATTTGGGCAATGGTAATGGTGATAATTAATACAATATTACTTTTATCTTTTTAAAAATATGAACGTTATTTTGTTATAGGTTTTATACATTGGTAGTAAAACGACACAAGTTCATAATATCGTATAATGCAATAATACTTACATACTTACGTATTCATTATCGAAAAAACCAAAACAATAACTTAAGATTTTTTCTTAAAAATAAAATTATAATTCACCTAGATTATTTGACTATTAATTTAGGATGAGAACAAATCCGTTAAACGAAAATTTGACCATTTTAATAGTTAGTGTGCCACAAAACTCGTATATATGAATTCAATTCATACCACTTTCATAAAAAAAAAAAAGATAAAAATAAAAAAACATGAATATAAAAATAAATAAAATCTACATATGTATATAAACAGAAAAATAAATAAATAGATTGAAAATAATCAACCAAAGTATAATAAATTATATATAACATTTACAATCTAGACCTGAGGGTCCCTGAGCCAACTCTATCCCTAGGAGTAAGTGCACTGAAGTCGCAATCACTCCACTCCACTTTATTTTACGAAAAGTCTCTTGGCCACTGCCGTTTTAAGCTTCGAGGTAAGGATGGAACTGGAACTCGATAAGGATTGAACCAAAGGATTAGGATGGTTAGAAAGGTTTATATTCAAATTTGAGAACAAACTAATGAATTAATATATTCGAAATTTGTTACAAAATAACAATTAAAATGGTTAAATTATCGTTTAACGAATTTGTTCTCATCCCAAATTAATGGTCAAATAATCTAGGTGAATTATAATTTTATTTTTTAGAAAAAATCTTAAGTATGTATTTATGTTGTTTTTTTTATTTTCGATGAACACTTCCTATGTTCCAATCTTTTAGTAATTGAACAGAAAAAAAATATTCAAAAATATAAGTTTAATTACATTATACGATATTATGAACTTGTGTCGTTTCACTACCAATGCATAAAACATATAACAAAATAACGTTCATATTTTTAAAAAGAAAAAAGTAATATTGTATTAATTACCACCATTACCATTGCCCAAATTTGTGGCAGATTTTAATATTATCAATAAATAAAAGTTTGCAAATTTAAAAAAAAATATTTATTTTATGATTCTTATTATAGTTTTGAATTTAGTTCTCAGTAATATATTATTGAAAGATGTTACTTTTTTCATACGTATTTCAATAAAATATTGAAAAGAATTCTTCATTCACCTTCAAGGGACCTCTTGAAAAGACATGAAAAATCCTTCCAAAGTTCCAATCTTTTAGTAATTGGACAGTAAAAAGAATAGGTAAGTATGGAAGTATAATTGCATTATACGATATTATGAACTTGTATCGTTTCACTACCAATGCATAATAAAACATATATCAAAATAACGTTTATATTTTTAAAAAGGAAAGTATAATATTGTTTTTTTTCCAGATAAAACAACTGAGAATTGAGAAAAAAAAAAGAAGGCCGAAACAGGTTAAGAAAACAAAACTATTAAACGAGAGACGAAAACAAGAAAAGTCAATATTGAGAGAGGGTGGATTGTTCGATGATAAACTAATAACCAAGGCGTAGTTCAATAAATTATGGAAATTTCAAGATTGGAAAAAAGAATTGAGGGAAGCCGCCCCATCATGGCCTTTCAACGGATTCTTTCAAAAGGAACTGCAAATTCCTTTGAATATTTAATAAGGTGGAGAGGGGCCTTATAAACAATATAAATTCTACAATACTTTATTCTTGAGAAAAATTTCCTCTAATATTGACAATAATTTACTTTTATTATTGTACATTATGAATATATATATTTAAAACTTCTATATACATGTATATGATTTATAGCAACATTTCGTGATATTTAAAATAATTAATAACCTATTTATAAACCTTTCTCTTGACTGTTGTAGATATATAGGTTTTTTAGTGGGTCTTGAGAATATTGAGGATTAGTGAATATAGAACACAATAGAAAATTATATATATATATATTTTAGTTGATAAAATTATAGACAAATAATCCTCTCTTAATTGAAGACAAATAATCCTCAAAAGGCCCCTAAAATGAGATAGTACACATTGTACACCTTTAACAACATGCTCACGGGGATACTAAAAGGCAGTTGATCAGGGAGAGCTCTTCTGACATAATTAGAGAGGCTTTGTAGCAAGGACAATGTTCCTTCAGGACAATATCTTCTTTCCTCTTCAAATCGGTTTTATCCTCAACCGTCCTCGCCATTGAGGAGCTCATTACAATGGTGTACAGCCTCATCGCTTTCATGTATTCAACTCCGTTAGCTGCTGAAAAGCGACAAAACGGGGTTTTTTCATGTCTTTTGAAGAAGGTCCCTTGAAGGTGAATGAAGAATTCTTTTCAATATTTTATTGAAATACGTATGAAAAAAGTAACATCTTTCAATAATATATTACTGAGATCTAAATTCAAAATTATGATAAAAACATATAATGATTATAATAAAATAAA
>NW_027107582.1:200624-205115 GCF_000696795.3 Halyomorpha halys | reverse complement strand
AAAAAAAAAAAAAAAAATACAATAAGTAAATGTGATAAACGTTTCAGAACACAAGATAATCTTGAGAAGGTACCAACCATTGGGGGTACTTCAATCATTGGTTTAAATTAGATGATCCCTTGGCCATCTTCTTTTCAGACGTCTTGGAGGAATATCAGGGATTGTTAAGGACGGATTTTGGAATGAAAGGAAGTATATCTATTTCGGGCCAAACCTGCAAGTTAAGATCTTTACGGATGAGTTTATTTGTGACGTAATAAGGAGCATCAAGGATTTTAAGGAGGATTTTTAATTGTAAGGAGGAATTTGATGGTTTAGTGGAGCCCCAAAAATAAATTCTGTTCGTCCAAATTTGTCTGATTATTATATAAGAGTTTACTGTACTAAATAGGAAGCTTAGAACGTTTTTAAGGTAGGTGTAGTGATCGGAATATACCAGTTTATGAAGTGCACCTTCAATCTAAGGCCATGCACTACTTTACTTTTGAATCGCTGGTTAAATCTGTAGTTGAATGTATGAAACTAATTGAATGAAATAAAGCATAAGGTGGCAGAAAGAGAATTTATTCATAGATATTGGTTAAACAAGAGATAAGTCCATTGTTATACAGGGATAAAGGGTGGCCGAAATGGAACATTTATTGCTAGATATAATTAATTAATTATAACTGAGGTTTAATGATGATGATGACTATTGATGATGTTAGATATGAGGAAACAAGTGGACTTACTCCATGCTTTAATGCTGTCTGTGTCTTGCATTCTATGTCCCTTTATTTACCTTCTCCTCGGATACCGGAGGGCTCGGCGGTGTCCTTACTCGTTTATACTTTATTGCAGAATAGAAGAGGGAAAAAAAATGGATCGCTAGTCAGAGCGTTTTGTTTTTCTCGGCCACATGGGGCGCTGGCGTTACTAATTAGCCATATGCTTTGAATCATCCGTTTAAACGGAACAACGAGCACAAATATACATGTTTTCTTGTTTTTTAATGTAATTTACATCTGTACAAAATAATAAATACAATATGTAAATATGTGGAATGTTTCATTTACACTTGAAAATCTTGGGAAGGAACCACCCATTGGTAATACTTCAAGCATTAATTTAAATTAGAAGGTCCCGTGGTCATCTTATTTTCAGACACCTCGGAGAATTATCAGGGATTGTTAAGGATAAGAGATTAAGAACTAATGGATTAGGATGGTTAAGGAGTTTGGAATGAAAAGACCCATATCTGTTTTGGGCCAAATCTGCAACAAATGGGATATTAAAGTCTTTGTGGGTGAGTTTATTTGTAACGTAAGGAGCATCAAGGATTTTGGATTGTAAAGATCGGATGTGGCATGAATTTGATGGTTTGATAGAGCTCCAGAGCTTAATTCCATGTTCAAGTTGGTCTGATTATCATAGTGTATAATAATTTGTTGTAGTGAATGGGAAGTTTAGAGCGTTTGTCGTATAGGTGAAGCAATCAAAATCTACTAGCAGTTTCTTGTTTCGGTCTTGTATGTGGATTCCAAGTAAGTCTCTTGTCAAGATGGAGTCCTTATTATCGAATCTGTCCAACAGGCGTTAGTGGAGTATTTAGAAAGGATACTGTAGGACAGGAGGGTAGAGGTTTACGACGGAGAGTAAAGGTGATCTGATGGGATTTGTCAGGATTTATTTTGATTCTTCAGTTTTTACACCATTCTTCAATAGATATAATGTGTGTCTGTAGTGTAGTGTTTGTGATGCATGAGTTAGGTCGTTGTTTACAGACAGTATACATGTGGCATCAGCGTATGTTGTTAGGACTGTGTTAGGGTGGGTTGGGATGTCAGCTCTATAAACCGTATAAAGAATGGGACCTAAGATACTACCTTGAGGGACACCGGCGGACTGAGAAAAGAGAGATGAGTATTTTTACAATTTTTATATTTGTCAGATGCGCCTCAATTTAAGCAAAGCTGCGATATGCTCTCGATAGAACTAAATAAATCAATAAATTGCTCTCACATAGGATTTTATAATGTAAGAAAGATAAAAAATATATAAAATTAAATGAAAGTTTTTGAAAAAAACCTTGGCAAGAAAACAGGATCTCGAAAACACCAAAAAGTCAAAATTACTACATTAGAAGCAAAAATAGACAAATGACATAGCTAATAATTCTTTAAGAGGCTCCCTGAATCCTTTCTGAATGAAAGAGTCTTTCGAGAGCGAAACCCCTGAATAAATCTGCAAGCAGGTGTAGGCCCTATACAGGGGCATAGCCCCGGCGACTCGGGGATTTCTTCAATGGTTTTAGAAACTTGGAACCGCAGAGGAATTTACAACTCACACTGAATTAGAACCTGGCAAACGTTCACTTTCGGGATTCCCTTTAATTAATTTCACCTCCCAGTCCGTATTTCAAAGTCGCGGTGAATTACATCAAAAGCAATTTTATAATTGAACAAATTTAAATTTAAAAGGCGGTTTCCATTTGGATTTATTTATTTTATGTATACAATTTGTATTTTTAACTTATTTTGACATACGTTATAAAAAAATATGGATTCGTTTCTTTTTTTTTTTTTTTGAAATAATAATACTTTTTATTTATTGATAGATATTACAATCTCCCAAACATTTGTGGACAATAGGTAATAGTGATGAATGATCTCATACATACTAAAATAAATAAATGAATAAAAAAATAAAAATTAAAAAAAAAAAAAACTCTCTTAAAATATATACAAACAAAAGAATAAACAAAATGAACATAATCAAACTGTAATGAAAAATAAATAAATAAAATGATAAAATAATATAGTCTCTAGTCACATTTACACTCTAATATACAATGTTTACATAATCGACCTGAGGATCCCTGAGACCACTCTATCCCTCACGTGTGAGGGGTAGAGCAGAGCTCAAAAGATCCCAGCGCATCACTGGTGGATTCGTTTCTTATTCTTCAAATATGAAAGGTGAACAAATTGTAGAAAGTATTTTGTTTTACTTTGTAATGTAAGCCGAAAATATAATTCTGGCTACACGATATCCAACGCCACTTACATAGTAACTAAATAGAAAAATAATACAAAAAGACTTATTAGTAGTTGTTTATTTTGAAGTTGACTGGGTCTCACAAGTCAATATGATAGCCCACCAATATGGATGAGTTATGATAGCCCACCAATATGGATGAGTTCTATATTTTATATGAAAACAGAATATTGAGGCATAAAGGCGATGTTCTTGAAAAGATCTCTAACCACAACTTCTCAACTGACATCAATAGAGCATTGAACTCAAACATTAACCCCATATACCGATCACTCTGCAGTTTGAACCTGCTCAAACCTGAAGCATATTTAAAATATAGGCTGAATTAAAAAAAAATAAGGTGCATCAGCCAACTAAGAGTAGGAAACACGGACTTATCAAACTACACCACGGAAGCAAAACCATCACTTTCAAGGCAAACGAACTCTGTCCATTCTGCAAAAATTATTTCAATAATAGTTTGTACCACATCCTCCTACATTGTTCCACCTTTAAAGAAAATAGACAATATATCTTAAAGCCACCCATATCTTGCGACTTACAAAACATTGAAAATGTATTGAACATTAATAGTGAAGTTAAATTGAACAGACTATATATTTACATTGTAACAATATGTAATAAGTTTGATTTTGTAAGTGGCATATAAATAGTTTCCAAAGCCAATTATAATCTGTACTTATATTATATACATTGGTTTATTTGAAATAATGTTAATTATTTTAAGTTTAATATAATGTAGTAATGAATATTATGTTAATAGATTTGTACTATCCAGTTTGTTTTATCTTTTGTTTATTGTTTTTGTAAACAATAAACTCAGGTTTTGTTTTATAATTGTATATTGTGTTATGAATTTGTACAAGATTTTGTATTTCACAAATAAAATAAAATCTAATCTTTTTTGGTCAAAAATTTTGATTATTGGACACCATGTTTATTATGAAAATTAAAGGTAAACCAAAAAAAAAAAAAAATTATTTTGCTAGAAGATACGGTAGTAGATTGCCGTATGAAGTAGGTTGTGGGAAGATAGACCGGGAGGCGATTAATAAAGGTATCAAAATAGTAAAAGAAAACTATTTATTGTTAACTCACGTTGGGTTAGCCTTAGGAAGTGGGCCCTTAGGAAGTTCCTCCTATATTTTGTATTTTTATGTAAATACAGTTGTAAATATCATTAAATAATTTTTTTTTTTAATAATTTATTTATTGATATTTACAATTGTATACACATATATACAACAAGTAAATTTCCTGTAGGTGATATAGTAACATGATAAAAACATGTGGAGAATCTACCCCTGATAGAACTCCAATAACATTTCTAGAGAAGAAGATCTCGAGGCCATCTTCTTTTGAGACGCCTAGGAGGATTATTAGGTAATGAAGGAGAAGCCAGGTTAGAAACAAGTGGATTTGGGTGGTTGAGAAGTTTATTATGGAAGGAACGGT
>NW_027107582.1:179219-200059 GCF_000696795.3 Halyomorpha halys | reverse complement strand
TAAATAAATTTAAAAAAGTGATAACAAATTTCTTTGTTTACATATTTAGCTGACTGACCCTAAGTTAATTTGAAGGTGGTAGTTACGACTGCGTTATAGAAGAAAGAAAAAAAAGCTTGAAGAAGTTTGTCGGGGGGTGCGGTCAGCAAAGAACAGCATAAATAAACAAAACCATATTTATTTATTTTATGCCATATTTATTTATTTTATGCCCAGGCATAAAATAAATAAATATGGTTTTGTTTGTTTATGCTGTTCTTTGCTGACCGCACCCCCCGACAAACTTCTTCAAGCATTAATCTACGGTCAACTATCTACACCTCAAAGAAAAAAAAGTTTCGGAGTACTGATGAAGACCAACAGATCAGGGCTACAATAGAAAGATACCAAGAAAATAGACTTACTGTAAGGGTTAAAGAATGATTTAAAAAATATAACATAAAAATGTAAAAGTGGCGGTACATGGACAATCCAAATATATAAAGGTTGGTCAATGGACGACATGCCACAATCTCACAAGAGGAGATCATAACACAAAAAAAAAGGCAATCCTTCCTCGCCAGACCTGCCTCCCAAAGACTCCCGGGGAGCGAAGGTCCCATATCACGTTTGAAATATTAGTTTAAAACGGGAAGAGGAAACTATAAAATAGTTAAATCGAGCAATAGTTTATATCCAGCAATTTTTTTTTTTTTTTTCATACCCTCTTGTAATGATGTTATGGAATATCTGGTACATACATATAGGAGGTAGGCTATATGTATATCTGGGTGTTAATGATACCTTGGATTGCCTTTTGGCATTATAAGGTTAGGTTAGGGGTCCAATGAAGGTTGTTACTTGATTGTCTGACGCTAGTGGATTATTGGAACGGGGAGGGGCCGTTCTGCTGGTTATATCGAGCAATATAACAAGGATTGCATTTTATTTTTTTGTGCTATATCTCCTCTTGTGAGAATATGATATGAGAGGATAATGATGCAAAAAAAAAAAAAATTATTAACTAAAATAATAAAGTGAACAGATATATCAAAATGTAAATAATTAAAAGAATCAATTGACTTAATTAAGTGAGGAGATATAAAAACTGTTATAAAACGGTAAGTTACCGATTACATAAAAATGTAATGTGGAATAAAGAATGTGGGATGGGTAAAAGATTGAAATGAGAATGAATAGTTTAGGAAAAGGTATTTTACAATATTAAAAGAATAATAAAGATAAATGATAATCTAAACTAATTAGAAAATAACATAAAAAAAAGAAATATAAAAGGGAGTGATAAGAAGTGAAGGAAATGAAAAATACCTGTTAGGTGGGAGTGGAAACAACAGCTGTTAGAGAAATGACAGTTGAGGTAATTTCAAAAATGGAGAGGGAAAGTACGAATGTTGAGTTGTGTATAAATATTTCTTATAAATAAATTTAGAATTCAAAACTAAGTAAAATAATTATAGTAAAAAAAATGACAATAAATCTAAAAATAATATATTAAAATACGTTAAATAACATAAAATTAGATTGATAGGAAATCTCTCTCTCTCTCTCTCTCTCTCTCTCTCTCTCTCTCTCTCTATATATATATACAATTATTATAAGGATAGTAACAATATAAAGGTGAGAAGTATTGGGAAAGAGAGTAAAAATAATTAAATTTATTAGTGAAAAATAAACGGAGCCAAATGATAATAATATTATAGGCTGATCTGTATGGTATACAAATATTTTAGTTTCTCTTGACAAAAACTCTAATTCACACATGATCAATTATATATATACAATTATCAATGAATCACGATACTTAAAAACTGAAAATAATCACAATTATTATATGATCACCCACACAGTCTATGAATTCACTCATTCAATGCATTTATATTTAGTTCCAATAAAAACCATATATTCATTTAAAAACTAATTGATAAAACAGGTTTCATATAATCACTTCATCTTCAAAATTAAATAGGTACTCACCATTTCTGTTCTCACTATCTGCGGGTTTCATCTGGATCGGATGGTGCATCTGAAACAGAAAGGATTTTTTATAAACGGTGAAGTTACGATTGTTATATGTAAAATAGAAATAATTGATACAATCAATTATGTAAATATTTAATTGGCTGCTGAAGCTTCTAGAAGTACAGAAGCCAGATGCCAGCTGATAGAACATTAATCTACAGATAATTTTGAAAATTAATTTTTATCACTTTTTTAAAATGTATTTATGAATATTTGAATAAAAATACATCTAGTAAATTTGATGTAAGTTTATAATGATGTGATGATGTAGAGCATGTCCATTGGTAGTACTCTAATAATCTTCTACATTAGAAGGTTTCGAGGCCATCTTCTTTTCAGGCGCCTCGGAGGGTTGTCAGGGTTTAAACCAAAATTCTTATTTCAGGGTTTCTTGAGATGTTAAAAACATATTTCAACTTTGTTTGACTCCTAAAAAATCTCTTACAACACTTTCATAGGCCAGTCGCTCTGACAAGCAAATTTCATTTTTGGAAGAAGATAGATGAAGTAGATTGTAGAAAGATAGTCCGGTGGCCAATAAAGGTATACAAATAGTAAAAGAAAACTATTGTTAACCTACGTTTCGCCCTACTTTGCAGGGCTTCGTCAGGGCTGTAAGATTGAAACAAAGATATCAACTACTTATTTTTATCTTTTAGCCTTTTTATCTTCTACTCATTTTATTTTTATTTCATTGACATCTTTGTTTTAATCAGATAGCTCTGACGAAGCCCTGTAAAGTGGGGCGAAACGTAGGTTAACAATAAATAGTTATAGTTAAGTTAATGACCACTAATCAGACCAAATTGGAAATTTCATTTTCGATTTTTCATAAATATATTGGTCTAATTTAAGTTACCAAATCTTAATAATGAAGTACATGTAAATGTTTAATTTTAACTAAATACCATAATTCATAACAAACTATCGATTGTGTTCATTAAATACATGTGTCCTCAAATATATCGATTGCCAAGGCTGATGCCATTACTGGGATCAGCCAGTTTGTTATATATTAGGCTTGTTAAGTCGAAAAAAAACTAATCTCATCTTATTAATGAGAGCGACGGGATATATGTACTTAACCAAGAACATATATCATGAATAATATATATTACTCATTACAATTAAATCCAATTTAATAAATTAAATACATAAATTAATCCAATAATAATAAAAATTTTTAAATGTAACCCATTTTAACCCTTTGTATAAGCTGCACCTTGACCTGACATAAATTTCAATAAAAATAAAAGAAAATTTTTCTAATAAAACATTCAATCAGACAGAGATATACAAACCAATTTAATACAGGTAAAATTCATCGTGGATTATCAATTACAGAATAGGTTCCTCTAAAATGATCAAATTACTGTCAAATTCTTTCAATTTCAAGATCTTAACTAATAGTACTAAGGAATAGAAGTTACATTCAAAATAATAAGGTATCTAATCCTAGTTTAAATCATGAATTTCATATTAATATAAAAATTTACCTAATTAATATTAAAAACTTTAAATTCTACCTTAAAAACTTCAACTTTTAATCAAAAATTTCTAATTATAATACTATACCTAATAAAAATTATTTGGGTTAATTGTATAACCGCAGCTGCTGGCACAAAATTTGCTAACCATAAATAAAAATTAACCATGTCTTAATATAATAAATACAGAAAAAATAAAAAATGCGATTAAATTAACAATTTTTTTAATTTTTACTGTTTAAGTAAAAATCAAATCACATAAAAACTCACATATAAAAATTATCTAAACAACAATTTATAAACAAACCAGAATCAAATTTGGAATTATTCAATAATTGCTAAAATTTATTATTTGGATCTCATAAATGTATCCTCCCCGCATATCTCTGTATAACCCCGGTCCATAGTTCCTCTGGACTTAAGATCGGATACTAACAATATAACTTCTATTCCTTAGTTAATAAATTAGTTTTTTATTATTAATTAATTTAAATTAGTTAGCTAAAGTTTTAGAACCACGAGAAATGCGTTAATTGGTGATAGAAACTGATTTTTAAAATTATGTGCAGATATATGGGTTAAAACAGATTTCGATATTTTTTTTTTTATTTTCTATATCTTAGTAACAATAATTAATAATATTAAGTTGAGATATGTAAAATATGTTGGAGAGATATTGCTCAAGGACATATACATGGCCAAGAGAATAGGGTTGAGAAGCGAGGAGTGTGTACAATACGACGCCAACAATAGACAAAGCCCAGGTGTTGCAGACTTCCTCCGGTACTTAGTTTAGACAACTTAGCTCGTCGACTTAGCCTGACAACTTACCTGGCTTATTTTCACAGTCGGCTGCTCTCGCCTTCTGGCTTGAGTTAAATACACAACCACGGGGGTTGGGTATTGGGTATGAACTATGTTATGTTCATCTGTCTTAGGTAAAATCTACATTAACTTTGTTTTTTAATGATTAAAAAATACAATAAGAATAGCTTTAGATTTGGTAGAACGGTTAAAATGTTATAGATATAATAAGTAAATCTACACAGCTACAACTGATCAATGGTAACAGATTCAGTACTTTGTAAGTAAGAACTGTTACCACAGCCGCTAGATTTTTCTCCAATTACGGTGAACCTTGGAGGAGTCCCGAACCCAAAGGGTTGGCTCACCACGATTACAGTTACAGAATATATCTTCCACAGCCGGATTTGAATATTAAAGATATAATTTTTATAAAAATATTTAAAAAAAAAATGTATTTTGCTTTCAAATTGAACTGATTCGATACTTAGGACTCCATCTTGACAAGAGACTTACATGGAATCCACACACAAGACTGAAACGACAAGAAACTGCTCGTAGATTCCGATTGCTACAACACTTACTTGACTAACGCTCTAAACTTCCCATTCACTACAAAAAATTAGTATACACTACAATAATCAGACCAATTTGGATACATGGAATTGCGCTCTGGGGCTCCACCAAACCATCAAATTCTTCCCACATCTAAATTCTTCCACAAAATGAAATTCTTCCACTCCTTATTACGTCACAAATAAACTCAATCACAAAGACCTTAAAATCCCATTCGTTGCAGATTTGACCCAAACAGATATGCGTCTTTTCATTCCAAACTCCTTAACCATCCTAACCCATTAATTCTTAATCTTTCATCTTTAACAATCCCTGATAATCCTCCGAGGCGTCTGAAAAGAAGATGACCACGGGACCTTCTAATTTAAATTAATGTTTGAAGTGTATATGAAATATACTACATATTTACCTGTTGTATTATTTTGTACAGTTGTAAATTACATTAAATAAATAATTTAAAAAAAAATTCAACGCAATCGGCATTGAATCCAGATATACAATACGATCAAAATCAATCAATTTTTTTTTTTTGTCGTGTTTTATAAGCAATATCTAATTTTTTTTTAATTCAGCGAAAACCTGACGATTTGTCTATGTACAATAGTAATGCAGAATAGGGAATAGTAATGTATAATGTATAGGATAAAGATAAGGAAAATTATAAGCAGGAGTAACAAAAAAAGAGGATAAACAAGTCTAATAGGCAGGATTGTTCGAAACCGAGATAGTTTGAGTGCTAACTGGTTCGTGACTGCGGCGGCTCCGGTTCCAATCCAGACTTGGGCTTGACTATTATTTCTGAGTTGGTCCCACGAAATAAAAAGAAGAATCACACTAATCTTCCTAGCTTGTAAGGAAAGAATAACATCATGAGTAAAATACTGATACTGATTTTGAGAACTCGATTACAAATTCAGTTTACCAAAAAGGTAATTTGGACAGAATCATGCTCGGCCGCTAGATTATTTTCCAATTAAGTGTACCAACTTGATGAGACTGGGTGAACACCGGAGGGATTCAGAGCCCGTAGTACGGCTACAGTAACAGAATAAATAATCAAGATAATTATATATTTAATTAAATAATTATCTGCTACAGTTGGGTTCGAACCTGGATCCTACTAGTTATTAGCAAAGCGCCTTACCCGCTGAGCTATCCCTCTCCCTTGTCTCTAATATCAGCTAGATGTTATCCTTACTGAAATAGTTTGACAAGGATTCAATGTCAAAGTTCTTCAAACGCTTTCTCTTAATTAACTTTTATTTATTATAAATAATTAACTATCATTCATAGATACCAGTTGGAAACAATGGATGCATATGAAATATGAATGGATTTGATAATTAACTAAATGAATAATTTTTTTGCAAATACATATTTTTTTGTATGTTCATGGTCGGTATGAAAATACTTAAATTTTACTTTCATTTACGCTATATATACTATATAATAAGGAGAAGTTTTTTTCAGAATAAAAAATAAATAGCTGTTATATATACTGTATAGCTGTAATGTACAAGGATAAATTTCATCTGAAATTGTGTGATCAGGTTATTAAAATAAAACAACTGTTATATATAGTAACTTTTATTTTTATTCAGAATCAGTAGTTTAAACTGTTTACTCATATCTACAAATATATTTTTACAGTAATTAAACTCACTAACTATTAAATTTTTCGATAGGGATATTGTTAAATTTTAGAAAGAAATTCTGTAAGCGACTTGAGATAAAGCATAAACCTTGAAGAAACGATAATAATAATGATGTAACTGGGTAAACAAACACCTTTAAATACATAGAGTGCTAAAAAACAACTTTTACATGCTACTTTTTTTTTTTAGCTGATATTCATTGGTTTTGTCAGTAACTAAAACGAAAAATTAAATTAAATTTATAAATCTTTATAATCAAAGCTCCTAGATTACTCAACCGATCAAGTTTAAATTAGTATCAAAAGGATTGCCAATTTGAATTTTAGATATAATACAATGAATCTATAATATTGTGCAATATTCCATTTCATCTATGTTGAAGTATATAATCTGATTAATTTGAGTTTTTTTTAATCATATTACTAAATAGTTGACTCAGTATGCTATAAATTTATAGCTTATAGTAACAAGTTATATTACTTAAGTTACAGCTTGTATTATTTTATTTATTGCACAATTTTCAAACTAATAACATATTTTTTTTTTATAAAACGAAATTCATTATTTATTTTACAAAACACACCATTTTTTAAAAATATATAATTATTATTTATACAATTAATTTCCACCCCAAAAATACTTAATAAGAATTAGTACACAGTAGACAAACAGAGTGTGAAACCATAAATGAGCTAGTGATATCACCGTAAACCGTTCCAAGCTGTTCAACAGTTGACTGTTTGCTGTTTGACTTCAGTAGAACATCTTCCTCAGGTGAGACCATGTTAATTAATAGTTGAGGATCGTATCTCTACTAATTTGCTTACCTTTCCATATCCCTTGCCTTAAGGAGATGTTTGATCATATATGTGCTAATATTTAACAGACAATGCAAGGCGTGGAACTCTTATTTTATTTTTATAATTTTCACAATAACACTTACTAAGTCTATACTGTTAATAAATATAACAGTTATAAAACAGTTTTTATTTAAATGCTTCGTAATTGCTAAATTTTAGAATGTAGGTAGATTAATTGAATATAATTGAAAGTTTGATATATTAATATATATTTAGTAATTTACACATTGAATTAATGATTGAATCATTTACATCAATCAAGTTTATAGCGGTAAATAACATATATATTAAAAATATTTGGAAAAAAATAGAAATAACTTAAAGATGACACAACTAATCTGCATGAAACTTTAGAGTGGTTTCGGGCGCTATAAACTAAACCAAAGAGCATACACCGCATCTAATTAAACAAATCAGAAACGGAAACATAGAATAAAACGTTTAATTTTGTTTTCTTTATTAAAAACTAATATTTCGTCCTTTTATAGCATACAATTTGAAGGAGTTGAATAGTCACCAGAAGATAAAAAAACAATCCTTCAAATTAATTAAGATGAAAAATTTCTAATTTTATTTTTTTGAAGGTGGGAATGTCAAGATTCGTTCTTCGGGACTGCCTTAAAGTAAATATCAACTGCTCCAGGTGGGAATCGAACCCACAACGTTACGAACCGAGAGCTCTGGGACTTACTCCCCAACTCGCACGGCCCTAACCCTACGTTAGTTTACGTTTCTGAATCATATTATCCTACAATGTTAAAATATTTTTAATTGTCTTCGTATCTTTTTAGCCCTGATGGAGTTGTACAAAGTGGGATGAAACGTCGACAAAAAAATAGTTGTTAACTATTACTTGTTATCTTTGACCATATCCTTCATACTTTGAAAAAAATACCGTCAATAATTTATATATATAATATATTTAGGAGGTGTAGATAGTTGACGGTAGATTAATGTTTGGAGAAGTTTGTCGGGGGGCGCGGTCAGCAAAGAACAACGTAAATAAACAAAACCATATTTATTTATTTTACGCTGACTTTTCGACCTGATTTTCAGGTCTTCATCAGGGCTATAGAATATAAGAGATAACAACAACATTTATGTATGTTACTCTAAATGTTGTTGTTATCTCTTTTGTTCTATAGTCCTGATGAAGACCTGAAACTCAGGTCGAAACGTCGGCATAAAAAAAATAAATATGGTTTTGTTTATTTATGTTGTTCTTTGCTGACCGCGCCCCCCGACAAACTTCTCCAATAATATATTTATGTACTTTAGACTGAATTATTTTACAAGCATATATTTATATTTTTTAACTAAGTAATGTCCAATAAAATTTGAGTATATGTTTAAGCACGGCAGAGCAGTATCTGGAAATTTCGGTGTGTTCCTCCTCCTCACCTTTTAAAACCTACCAGGAACAGGAGAGCATGAGACTGAAAGAGGTTAAGCCCTCCGAGCCTGGAGAGCCCTCGAGGCCAAGATGAAGGGTATTAAGGGCCCTCTACCTTTGCACACTATACCTAACCTCCTGACGGGAAAACTCTTCTTCATTATCCTCACAACCATCGATATCCAGGATCTAGTATTTAGTATCCAGTATCAGTGAACACTGTTCTCTCCCATTGGATGCCGTTCCGATCCGGAAAGGAAGTACTCGAGCCGACCTAGATCAAGTCAAACCTAATTACAGAGAGCTAATTAGCTGTTTGTTCAAGTGCTCCCAGAGATCGATCGATAGCATCACGCACAATGGCTAGGAATAGTTTGAACATAGAGTTCTTTATATTTAAAATTAATATAAAATTGTTATGCTATTTTAATTCAAAATATAGGTTTTTTTTATTTACAGTTAAATATTAATATTTATAATCTTATCAATTTTTCGAGACTGGTTGTATTTTTTAAATTAAATAAATTGTATCTAAGTTAAGTCTCAAACTCTCTATTAATATAATAAATTTCCAAATTGGAGAAGATGGTCGGGGTCCGGTCAGCAAACAAAGAAACACAAATAAACAAAATTATTTATTTATGCCGACGTTTCAACCTGATTTTCAGGTCTTCATCAGGGCTATAAAAACAGAAAGACAACAACCATCATTTAGAGAGAAACATCGCCATAAATGAATAATTTTATTTATTAACGTTTCGGCTAACGTGGTCTCAAGGACAATCCTAACTATAATTTACACCTCTTATCCAACTATTAAAATGTTTAGCAGGCTATTCTGTCCAGATCTAAAACTAAAATCTAAAACTTTTGTTAAATTAACCCTTTTTCCCTTCATTTTCATTTAATTTTAAAACTTAAAATTAATATTTATCTAACATGTGATAAATGAGTGAAATATCTAGCCCGAACCAGATATCAATCCTTCAATTACAAACTCCCTAACCACATAAGCCCCTTAGTTTCTAATCTTGCTTCCTCTTTTATTCCAAACAATCCTGCGAAGCGTCTGAAAAGAAGATGGCCTCGAGACCTTATATTGTAAAAATGTTTTTAGGGTGCTACCATTGGGTGGTTATTCTACATGCTTGTACCATACCATTATGATTTCCTCAAATTTACTTGATGTATTTATGAACAGTTGTAAATATCAATAAATAAATTTAAAAAAAAGATTAATAACTTTTAAAATTAAAATATTTCTTAATAGAAACATTACTTACAATTATTAAAATTATTAAACCTGGGCCGAATAGCCTGTTAGAAATTTTTAAAATTTCTATATGTACCCTCAAGATTACATCTTAAACTTCTTTTTATAAAAGTAACACAAAACCTTTTGCTTAGAGCTGGATACCCATCTTCACAATAGGAGGTATAGTTGTTTTTTTTTTGTTTTTGTTTTTTATTTATTAAATATGAAGCGACGTTTTTGTTTTATTCTGACGAATATAGATAGCCCAGCTTGAGTATATTTTTTGTTATTAGTTTATATAAATTATCTTTAACTCACTATTTTTTTTTAAATTACTAAAATTAACTATTTATTTTATTCATTTAAAATTTTAAATCACAGCATACAACTGAACCACGAATTAAATTTTTATTCTTATCATTGTATCTTATCTTTGTATTTTTATTCTTATCATTCTACCATTTTGTATCTTTTTAGCCCTGATGAAACCCTACAAAGTGGGGCGAAACGTCGGAAAATAAATAGTTGTAAACTATTTTTGTTTCTTTTGTATCTTTTTAGCCCTGATGAAGCCCTACAAAGTGGGGCGAAACGTCGGAAAATAAATAGTTGTAAACTATTTTTGTTTCTCCTTTGAGCGCAACCCTGACCATCTTCCTATACATATTATTGTTATAGTTTTTAAAGTGCATGAATATGGGACAGTGGTCCCGAAACGTTGTATAATGTCATGAATAATTAATAAATAATTCATTCAAAAATGGAAGTCATTAACCTCAAAAAATTCTAAAAGAATTGATTCACCAGACTTCCTAGAGAGATAATAGAGATTCTTTATTTTATGTAATTTACAGGCTAACTCTCTAAATGTAATTTGTTAAAAAAATTATTAATTATTAAAAATCATTCGTCTTTTACTACTAAAATGGAAACGTTCGTCTAATAGAATAAAACAATTTGTAAAACTGAATCGCAAGAAAGTCAAAACGCAGAATGGAGGTCATTGCTACTCCTGGAGTCAGGTTGTCGACATAATGTCCTATCAGGGAACATCTGTAGAAGAACAGTAGAAGGTAAATTCGGACAGGAGATAAGGGAAGGGAGAAGGGAGAAGACTCTGTTCTGGAAGTGCAGTTGCGACTAACGATCCTAACGACCCCCCTTAATGATATGGTACTTGAGATCTCAGCCCGAGTATTTACCTAAATTCCTCCGAAGGGGCCCCTTACCCTTCACTTCTGGGCTCTTGATATTTCCAAGTACCTCCTGGCTCTTACCTACAGTACCAATCGTTATCCGTATAATGTTCAATCTCTTTCAGAATGACTGGGATACTTCTGTACCAATTACGATTGTTACCTTCGGATGAAATCTCTACAGGCCCAAAACGAGGGAAATCATAATGCTCCGCCCCTCTTTGAAATATAAGCACACTCTCAGTGTGAAAAAAAAAAACTCAATCTTTATTTGTTACATAACTTTTACATATCATTTTTTTAAATATATATAATAATATTTGACAACGGAAAAAAACTAATAAAGACGAAATATGGACAGATAAGAGTGACAATGTAATTTAAATGTCTAAGAGAGATAGTACAATAACGGTTTTGAGTAAGAGAGCATAAAGGAGAAAATTATTAAGTTGGAAAGGCTAAGCTTCGCAACAAACAATATTTACAATAAGAAGAAACTATCGTCTAACGCAAAAATAAGACATTACAACACGGTCATAAAACTAGTATTTTTATACGGAATGGAGACAACTTGTCTCCCTATTCTGGAAAAATTACTGAAAATAGAAGGATCCTGAGGAGAATCTAAGGGCCCGAGAAAACACAGGAAGGCTACAGGTTAAGACCCAACCAGGAGATCTACAGGGAGATAAATGATCTGGAAACCGAAATAAGGATTAGAAGACTGAGATTCTACGGGCACATGATGAAAATGGACCTAAGGAGACTAAACAAAAAACTCTTTTCAATCCTAAGGTAGCGAGTTCGAGTCCCCGGTCCTATCCGGGATTTTTTCAAGCATATAATACAATACTCACTCACAGCCTCTCTCCGTACATTTGTGAGGCCCGTTAGCCAATGGGTGACACTCAGAAAAATAGGCGTGGGAGTGACGAACCCATCCTATGAAAACCATGTCATGAAACACCGCGATGTATTTCCTAAGTACATCGCGCGAGGCTTTGGATCTTCACGGTCTGTTGCGCCAGTAATAATAATAATAACCGGGAGAGAAGAAAAGAAAAAATGGTGAGAAGCAATGATATTCGAGTGGTCTTGAAAGGCCACTCACTCATTTTTATAATAGAAAAATAGATGACGAGAAAATAAATGTCTGCTTCTGATCAAAGCTAGCTAGCGAGTGTGAGTGTGTTTTGTTTTCTCGGTCACAGGGAGCGCTGGTGATAAAATCGTAGTGATAAATTAAAACTTGTTTCGACACTTCCGTTTGAACAGTACCAAAAAACAGATATTTTACAACCCGTAATTAAACACTTTTCGGTATGCTTAACTGTTCTAATCATACGTTATAGTAATAATAATTAGCTAATAACATTTAATTGATAAATAACTTGACGTATTATAGTGTCCACGTCTTCATAAAACAGTACCAAACGGGACAAGTTGAAAAACGATCCGGTATGTTTCATATTTTGGAGAATAAAAAAATCAGAATGTGAACAAGTTTCCATGACAAACTGAGTACAATTATTTCAGTTAAAGCGTGGGTATAAATCTTTATTAATAATTGTCCGATTAGAACAATTTTTTTTTTTTATAGAAAGTTTAATTGCATTGAAAAATTGTGTTCAACTACGGATAGATCTGTTTAAAACTGTCTATCGACAATACAACTCGATTCAATACTCTTCAAGCTGTTAAGGAAAGTAACATTATAATTCAAGGGGCAATTGGACGAAGGGTTTATGTTACAAATAATAAATTTTAAGAAAACAAAGTTCAATTTCTTTTTGTCGGAGCTTGTTAAGTTTTGAAGAGTAAATCTATCTCAGTTATTAATTGGATTTTGAGGTT
This sequence comes from Halyomorpha halys, assembly GCF_000696795.3. Classification (NCBI taxonomy): domain Eukaryota; kingdom Metazoa; phylum Arthropoda; class Insecta; order Hemiptera; family Pentatomidae; genus Halyomorpha; species Halyomorpha halys. The sequence goes on along the minus strand of NW_027107582.1, from coordinate 186,960 downwards.
AGATTACCTCATACTACCTCTCTATGATAGAACCTTTAAAGTAAATCATAATCTAGCCTAACCATCTTTCTTTTCTCAGTCCGCCGGTGTTCCTCAAGGTAGTATCTTAGGTCCCATTCTTTATACGATTTATAAAGCTGACATCCCAACCCACCCTAACACAGTCCTAACAACATACGCTGATGACACATGTATACTTTCTGTGAACAACGACCCTACTAATGCATCACAAACACTACAGACACATATAACATCCATTGAAGAATGGTGTCAAAACTAGAGAATCGAAATAAATCCTGACAAAATCCTCTACCTTCCTGTCCAGTATCCTTCCGAAATACTCCACATCGATACTTAGGACTCCATCTTGACAAGAGACTTACATGGAATCCTTATACAAGACTGAAACGATAAGAAACTGCTCGTATATTTCGATTGCTACAACTACTTGACAAGCGCTCTAAACTTCATATGAGCTCTGGGGTTGTTCTCAACCGTCAAATTCCCCCGCCTCCCGTATCCAATCCTTACAATCCAAAATCCTTGATGCTACTTATTACGTTACAAATAAACTCATCCACATAGACCTTAACATCCCATTCGTTGCAAATTTGGCCCAATACAGATATGCGCCTTTTAATTCCAAACTCTTTACCCATCCTAACCCAGTATTTCTTAAAATTTCATCCTTAACAATCCCTGATAATGTTCTGAGGCGTCTGAAAAGAAGAATGGCTTCTAATTTAAATTAATGCTTGAAGTACCACTAATGGGTGGTTCCTTCCCAAGATTTTCAAATGTAAATGAAACATTCTAGATATTTACTTATTGTATTTATTATTTGTACAGTTGTAAATCACATTAAATAAAAAAATTTAAAAAAATGTTTATCCACTTACCCCTTCTATTAAAATGCCCTATCTCTAATCTCTACTAATTCTAAATTTTTTGTTTTTGTTTTCAGATAATTTTATTATAAATACATAGATTATTATAAAATGAATACATTTTATGCATAAATAAAGTTTTCTCTTTTCCTTTTTTTTTTTTACTTGTATTTCGCATTGATTAAGTTGAGGGAGTTCATTTTGACTAGAGATTCTTTTATTTTTATCATTATTTTATTTTATTTATTTATTTTTTTCATGCATATAGTTTGATTATGCTCATATTCTTCATCCCTCTGTTTGTATATATTTTAAGAGAGATTTCATTTAATTTATATACTTTCTTTTTCATTTATTTTCCATTCTTATTTTATTTTATATTATTAAGAATGTAATCTATCAATAAATAAAGTTCGAATTTAAAAAAAAAAAATTAAGTTCATTTAGCGCAACAGTCTAGAGAAAAATATGTTTTCTATGTACTGTACAAATAAATAACAAAATCGTTATAATGATAATTGTGACAAACATGAACAGACCAACTTCACATCGAAAGTTCCACCCAAATACAATACTCAACCTAATCAGGTGGTAAGAGATTTAATAAAATATATAAAAAAAAAATAAATAAAGGAAGAAATTTATTATGTTTCTAAAATGTGTAAAAGTTATAATCTGTTCCCTTTGTAGATTATCAAACAAGTGTTAATACAAACGGAACATTAAAATTTCTAGCACGTAGGAGGAAGATAATTTTACCTCCGGGCTCTTTGTTTAATGTTGTGTGTAATTAATAAAAGTAATTACGCAACATAAAGCCCCTACCTCTTTCAAATACAACGGGGGTGAGAGGATTGTAAATGTTTAAACTTTGAATACGCCTATCCTATAGCTTTGCATAGGTTACATTCTATATCTAACCCAATTATATTCAGCTAATATGGCCTTTATAACTGACTATTTCATAATTGATTTTTCTTTTAATCTTGAATTTAATTGAATATTAAATACTTTTTTATGAGGCCTTTTAATTTCAATGTAATTTAAATAAGAAACGTTTTAAAAGGACAAAAAATCGCCAAGCTATATATAGAGATTATATGATGTTTGATGTTCATTGAAATTAATTATAAAACCTTTATTTTTACAATATTCATCCTGATTAGAGAGGGTTATTACTTGGATTATTACAGTTGAATAATCAATTTCAAAATCATAATAAACAAGGAATAATATTTAAAAAAATTTAATTTATAACTTAAAATAATTATAAAAAATATATTTGCGTAAAATTACAATAAAAATTGATTTTTATATGTTGCTATGAAACGGTAAAAAATAAAATAATTAAATTTTCTTTATTTCTTGAGACTGGTATTTATTTATTACATAAATAAAATGGTATCCATGTTAAGTCTGAACTCTTTTTATTATAACAGTCCAACGTTTGGCCTCAAGGACAATCAAATAATTAACAGCTTATTATTCAACAATTTCTAACATGTAAATTGTAACAATTTTAACAACAACATTATTATTAATAATTTACCACACCATAAATATAAATTTACACCTACAAATGTTTTGAAGGCTATTCTGCCCAGGTCATTAATTACAAGTCAAACTATGAAAAAGTCAATTAATAGGGAATCTTATAAATTATTAATAAGCTTACCTAAACTTATGTCTAGTTAGCTATTTTTTCACAACTTAATCAATTATTAAAGTTTTTTAATTATTAAAGATACACTGTTTGAGGAAGCCCCGTCAAGCATTTTGAATGGGACTTAGAAGTGCTGCTCTCTAGTGGCAAACACATGAAGAAGTAGAGTCTCTGTACTGGCCTGAAAAGGTTAAAGAGTGAGCACAGTTCACGAGAGCAACACCATTTTAGCTTATGTTTAACAATTCACTATGAGTGAGTAGTTTCTTCACTCCCAGGCAAGAGGACAGAGGTAGAATGAGGATGAGAGAAGAGAACAAGAATATGCACCATCGAAATCTGAATAGTACATCACAACAATCAACCACCAACTGACTTACAATATCTTCTATTACTACATGCAATAAATAGTCAAAATTATTTAAACTAACAACAAGCACATGTTGTAAAACCTTTTGGCTAAACCACATAAGATCAGTTGTATAACTCATTCATGAATAGAGGTTTCATTTCCACTTAGTTTACAATGTATAACTTATTTAAAATCCATTACACTCAGTCCACTCCATTCATACCAGCAAATTAAAATTAATTCGGGTAATATCCCTCATCAATGAAACCTGGGGAATATTTGAATGAAACATAAGCAAAGTAAAAATTATTAATTTGTGCCGACGTTTCGACCCAAATTTCAGGTCTGAAAGACAAAACCAGATAACATCCTATATTAAGAGAAAAGAGACAAATTGTCGGTTGTTTTGTATAAATTTCCCCTCTTTAATATTGTATTTTATCGTCTATCAGTGTCATCTACTCTCTACTTAATTTATTGTTATGTATATTTTCAAGTTTGTTTGTTATTATTTTCCTTTTTTTTTTGTCTGAATTAAGGTTGATATATTGTTTTTCAGCCCTGATGAAGACCTGAAATTCAGGTCGAAACGTGGGCCCAAATAAATAAGTTCTACTTATTTGTGCAGTATTACTGACCGTACCTACTCATATCTAAACACCTCATGATAATAAGTTTAGTTTAAAATACAACCAAATAAATAAACAAAATTTTCAACAAAAAAAACATAAATTGTGACGCAGTGACCCTACATATTTCTTTATAATCCGCTCCTACCTCTCTGATAGAACCTTTAAAGTAAATCATAACCTAGCCTACTCATCTCTCTTTTCTCAGTCTGTCGGTGTTCCTGAAGATAGTATCATAGGTCCCATTCTTTATAGGGTTTATACAGCTGACATCCAAACCCACCCTAAGACAGTCCTAACAGCATACGCTAATGACACATGTATACTGTCTGTAAACAACGACCCAACTAATGGATCACAAACACTGCAGACACACATAACAATCCTCCGAGGCGTCTGAAAAGAAGATGGCCACGGGACCTTCTAATTTAAATTAATGTTTAAAGTACCACTGATGGGTTGTTCCTTCCCAAGATTTTCAAGGGTATATGAAACATACAACATATTTACTTATTGTATTATTTTGTACAATTGTAAATTACATTTAATAAATAAAAAAAAAAAAATCACAGTGATACAGTGCCAGGTTGCGACCACAATGAGGAAGGTTAGATTAAATTGGAAAGGTGCTGCAATTAACCTATAGCTCACCGAACCTAAACCATTTGTCCAAGTCAGTTCTAGCAGATGTTTGAGCTATTCCCGTCATGCTCTATATAGAATCTCGCTTCCTAGAACCTCTCTCCTCGTCCTAATATATTCCCAAATGTATTCATGTATCTCAATGTATTCCAATGACAATAGCTTTAGCAAACTGTAAGAGGTTCAAACCTTCTAGAAAAGATATCTAATACAAGAAGTGGGTAAAAATGATTTCTAGTAATAGTGAGTAATCTGATTTACATCAGATCTTCTTCGTGCCTTACTATAGCAATCCTGATTGTATCCTAAAAAGAGAAATCTATATCTCAGGAACTATGTGACGTACTGATGTCTATTAGCACTCAAATTAAAGCTAGTTTATTGATCTATAAAGCAGTTTATGGCGTTTATTGTTGTAGGAGTAGTAGTTTTCATGAAATTTGCTAAAATAAATTGATTTATAGTTGTTTAGTTAAATAATAAAGTTTTATAGTAAGTTAAATGTCCTTTATTTTGAGTGTTGGCAGACATGTGTGTGTCTTATGGGTGTAGAGATATATATTTTTTCTAAAATTCAACATTTTATACGAATAACTAGAAATTAACATTTTGTGAGTTTATTTCGTCAAATATCATAAAAACTACTACTCCTACAAAGATAAACATTATTAACTATTTTATAATAAATTTAACTAGCTTTAATTTTAGTGCAGACAGACACCTGTACGTCCAATGGTTTCTGAAATAAAGTTTTTCATAAATCCAACTTATTGTCCAAACAACTATAAATCAATTTATTTTAGCAAATATCATGAAAATTACTATTCCTACGAAGGTAAATGTAATAAACTACTTTATAGCTCAATTAACTAGCGTTAATTTGAGTGCTAATAGACATCTATACGTCACATAGTTTCTGAGATATAGATGTCTCAAAATAAATTAACTAACTACCGATATTTCAGTACATTTTTATGAAATGTTGCTTTTTAAAAGGCTATATCTCGTGAACTATTGGACGTAAATAGCTCTATTAGGGCGGATACTTTAGCAAATTTGCTCTCTTTTAAATAACGTTCTCTTATATTTTCTAGTGTTGTTGGTAGTTTTAAAGATATAGAGCTCCAAATGAAAAATTAATTTTCAATGTTTTTAAAAAGCCGCCATTTTTTATTCCCCCTACGTATACTTGGCAAACTTACCAATTTCGAATGGTAATTATACATAGTTTTCATTAAAGTAATCAAAGGGGTAAGATAACTGTTTTTTTTTCTTCTCTATTCTTGTAATATTTTAAGTAGACTGTAGGAAGAGATAGTCAAGGCGGTGGTTTATGCTTTAATGTACATCTTTGTACAATTTTTCATCTACTTTTTTTCATTTATGTCTACGTCATTTAAGTGCTTGTATCTTTTTTAGCCCCGATGAAGCCTTGCAACGTGGGGCGAAACGTCGGCTCAATATGAATAATTTAATCACTATTTGAGTTTTTATTTGTCCGTACCCGGATCATTTTCCTTTTATTATTACAAGCAATACGTTAATCAGCGATCTTCCAAAAACAAATACATATTTTTTTCTAATGATTTGTTTAACAATTTATGAAATCAGCATAGATAAATATGTTGATGTTAAAATCTAAAAAAAATACATTTAAAACTTCAGTTTCCAAGTTTTACTCTTTATTATTTTTTTCACTTGTACTTGTATCGCATATTGTTTTGGACTGTTGATGTGAGATGTGCTCTATTTTTTTCTTTTTGCTCAAAGATGAAAAAATAGAAAAAAAACATATTCTATTTACGAAAGCGTTTTGTGAATAGAATATTTTTAGTTAATGGTGGTCAGAAAAAAAAATGAAAACCAAACTCATCAAAGATACAGGCTTTTCTTTCAATCGTTAATTATCATTATTTATTTCAACAGAAGATGGGAAGATTTTTATTATGCAGTGATTATTAAAAAAAAATTCAACAAGCTCACTTTGAATTCAAGGCAAAGTTTAATTCTCCTATAAAAAAAAAAAGAAATATAATTTTCTTCGCACATAAAATCAAGCTATATAAGCACCATAGGAATATGCTGTCTTAATAGAAGTAATTTTTAAGTAGCCAGTGTTCCAGTACCGATTTTGTTCCTTCCAGCCAAGAGGTCAACAGAAGATATATTTAGACATTGGGAGAATGGCATGCGACCTGCATGGCTTGCGACTTCTAACTTTAGCTAAGTTTCATTCTTGGAATGTTAATGGTAGGACACCTTTTTTTTTTTTTTTTTTTTTTAAATATAATCTTTACACTTTCTTGAGACTGGTTATTATTATTTAAATAAAATAAATTTTATTCAATTTAAGTCTATATTTCAACAATTTTAAAACAATCTATATTTCTCTATAAGTCCGACATTTCGGCCGATGCGGCCATCCTCAAGTACAATTTTAGATCCACATCAATTTAAAAACAAAATTCATACAGGCTATTCTGCTCTGGAAATTAATTTCAGTTCACAAATACCCTATTTTATAAATTTTTCATTTTAAATTAGTAATTAAAATTCCTCAACCTTTTTTTATTAGTGTTATTTTACACATATATATTTCAGATAATTTTACAACAGGGCCGCCCGTAGCTCAGTGGTTAAGACACAATCTTGCCGGTTTGAATCCGGACTGGGGCGTTGACTTTTTTCATTGAGTGGTGGTCCCACAAAATTAAAAACTTTGACCCCAACCATGGTTAGGCAGTATAGGACTCCAATGGGAGTCTCGGCCGAAAAAAAATAAATTTTTTTATAACGTTTGGGTCTTTTTTCTTTTGGCCATTTTCAAACTTTTATTCTACTTCTACACCCCAGTCATCTTATTAAAATTCTTTGGTTTCATGAATACAACTAAATGGAAATATTAGTTTTCATTTTTCTTGGGGGGTTTCTACAATATATTAATTAATATTACCCCTGAAATTCATATATTTAAAAACATACAATACTTTAAACAAATTATATAACCTGTTATGTTGCTTTATTTATATTTTGGGCAAAATTTTTTTTTTTTATATTATATTTTTCAAACTGATTTGGAAAGAAATTTTACCTTATTTTTAATCTCCAGAGATGTTTTGGTGATTGTGAATTTTGGAATAAGATGGTAAATCCTATGAAGCAGATTGTAGGAAGATGGTCCAGGTGGCGGTCAATAAAGGTATCAAAATAGTAAAAGAAAACTATTTATTGCTAACCTACATTTTAGCCCACTTTGCAAGGCCTTAATCAGAGATAAATGAAAACAAGATTCCAACATTTTAAGAAGTGACTGAATATTAAAATAAATATACAGAGAAAGTAAGAAGACACGAAAAGATGTCACTGTCAGACACAGCTGACATTCCAACCAATCCTAACACTATCCTCACCACTTATGCCGATGACAAATATGTGCTCGCTGTTAATAATAACCCTTTAATTGTATCCCAAAATCTCATATTCCTTATCACAGCCCTCTAAGATTGGTGTCGTAATTGGAGGATTAAGATAAATTCCAACAAATCCCATCAAATCACCTTTACCCTTC
>NW_027107582.1:176366-178214 GCF_000696795.3 Halyomorpha halys | reverse complement strand
TGTCACGTATTGATCTTTCGAATAAAAAAAAAATTTTGATTACAATTTAATTTTTTGTGTTATTTTTTACAATTTCAAGTTCTATCGGGCTCAAAAAAACACCCTATATCTCCAAGGACCCGTGTTCGAATCTGGCTGTGGCAGATTATTATTATCTGTTACCTGTACCTGAGTCAGCCCTGTTCAGAAGCTTGTCAAGAGGCCAAATTTCGTATTCGTAAATAACAGGAGGAAGGATATTTTGTAAATTCTAATTTTGAAGTTTTTGGACAAAAGGCGCGCACTAAAAAATTTTGAAATTGAAAAATAATAAGTATTTTTCCGCCTTTAGCATAGATTGCAATACCTCACTTTCGTTTTTTTCTATTTACCATCGAACCTAAATACTTAAACCTATCTACCTGTTCGAATGTATTTCCCCCGATGTCTAACTACTAAAATTACTCCTGTTTCTACTGCTAATCAAAAACTACAATCTTTTCAAAATAAAGTCCTAAGTATCGCAGTTAATGCTCCTTGGTTCAAAAGAAATAGCCAATTGCATCGCGAATTACAGATGGAGTCAATGGAGGATTATATCAAAAAACGGTTCATGAAGTTCCACTCCCAGTTGCCGATTGTAGGAGCAGTGACCTACAGCCTGGAAAACCCAACCTCAACCCGAAGACTGAAGCCCAGACTGCTGCAGGACATTCTTTTATAAATTTTTAATAAATATAAAATTAATTCATAGTCACTCTACCTCTATTTACATATTATTATTATTCATTTTATTTATTCATTATTATTATTTTTTTTCTCTCTCTTTCCTTTATAAAATTAGCTTGATTCTTTTTATTATTAGAAGACAATTGTTTGTTTTATTTAAGTATACCAATATCATTATTTTTTTTATTAATTTTACTTTCCTCTTTTATTAAGGAGCATTATTCTTATCTATTTATTTTATTATTATTTTTTTTCTTTTAATAAGAACATTGTATATAGTTAGGGGTGTCATTTGTATGACTATACCCCCTCATAATGAACTGTTAAAAAAATATATATAATATAAGTTATATCAACCATGTAAGCCCACCAGGCCGATCTGGTATAAAAAAATAAACAAAATACTGCTAATAACATATTTTGTGTTATCCGTATTTGTTTCCTTATTAGAGTTTATCTAGAGTTGCATTTAGTTTTGTATTTTCCTTGTCCTCACCGAGTAATAACATATCATCAGCGTACTCAAAAACTTGTAATTATAATTTCCAACTTATAATTAATATTCTAGCGCTCGATTAAATAAGTCAGGTGATAGAAAATAGGCTTATTTTAAACCAGTCCGAACCTCGGACTCATCAAACTAATGATTACCGATTCTTACCTTATTAAACGTTTTAGGCATGTATATGCGTACTAGATTTACTAAATCCCATCAAATCAGATTTACTCTTCGTCATAAACCTGGCGACTGCCCTACAGTATACTTTAATAATGTGGTTCTTTCCCCTGTAGAACAGATTCGTTATCTTGGACTACATCTTGACAAACGACTAACCTGGAATCCTCACACAAGACTGAAAAGACAGGAAACTGAACGCAGATTCCGACTATTACAGCACTTACTAGACAAACGGTCTAAACTTCCAACTCATTACAAAAGCCTGATCTACTTGACAATAATAAGGCCCATCTGGACGTACGGAGTTGAGCTTTGGGGCTCCACTAAACCTTCGATTTCCTCTCGTGTCCAATCTTTACAATACAAAATCCTTCGTAAAATCCTCAATGCTCCTTATTTTGTTACTAATAAAACCATCCATAAAGACCTAAATGTTCCTTATGTAACCGATCTAGCCCGAA
>NW_027107582.1:169354-175341 GCF_000696795.3 Halyomorpha halys | reverse complement strand
GACAAAGTAAGGAGCATTAAGGATTTTACGAAGGATTTTGGACGGTAAGGATTGGATTCTGGAGGAATTTGATGGTTTAGTGGAGCCTCAAAGCTCAACTCCGTATGTCCAGATAAGCCTTATAATAGTCATGTAGATCAGTCTTTTGTAATGGATTGGCAATTTAGACCGTTTGTCTTGTAAATGTAATAGTCGGAATCTACGAGCAGTTTCTTGTCTTTTTAGTCTTGTATGAGGTTTCCATGTCAGTCGTTAGTTGAGACTAAACAATTTATTACAAAAAAAAAATTTGCAAAAGACTAAACTTAATAATCTCTGTGTTTTGACCGGTGTCGCGGACGAAGACTGATTGGCGGTATCGGTATTGAGTCTTCAGGTACGATAAATATGTCATAATAGCCTTATAATGAGAGTTCTATAAAATGGAATAAATACGAAACGACAAAGGTAACCATTGCTAAGAAATAAAAACCGATGGATCGTTAGAGGCGAAGCAGTGGGTTACTAATGGATTGTGGGGGCTACCTGGAATTCTATTAGTCGCCAAGGGTAGCACAAACTCCGCCATTACAAATGGTCGCAGGTGATAAATTGCAGGAGAACGCAAGGCATTAGAGCACCCTCAGAGGCTTTAAATAAAGGATTAGCTTTCAGCTGAGACCGACCTTTCGATAGTAGTAAGCTCTGCTTCTTCAAGAGCTTGGAAATCGGAACCTAAACAAGCTGATTAATCTATATTGATAATAATAATAATTTTCAAAGAAATAAAAATGATACGTAAGGGGCGTTGGAGGCAATTGTACAATAACTCTCCAGAAAAACGATGTTGCGTGAGACTATCAAGTCTCTTCGCTACATTGAAATTTAAAGAATAACGCTCAGATTAAACATGTAGGATAATACAGATGGATTATAAGAAAAAAATTGGAGTCTTATCAAATTCAAAGAGGGCTGCAAGTGCATAGTTCATATGCATTCTTAAACTACTAGGAGAAATCTATAGAATAAGCACTTGGGCAACCAACCATATACTTACGTTAAATATCGAAAAGACTAAAGCTATTATAATCTCTCTGTCCTTAAATCTGTCGGGTTTGTCTTGTCTTAGGCGGTTCTGCAGCCTGATATCCACTTTGCAGAAGGCCCTCGACAAGGCGTATTCAATTATCGGTAAGAAAGGAAGGGGCATGCCAGGGGATGAGCCCTGGACACTGACTCAGGTAGAGGAGGTCTAGGTGAGAGAGAGTCTGAGATAGAGTAACAGTTCTAGTTGCCGAGATGAAGCGGACGGACCAAGATTGCGGGAAAGAAGGAAAGGGGATAGGCCATCATTACATGTTTGTATAATGTCACTATGTCACCTACAGCAAATTTACTTGTTGTATATATGTGTATACAGTTGTAAATAACAATAAATAAATTAATGTAATAATAAATTAATGTAATAATAAATAACTGTCTTTTTTTCTCCACGGGACTCAGGTTTAACTACAATTGATTAAAATTTCAATGAATTTACTCTTAACCAGAAACATTGACAACAAGCCGTTTGCTATGTTTGCTCTAGTCAAAGCGAAGGTCATTTGGAAATTGAATATCGAACCCTTGGTAATAATTGAATGTGCTCAAAGGGTTTCGGCTGGTTGGAATTGAATAGCCCAAGCGCATTTTAAACTTCGATGTGAACATTTCACCGATTTCAGAGAGCATTCGGACAGAAACAGGCAGTAGAATTTAATTGTGGAAAGCCTCTGCTATGGTCGGGTGCATTTTCATTTATCTTATCCCTTTCCTTACCAGTTTTATATTGTCATCATTCTTATTTTTATTCTTTTTACGAAACGTTTATTATGAAAATCATAGTAATATGAGTATCATATTTCCTTCCTTTTAATGTTTCTTTCTCACGATCTAAGGTAGGTTAGCTGTTTGTCCATGCAGGAAGTAAAAAAAAAATTATATTCTTAATTTAGGTTTCTCGAGATGAAATTAACGAAAATGATGAAAATATTTTTTCCCCGAAAAAATATTAATTTACAAGATTTGGGATATTAAACTTGAAAATTTAAAAAATAGAACAGAAAAAAAATTGTAAACAATAAAGAAATCAATAATAAATTTTATGGAATAAATTGCATAATAGGATTACCAGAAATTATTCAAATACAGTGATAATGACGAATACTCTTTCTGTTACATAACCAAAAATAAGATTAAAAATTATTATAGTAAATTGAAGGAAAAAATAGACACAAAAAATCAATTAGGGTTGATATATAAAATTCCTTATTTAAATTGTCCAGATTCCCATTCACTACAAAAATTTATTATACACTACGATAATTAGACCAATTTGGAAATATGGAATTGAGCTTTGGGGCTCTACCAAACCATCAAATGCCTCTCGCATCCAATCCTTACAATCCTAAATCCTACGTAAAATCGCATCAAGGATTATTACGTTATAAATAAACTCATCCACAAAGACCTTAACATCCCATTCGTTGCAGATTTTGCGTCTTTTCATTCCAAACTCTTTATCCTTTCTCAACCATTAGTTCTTAATCTCTCATCCTAAACAATCCCTAATAATCCTCCAAGGCGTCTGAAAAGAAGATGGCCACGGGACCTTCTAATTTAAATTAATGCTTGAAGTATTACCAACGGGTGGTTCCTTCCCAAGATTTTCAAGTGTAAATGAAACAGTCCACAGATTTACTTATTGTATTTATTATTTGTACAGTTGTAAATTACATTAAATAAATAAATTAAAAATTGTCTAGCTATGTATAAAGATAGGTAAAACTAATCAATTGTAATTTGACATTAGCTAAGGAAAGCTTAATAATAAATTAATATTATTCCTTATTGTTTCATAAGGTAATTTGACTGAAATTAATGACCTGGGCAGAATAGCCTGCAAAAAATTTAAATTATTGGATGTGAGAGGTAAATTTATCAATAATGTTGTTTGTTAAAAATGAATGTCTAATAAAAGTTTTTTTTTTTTATATATTGAAGTTGGGCGAAACGTTAGATTTTTATAGAAATAATAAAGAGTGTTTTGAAACAACTTGAATATAAATTGTTTTATTTAAACAATAAATAACAGTTTTAAAAAAAGTGAAAAGATTATATTTAAACGAAAATAATTTTTTTATTGCCAAGGATACAACATACTAGATATAGGGTACGAACTCCCTACGTATAACCATTAAATCATTATATAAACGGTTTCACGACAAACTTCCAACACACACTAACCCTCTAATTCAAGGACTATCAACACTAGACTTACCAGATACGAGACGACGTTTACGAGGAGCTGGAATAGGGACCTCTTAAATTAATTTTTAAATTTCAATTTTAATGGAGAGGCATCATTGGATGACCTTAACCTTCATGCCATTTTTTTTGTTTTATTTATTTTTTTTATTATTATTTTTTATTTATTTTTTTCTCTCTCTCTACATCTCATTCGCTGGTTGTAAAAATACTTTTACAGTTGTGAATAAACTAAATAAAGTAAAAAAAAAAAAGATATAGGGCTCTCTCAGATTTTCCAGTCACAAAACAACTGAATCTATTGCATAATTTGTATTGTTTAGTTAATTATCAATTTTTTTTAAATTTCATATTTATATATTTTATATTCCTGCTAACAATGGAAAATTATTGATTATTTAAATCAATTCAATCAGGTTCAGTTCTGACGAAGCCTTGCAATGTGGGACGAAACGTTGTTAAATATTAATTAATTATTTAATTACACTCTTTTGATTTTGACAATACCGAATATAGCTTAACACTCAAACACTCTTTTGATTTTTACAAAACTGAACCCTCTGTTCCTAACCGCGACAAACGATTACTATCCGAAAGCATTTTTATACAATTAGAAGCTTCCCCAGACAACCACAAAACAGATTAACAAAACCTATCCGTAGCCTATTCCCAAATAGTATACAAACAAATTTGGAATTATATAAAATATTGAATTGTTATGATTCAATTCAATATTTTGTATAATTCCAAATTTGTTTGTATACTATTCCTTTTCAATTTTATGTTTCTCTAAATGTTGTTGTTATCTCTTTTGTTCTATAGCCCTGATGAAGACCTGAAACTCAGGTCGAAACGTCGGAATAAAATAAATAAATATGGTTTTATTGATTTATGTTGTTCTTTGCTGACCGCACCCCCCGACAAACTTCTCCAATCATTAATCTACGGTCAACTATCTACACCTCATTTTAAATATTGAATAGTACACCTGATAATTGAATAGTACAAACAAATTTAATTTTTAATTAATTAATAAAAACTGAAAAAAATAATAAATAAATTGAATCTACAAATTGAACAATATGATAGACAATGAAAAATAGTGAGTAGATTATATCTGAATTACAGTGTGAGTATGAACTAGTATCAATTTTTATCATTTATGATTCAATTCAATATTTTGTATAATTCCAAATTTGTTTGTATACTATTCCTTTTCAATTTTATGTTCCTCTAAATGTTGTTGTTATCTCTTTTGTTCTATAGCCCTGATGAAGACCTGAAACTCAGGTCGAAACGTCGGCATAAAATAAATAAATATGGTTTTATTGATTTATGTTGTTCTTTGCTGACCGCACCCCCGACAAACTTCTCCAATCATTAATCTACGGTCAACTATCTACACCTCATTTTAAATATTTAATAGTTTTCTTTTACTATTTTAATGCCTTTATTAATCAGACCAATTTGGACATATGGAATTGAGCTCTGGGGCTCCACCAAACCATCAAATTCTTCCCGCATCTAATCGTTACAATCCAAAATCCTACGTAAAATCCTTGATGCTCCTTATTACGTCACAAATAAACTCATTCATAAAGACCTTAACATCCCATTCGTTGCAGATTTGACCCAAAACAGATATGCGGCTTTTTATTCCAAACTCCTTAACCATCCTAACCCATTAATTCTTAATCTTTCATCCTTAACAATCCCTGATAATCCTCCGAGGCGTCTGAAAAGAAGATGGCCACGGGACCTTCTAGTTTAAATTAATGTTTGAAGTACCACCAATGGGTGGTTCCTTCCCAAGATTTTCAAGTGTATATGAAACATACAACATATTTACTTATTGTATTATTTTGTACAGTTGTAAATTACAATAAATAAATAATAAAAAAAAAAATGCCTTTATTAACCATCACTCGGACTATTTTACCACAGTCTACTTCATACGGTCAACTATCTTCTTCCTCATTAATATTATCGTATTAAAATAAAAATTCAAAGTTAGCATATTTCCGGGAATTTTTCATGCAGCCGTTACATAGATAGGGGTTGGAAAGAGGAAAGAGCCTAAGGACCCTAAAGAGAGATAAATGCGGGTAGGAAGGAAGAGACTGTAATTTATCCTGAATGCGAAGGTAAAGCGTGTTATCTGTAAGGGGAGGTGGGGGAACAGCGGGAGAATAAAACTAAAAGCCAAGGGAGGTTATGGCCTGGGCTATAGGAAGGAACAAGGTGGACATGTTGTTTAGTGGCGGCCAGTGATAACCCGTTATCGGTCCCCTGATTCCGTATTCCAGTCTCCATCCGGCAAGGGGGAGCAAATCCCCATCGGGCCCCAACAGATGTCCCTCCTCTCTTCATCCGCTTCTAAATGTTCTTCGGATCATGACGTTCTTGAGAGAAGCAGTTCGATTCTCCTAGATGGTATAAAAATGAACTCACCAATGCATCGAATAAAATGCATACTGAAAAAGCTGATCGCGTCGTCTTTCCCTCGCTGTCCTACTTTTTTTTTTTTTTTTAATTATTTATTTATTGTAATTTACAACTGTACAAAGTAATATAATAGGTAAATATGTAGTATGTTTCATGTAAACTTGAAAATCTTGGGAAGGAACCACCCATTGGTGGTACTTCAAACATTAATTTAAACTAGAAGGTCCCGTGGCCATCTTCTTTTCAGACGCCTCGGA
>NW_027107582.1:166971-168719 GCF_000696795.3 Halyomorpha halys | reverse complement strand
GAAGTTTAGAGCGTTTGTCAAGTAAGTGTTGTAGCAATCGGAATCTACGAGCAGTTTCTTGTCGTTTCAGTCTTGTGTGTGGGTTCCAAGTAAGTCTCTTGTCAAGATGGAGTCCTAAGTATCGAATCTGTTCAACAGGCGTTAGTGGTGTATCTAGAAAGGATACTGTGCTATCCTACTTAAATTTGAAATTGATTCTCACTTGCTTCTGAACTGATATTTCTATATTACTGGACTACGGCAATACTTTCCCGTACTAATTTTTCAAATAAATAACTTGAAAGATTGACCAACTAGCCATATTTATCCGCAATTAAGGGTACCCCCTTTATAAGTCTGGGTGGACCCCGAAGTTCTCCTGAAACCACAGGATTGACTCACGGGTGCTGTGAAACAGATTTGAACCCGGGTTCTTGGACTTTTCTCAAATTTCACTAGTAAAATCTCTGTTCACTAGTTATTTCAACTCTGCAATTATGGGAAATAAATATAAAAATAAAAAAAATCATAATATTTATCTTTATAATAATTTTGGAAACGTTTAGCTTGGTTTACCGTTTTACTTTTCAAGCACCTTTCATTGGTTTTGTGTATAAAAGGAAAAAAATTAATTACCGCAACTGTACGGCGCCCTTTTGTGAGATATTAATTATATACCCTTTTATAAAACTTTTTTTTATTATTCATTTACCTCTTTTAAGTCTAATATTTTCTGATATTTCATTTTTTAGAATGATTATACATTTAGGAAAATTAGTTTATTTTTTTTTAATAATTATTATTTAATGGGTTTTCTGTTATTTATTATTATTATTATTTTTTTTTATAGGTCTAACAGCAAAATTCTACAAAGCCTTACAAGACCACTTAGAGAGTTACATAACTGGTTCAAACTTTTGGAAGGGTAAAATTATCTCATCACATTTACTCTCAGACATGAAACCTCCCATATTTATTTTGAGGACTCCCCAATGTCACGAACGGACAGAACACAATACTTGAACAAAAATGGTGAAACATTATTAGTTAACCGTATTTGATGGTTGTGAAAACGAACCATGATACGGTTCAAAAAGGGTATAGATAAATAGCTTTATTTGGAAAATATTTTAAAATACGAGTAACTACTAAAAAATTAATTCATTATTAGAGATCAGATTTTCGAACAGAAAGTTGCAATTTAGCCTAAAAAGAGCTAACCGCGCGTGCGTGGATTTTTGTTGTATACTTGTATACTAATATTTAATATTCTTCCTAATAATTTTTTTTATGAGTTTAAACTTGAACATTCGGCAGCCCAAGATGCAAGAAACATTACGTTATAGCGTTTGGGAAAAGATGTAGAAACGAACGGATCATAGCGGGTGTTATGAAAATGTTTTTGTAAATGAAATAGATTTAGATAACCAGGCGAGGGGATAAACTTAGGCTTACTGAGGAAGATAACCCTTACCAAACAGTTAAAGGACTTGCAGCACAACTGTATACAAGTGTATGGACACGTAAAGACCATTAAGTAAAAAAGGTAGATCTGTGGGTACCTCAAGAATTTAATAAGCGGCAGCAGCTGAAGTGTTATGACCGTTCGTCACACTGCTGGTACGGAGGTGCTTTACTTCTTATATATGGCAGCAATTGCCGGGCCTAACCAGAGCTGGTGTATTTTAATTTTTTTTTTTTAAATATTGGACTACAGTTTTCACAGCTGACATTCCAACCCATCCTAACACAATCCTCACCACGTATGC
>NW_027107582.1:149825-166166 GCF_000696795.3 Halyomorpha halys | reverse complement strand
AGTTCTATCAATGAGTAGATTCTCCACATGTTTTTATCATGTCACTATGTCACCTACAGCAAATTTACTTGTTGTATATATGTGTATACAGTTGTAAATATCAATAAATAAATTATTAAAAAAAAAAATAATGGACTATAAGATACGCAATAAAATAATATTTGGTTATAACAATGATTATTGATTTTTCTTAATGTAAATCACAATAGCGCTTATTCATCCATCTTTCCTCAGTCTGCTGGTGTACCTCAGGGTAGTATTCTTAGTCCTATCGTTTATAAAGTTTTTACACTGTCCTCACCAAGCATACCGATGACACATGTCTATTATCAGTGAATGATGACTCTTCCATTCTATCCCAAACCCTGTAATTCCATAACACTCTTGAAGAATGGTGATAAAGCTGGATGATTAAAATAAGTGCCAATAATTCCCACCATATCTCATTTACTCTTCGTAGTAAACCCATGACTTCCTCCCCCACAGTTCCTTTAATACCCCGCTAATTCCTGTCTAACAGATCTATTGCTTAGGACTACATCTGGACAAACGACAACCTCATACAAGATTGAGAAGACAATAAACTGCTTGTCGACTCGACTATTACAACACTTACTAGACAAACTGTCTGAACGTCCAACTTTCAGAGTTGAGCTTTGGGGCTCCACTAAACCATCGAATTCCTCTTGTACCCAATCCTTGTAATTCAAAATCCTTAATGCTCGTTACTTTGTCACAAATCAAATCAGTCATCCGGTATGACCTCAATGTTCCAAATGTTGCCGAATTGGCCTGAACCAGATACCAATCCTTCCATGAAAAACTTCTAGACCACCAAAATCCACTGTTTTCTAACCTGGATTCTCCTTCATTATCTGATAATCTTCCTAGGCGTCCGAAAAAAAGACCTCGAGATGATCTCATCGTATGAATGGTATTGGTATTCTATCAATGAGTAGATTCTCTACATGTCTGTATAACTCACATCACATTTACTTGTAGTATTTATTTAATACAGTTTCAAATATCAATAAATAAATACTTTACAATTTCATGATGCCATTAAGACCAGCTAATTCACTTTAGCTTGTCAATGCTTTTTTTCTTTTTCTTTTTAGGTTTTTACATGAGTAAGAGACTACCTGACTGATAAAGACAGATACGTTACGAGAGGGATGCTGAGGCAGCTGACCGTTGAGTGGATGTTGATGCTGATCTGATCTCGTCTTCAGGTGTGCCGGTCACGTAGGCCGGGAGTTGGCTCTTTTCTGGAGCTAGAGCTGGGGGCGGGGGAGAAGGAGGAAAAGAGGAAAATTCCTTCCTCAGCTCCTTGCCATATCAGGAGAGGATAATGCTGTTTAGCAATTGAGAGAACCTCGCTCTAAGCGGATCTCAACTGTCCGAGGGCGGAAAGTGGGGGATGAAAGTGGGCGTTATTGTGTCAAAAGTCCCCCCCCCCTCTTTGATGCTACAGATGAATAATAGATCTATGTAAAAGGTAATATTTTAATAATAGCAATGCAATTAAAATATGAATATTAAATTATTATTTTTCGTCCATTTTAAATCCATGTTTTCTCCAGAAAATAATTTTTACGGTTAAAACCATTGGGACCATCTTTATGGCTTGCTTCTTGGCCCATTTGTTAACAATTCTTTTTAATCAGTTGTTATTGCTATTTTTATTACGGTTCCAATTTCGTTTTCCAATTTTTTTTTAAATTCGTGTATGTTATTTGAACAATTATTGTTGAATTTGGACAATTATTAGCACAGTGATTGTAAAATTTAAGAAGATTTTCTTTAAATTTTGATTATTTTTTATTATAACTTCAAAGCTGTGCACTAAAAATTCTAAATCATAATTTTAATGATAGTTAATTACCTACATAGATTCTTTTTATACTATACTATACTATTCGGCGCTACTGCCCTTGAAGGGCATGTGCCTCATCACAGATTGCATGCATCTCCATCTTGTAACTCCAAGTTGGCGCAGGGCTGCCTCAACATCGTCCAACCATCTCATTCTGGGACGTCCATGCTTTCGAGTATCACCCGGCTTTTCAAGACCCGGCAGACGATCCTCCTTCATACGTTCCACATAACCAAGCCACCTAAGCCTTCCCTTTTTTATTAAACTTACTATGTCATGCTGCCCTACAATGCTTTTTTTTTTTTATTGATAATTTACAACTGTTCATAAAATATATCAAGTAAATTTGAAATAATATCATAATGGTATGGTACAAGCAAGTAGAGAAACCACCCATATGTAGCACTCTAAAAACATTTTTACAATATAAGATCTCGAGGCCACTTTCTATTCAAACGCCTCGGAGGATTTTCCAGAATGAAGGAGAACGCAAGGTTAGAAACTTTTGATATCTGGTTCGGGCTAGATCGGATGCATAGGGAGCATTATGGTCTTTATGGATGATTTTATTGGTGAAAAAGTAAGGAGCATTAAGGTTCAACGAAGAATTTAGGATTTTAATGATGGATATGAGAGGAATTCGAAGGTTTAGTGGATCCCCAATGGTCAACTCCGTATGTCCATATAGGTCTTATCATGTAGATCAGTCTTTAGTAATCAATTACAATGCTTTTAAATCTTCATTTTTTATAATTTTCCATTTTCCATCAGAGTAGATTAGTCCATATATTTTTTTAAGTATCTTTCTTTTCCAGGTGCATAGTCATTTCTTCGTTGGACGAATAATCCAATAAACGATGACCTTAGAATTCCAAGAAAGATCCTTCAACTTCAAGAAACTTCATAGATCCTTTTTATTGCACCAATATTAGTACTGAGATGTAAAACAGTTTTTGTATTAAAGTTTTAAGAAAACCTGTTAGTAAAGTGTATAGAGACATCAGATTTTTATTATATTTTTTTTATTTTTGTACTGATTTTTTTTTCGTACCCTCATAATTGAAAAAATTAATAATAAATAGTACGAAAGATGCTAGTTGAAGTTTCCTTCCTTTTTCTACCCATGGGTACTTTAAGGGGTGTTGCAGGTATGTACTGTGTGTGCTGAAACGATGGTGCTGTGTGCGCATCTAAACTTTATTGAGCTATTTAAACTATAGACAATTTTTTTTTTTTCGTAACCTCCTGAAAAGATTTGAATTGGTATTTAGTACGTACATATAAAAGGTATGCTGTATGTATAGCTGGGTATGAAGTTATTTATTTACTGATTTTTTTTTTTTCCCGAACCCTCTAAAACAGAAATAAAATGTGAGTCAGTAGTGCATTACTGTGTAGAAATAAAAAGTAATTCGTGTTGTGTCTTACCTTTTACTACCTTTGGTATTTAAAGGTTACCTGTTATATTTAATTTTACATATGAGCTATCCGTTCAGCAACTATTTGAGTCCGGAGGTGAGGGGCCTCCTCGTGTTATATCGCATATAATATATAAATAAAAATAAAGATAAATAAAAATAAAAATACAAATAATAAAGACAATAGATAATAGTGAAATGATAAGAGAAAGAGTCTGAAATCAAAAGAAGTGTGGGGGAGGGGGTTGGGGTGCATCAGTAGATGGAGCGATGGAGTCGATATTTACTGATATAAACTTAATAAATAGATATAATAGCAATTAGTTCAATCATTAATCGAGTATGTAAATTAAACATAATGTATGTTTAATTTTAACTAAATATAATAATTTATATTAAACTTTCAATTGTGTTAAATTAATCTATATACACAACTCTTAACTATATAATAGCCAAGTTATTACCGTGTCTGCTAGTTAATTTATAATTATTCTGTATTTATTTTAATTTTTTTTTCACATGTTCATAGTATGAAGATTACTCGGCAGTCTATACTCATATTATAAATTAGCCAAATTATCTGAGACTAAATTTTTAAAAAAATAAATAAAAAAATATGAGTTAAAACAGATAGAAAATATTTTTAAAAAAGTATAGAGTGGCTATCAGATTTGGCTAGAGTTAGCTGACAAAGAACACCTGCCTACTCTAATTAGAGGAGAGTTTGGAGTCGCAATTACTTCTGTTTACTTTCAACTCCCTCCACGTCTATATTTGCAGCCCGACTAGAACTAGCCCCTCTAACCAAATAGTTTACTCTTCTTTTTTTATCTAATTCAATCTACAGAGACCTAATTTTCATGCAAATATAATTATTTTTAAACCTATTATTTAGATTTTTTTTTCATATATTGATAGATAAGTACAAATTGAGAAAAATAAATTAATTCGAGAAGAAGATGGTTGAAAGAGCGGCTAGTGAAGAGCACAAATGAACTTATTAGTGCCAACGTTTCGATCAAAACTTCAAGATATATTCAGGGCTAAGAAAACAACAAAACAAGATAACTATAATGAATAAAATAAAATAAAAAGATCTAGACACATAAGAAGATAATAGATAATATAGTATATAAAAGTATTAGAGTGCATAAGTAATGTCATACTTCAAAAACAAAATAAAGATATAAAAATAAACTAATATATGCACAAATTTTAAATTATTTAACACTGAAGTAATATAAAAAAATTATAAAAAGAAACTAATATCTGATTAATTAAATATATAAGAATAAAGGCAAAATTAAAGAAGTAGATATAAAATTATTTAAACTAATAATGTAAACACCTACGAACAATGAAGGCTCATGGGTTCTTTTCTTTGTAAGGAAGCACTGGTTTTAGGACAACGCTTATACAATGAAGGGATTAAGGGCTGGGTGGGCCTCAGGAGGGCTCCAGAACCCACAGGGTTAACTCACTCCTGCATTGTAACGGAAAATAATTATCAGCCACAGCCGGATTCAAACCCTTGGAGTCAGTAGCAGAGTTCCTTACCACGGTCCCTGCAAGCTAACCGATCATAATAAATTAATTAAAAAAATGTACCAGAATATAAATTCGGATTAAAACATTCAAATATAATTTATAATATAACATGAATAATAGTCATGTTTTTTATTGAAGAATTATAATACAACTTGCTATAATGAAAACAATAAGTAATATTATTATAAGTATTGATTTACACCAGGCTGATTAAGGCTAACAAAAAGGAAGGGAGCGCGGGTAGCCCTGGGGTAAGGCGCGTAGCTACTAACTCCTTTTAGTTCTTTGAGCCCTCATGGGGTCTATCCAACCTCTTAAATAGGGTACCTTTAATTGGGTAAAAAGCTGGCGGTCGAGTGTTATTCTGACCAAATCACCTCCTTGCACAACCGTTGGTCTAGTAACAGTACTTCCTTACAAGGTATTGAACCCCTGACCCTTCATGGGTTGTAGCGGTACTGATTTTATTTTTTTTAATTAACCAAAAAAGGAAAAAATGATAGAAAATGTAAACTATAAATATAATACTAACGAAATTTTATTTATGAAAACATAAATCGATATAATAAAATCTAATTAAATAAGAACAAAATATTTTATATACAAATTGAAGAAAATATAAGTCAGACTTGAGAAGTTTAAACCAACATTAAGCAGAGATCTTATGTAAAATTAATTTATGGTATTTACAGAAACTTTAGTTCTAAATTTTACAGAATTTTTAATAACTGAATAGACAAAAAGTTAGTGTGAAATAAAATGATAATATATCCAACCTGGTTGTTGAGTTAGATTATATAAATCAGCCTCCACTGGCTCATTACCAGTGATGCGGCGAGAGGGATGCGCTGGGATCTCTTGAGCTCTGCTCTACCTCTCACACGTGGGGGATAGAGTGGGCTCAGGGATCCTCAGGTCGATTGTGTAAATATTGTATATTAGAGTAAAAATGTGACTAGAGACTATATTATTTTATCATTATGTTTTTATTTATTTATTTTTCATACAGATAGTTTGATTATTTAGTTCATCTTGTCTATTATTTTGTTTGTATATATTTTAAGAGAGTTTTTTTTATTATTATTTTTTAATTTTATTTTATTTTTTTCTTCTTCTTTTTTTCTTTTATTTTCTTTTTTTTTTTTATTTTAGTATGTATGGGATCATTCATCACTATTACCTATTGCCCACAACTGTGTGGCAGATAGTAATATCTATCAATAAATAAATCTATCAGAGATTGTATAATAGCTTGATAAGCCAATGGTAGTAAAATACAATAAAGGAATAAAATAAATTATTATTAAATGTTATAACATTATAATAAAGGTAAATTAAAACATCGAATAGTTTCCCCACAACTTGTGCAGACAAACTGATTAGGAATGAAAATGGCCAAGCGTTATTTTTTTTTCTTTTCTTGTTTCCTGGTTGTTTTCCTACCTGCAAAGTTGAGCAAAAATTAGCTATAACTAATTAGAAACTAATAGATAAAGTTGCCATGGATACGCCCCTTATTCATGAATGAACCATTGATAAATAAATATCGTATCCATAGTAATTTTAGCTATTAGTTTCATAGTCGCCCGACTAAACTAATTCTACCTGCTATTTAAAATGGTCAGATTTTTTCCATTTCATTCTTACCCAGTTATATTGCAAACCTTGTCTGAGTTAGTTCTGAAGGTTATCATAGTTATGTATAAAATTAAGCTACAAAACAAATTTAAGTAATGTTCGATTTATTGATGAGACTATTAAAAAAAAAAATCATTTTTGTAAATTTACTGTATGGCATTCTATTCTATAATGATCATAGTATTCTATGAGAAAAATGGAGAAGAAACGTAGCCAAAACTTAGGTGGTTTTATTATTGTACAATATATGAACAAAAATATTTTAATTGTAAAACCATTCCTTCCTATATTATAGTATCGATGAGGTGAAACTGCATTATTCACCGATTATTAAAATATTCAACGAAGAATTAATAGCTTAAAAATTTATTATCTTAATTAATTAATTATCAATATTCTAACTCAGAGGAATATCCTTCGCAGGCACCTGTGGCTGTTTTAATTTCATTAATCAATCATCCTAAATATATAAAAAATAACCAGGATACGATCCATCATTGTCTGCCCGGGAAGGGGACGCAGCGATTCCATAGGATCTATAAATATCTGCTCTTATGAGCAACACATTATCCTAAATACAAACATTTTTTAAATTATGGAGAAAAAGGTCAGGTGTGCGGTAGAGAGAGCAAAAAAAGCAAACAGAGCACAAAAATAGTTAACAACTATTTACTTGCTGACGTTTCGCCCAAATTTGCAGGCTTATCAAGCTTAGAGCAATTAAGACTTGAAATGTCTTGATTGTTCTCGATTTGGAAAATGACTATAAATATCATGACAACGTTTCGCACCACTTTGCAGGACTTCATCGGGGTCAGAAAAGATACAAACAATAAAAATGATTTAAAATATGTTAAAATTTATACAAAAATGAACAAAGTAATTTTTATTTTTATTTTTATTTTTAATTATTTATTTATTGTAATTTACAACTGTACAAAATAATACAATAGGTAAATATGTAGTATCTTTCATATACACTTGAAAATCTTGGGAACCCCCCATACACCCATTGGTGGTACTTCAAACATTAATTTAAACTAGAAGGTCTCGTGGCCATCTTCTTTTCAGACGCCTCGGAGGATTATCAGGGATTGTTAAGGATGAAAGATTAAGAATTAATGGGTTAGGATGGTTAAGGAGTTTGGAATGAAAATACGCATATCCGGTTTGGGTCAAATCTGCAACGAATGGGATGTTAAGGTCTTTATGAATGAGTTTATTTGTGACGTAATAAGGAGCATCAAGGATTTAACGTAGGATTTTGGATTGTAACGATTGGATGCGGGAGGAATTTGGTGGTTTGGTGGAGCTCCAGAGCTCAATTCCATATGTCCAAATTGGTCTGATTATTGTAGTTTATACTAATTTTTTGTAGTGAATGGGAAGTTTAGAGCGTTTGTCAAGTAAGTGTTGTAGCAATCGGAATCTACGAGCAGTTTCTTGTCGTTTCAGTCTTATGTGTGGATTCCAAGTAAGTCTCTTGTCAAGATGGAGTCCTAAGTATCGAATCTGTTCAACTGGCATTAGTGGTGTATCTAGAAAGGATACTGCAGAGGAGGGCAGAGGTTTACGACGAAGAGTAAAGGTGATATTATGGGATTTGTTAGGATTTATTTTGATTCTCCAGTTTTTACACCATTCCTCAATAGATGTTATGTGTGCCTGTAGTGTTTGTGATGGATTAGTTGGGTCGTTGTTTACAGAAAGTATACATGTGCCATCAGCGTATGTTGTTAGCACTGTTTAGGGTGGGTTGGGATGTCAGCTGTATAAACTGTATAAAGAATGGGACCTAAGATATTACCTTGAGGAACACCGGCGGACTGAGAAAAGAGAGATGAGTAGGCTAGGTTATGATTTACTTTAAAGATTCTATCAGTGAGGTAGGAGCGGATTATAAGGAAATATTAAAGTAATTTAAAGTTAAACTTTAATTTACCTTGTACATACGAGGATAGCATCGAATCATTCCTTAATTTTTAATGAACACTATTATGCTCTAAAACTGAGAATAAATTAATTGTTCAAGAAGTAAAACATTTTATTACTTGTTCTAGAAAAGATTGAAAAAAATTAGTAATATTTTTATTGGAAGCTCATCATAATAATAATAATAGTATAAGAAAATTTAAATAAACTGTTTTACATATAAATACGTTAAGTAACAATTAGATAAATCTTCATAGATGAGAAAAATAAATAAAAGGAAGGATGTTGTAACTAGGGCCATTATTGTAGCTATTACAATAGATCTAGGGCTAAGGGCTACTTATTGGCAGCTATATTTCCCGCCATAATAACATTTCCCGCCAGAACTGCCCATAAGGAGACCCAGGATTGAATAAGAACCGCGCAATAAATTTTCAGAGCGGCCAATAAAAATTGGACCTACCATTAAGGGCCATCCTTCAACCTTATTTGTCCTTGGGCAGGGCAATTGCTACCTCCTGTAAACCTTTTATCTTGATCCTTCCAGATATTTCGCAAGATATCTTAAGAAAGGATCTTATCGTAAATGATTGAACGGATTTTCATCAACTTTAATATTACGTTACTGCTTTCGCAAGTGCTAAATGTGTATTTTTAAAAAAAAAACTTCTTTCTCTAAAATACTTTTAATTTTATTATTTAGAATAAACAACCAATTCCTTATGGCTGATTAGAACTATCTTTTTATGCGTGATTCTCACTAGGTAAATATGTCAAAAAAAGTCAGTATTGCACTAGGTCAGACATGATAGTAGATAGTACAAGTAATGTCAGTGAAGCAAATTCACTTTAACTACCACAAGTATAAGCCTTCAAAGTAAACTATCTTACGTCGAAAGTGTTAGCCACTACCGTGGTGTAACTATTTGATAGCTACAGTCATGGTCTCGTTAAATCGTTGATAGTACAAGAAATGACAGTGGCTTTTTTATTGAGTGGCGGTCCTACAAAATGAAGAACTTTGACCACCAACCATGGTTAGGCAGTATAGGAATCCACTGGGAGTCTTAGCCAGGGGAAAAAAAAACTGTGGCATTAACTCCCGAATTAAACTATCGTATGTATACGCCTTGACAGTGAACTGTCGTAACATATCAACCTTGCCAAATAAAATGGAGAGAGGCGGGAAAACGTTGTTCCTATATATTGCTCAATCGAATCAGCCCCGGATCCCACAAACAAATCCACTACCGACCCAAAAAACAAATTTTCACGAGAAGATAAATTATAGTGAG
This sequence comes from Halyomorpha halys, assembly GCF_000696795.3. Taxonomy (NCBI): domain Eukaryota; kingdom Metazoa; phylum Arthropoda; class Insecta; order Hemiptera; family Pentatomidae; genus Halyomorpha; species Halyomorpha halys. The sequence continues at coordinate 156,459 of NW_027107582.1, read as the reverse complement.
CTGGATCATGTTTCTTCTAGTCACCTCCCACATAACCCACGACTGCAATCTCAAAGTACTTTTATAACGTGAGAGGTGACTTAAGTCCGGTAGGGGTAAATGGAATACTTTTATAGGAAATCCAATGTATTTGAATTTTGTTCACAACCCATTTCACTAAACCAAATTATTTTCGAGATTTATGCAAAATTTCTTTATTCCCAACAGGCGTTGACCGATGAAATCTATTTGATTTAAAAAATGCGATGTTTCAATCCTGCATAATTTTTAATTTGAACTTTAAAAGTTATCGACTGATAATTAAATATGTATAATAAAGGTAATAATACGCAATTATACATATACATATATCGACCTCGTTATACCGCTTCGAAACAACCGAAGACCCAGATAAGCCATTGGGGACCTGCAAATTGTAGGTAACAATAGCCAAGAGATCAGAAGTTATAGGACAATTCGCAAGGAGCAGAGAGGGCTCTTGTGGGTATTGCGCAAGATGTAATTAACAGCCCCTTTGGAGTATTGTTATCTATCGGGTCCCTGTTATCTACCGGTTGTCACCGGTTAGTTCCAACTTGTTTACACAAAGGGCCAATTGAAACCAAACTTATCTTCGGCTCGATTAACTTACCTTAACTCGATTTTCAAAGTTACATTATAAACAGCTCTAGAAGTTCGGAGTGACTCTCTACGGTCAACAAAGTTTCGAACGTTCTAATCAGATCCGATTTCGAGAATGGCCATTTAGTCCAGTCGACAAAGGGTTTTCCTGGGAAAAAATGTTAGACGTTTTTTAATAAAGTGTTAACTGTAAACCGTATATTGATATGAGGAGTAGATGGTCTGTGGTGAGGGGAGTAAAGGTGACTGAATTTCAAGTCTTCACTAGGACTGAAAAACGAACGAGATGGCAACCTTAATACAGAGAAAATATGAAAGTATTGAGATTGGCCTGTAAGTGAAAGACGTTTTTTGAATGAATCGTGACAAGTCAATAATAGAGGTTGCCTATTTGATAATGGCCTGAGGGCCGAAACGTTCGAGAGTTAAAATTTAATAAAACTTTTTTGAGAGTAAAGTGGTTCAATTGAAGTTTTATTATATATTTTAAATATATATATTAGTTATTAATTACATATTAGGTATTAATATAGTTATTTTAAACTTATTTATCCATTCAAGTGTTTCCTGTAACCGGATTTTTATTATATTTTCCTTTTAATCTATGTGTTAGTCTTACTCTCGTAAAATGTATCTAATTGTTTGTTCTTGGTAAACTGATCTACTGCTGTGACTATGAATGATGGTCTGATCTCACATTACCGTCTAATATTGAATTTGTTTAGCGGGTCACTGAAGAGGATCTAGGAGGGTGAATTCCGGAGAGCGAATTTGTTGATCGGGTGAATTGAATAATTGTGAAAGAGTAAAATTGGAGGAGCAGAAATGAGCAAGAAAAATAGGAATGAATGAAACATTTGTATTTGTTGTACAGACCGAAATGGATTGTAAAAGGAAACTGTAAGGGGGGGGGGGATTGTTTATTATATCTTATTATTGTATCTCTTTTTTTTTCTGTTTATACCATGTATGTGTAATTTATATATGTCCGATTACGGATTGATAAGTATGCTGAGTGAGATAGCAACCTGATGTATTTAGGCAGCATAGATAAATAATGTATTACTCTCTCTATTTCTTCGGAAAACACATTGTTTTATTCAAATAGGCAATTAACCAAAAATTAGGTAATAAATTAATTTATATTGAGCCCTGCAAAACTATTGTTATAATTGGATTCTTTTCCAAAGGCCTTTTGTGGGTTTACCAGTTACCGATTAAATAACTTTATATATATAAAATATGGTTACCACTAATTATATAATATAATAAGGGGTGGTATTGAGTAACATAATAGTATATAAACTAAATCAAGGAACAAAGTGTCTATTTACATTGATATGATTAAAAGAAATTATAAAATGATTTAAATGATCCAGATAAATGGTTGCCATAAAATATGAATTACATTATGACTTATTACCTAATGTACATATCTAAATGACTGCTGATAGTAAAAAGAGCCCATCAGGAGAAAAAAGGTAGTTACCTCACCCCAATTTTTGATTACTTTAATGAAAATTATGTATAATTACTAGTCAAAATTGATAAGTCTGCAAAGTATAGGTAGGGGGAATATAAAATGGCGGCTGTTTAAAAGAGATAAAAAAAATTAATTTTCATTCGGAGCTCTATATCTTAAAAAGTAGGAACAACACAAGAAAACCTAAGAGAACGTCATTTAAAGATGAGCAAATTTGCTAAAATGTGAGCCCTGAAAGAGTTATTTACAATAAATAGTTCTCGGGATATACCTTTTTAAAAGTAACGTTTCATAAAAATGTTGTATGGGACGTACTGAAAGATCAGTAGTGAGTAAAAGTATTTTGAAAAATCTATATCTCAAAAACCATTTACCGTACAAATGTCTATTAGCACTCAAATTAAAGCTAGTTTAATGAGCAATAAAATAATTTATGATGTTTATCTTTGTAGGAGTAATAGTTTTCATAGAATTTGCTAATATAAATTGATTTATAGTTGTCCACAAAGTTTTATTTGCCAAATTTATATTCATATGTGAACATCATAAAAACTACTACCCCTACAAAGATAAGTGTAATAAACTACTTTATAGTGAGTTAAATTTCCTTTATTTTGAGTATTGGCAGACATATGTGCGTCTTATGGATCTAGAGATATATTTTTTCAAAAATCCAACATTTTATTAGAACAACTAGAAATTAACATTTAGTGAGTTTATTATGTCAATATCATAAAAACTACTAATCCTAAAAAGATAAACATCATTAACTATTTTATAGTAAATTTAACTCGCTTTAATTTGAGCGCTGGCAGACATTTGTACGTCGAATGGTTTCTGAAATGAAGTTTTTCATAAATCAAATTTATTGTCCGAACAACTATAAATCAATTTATTTTAGCAAATATCATAAAAACTACTATTCCTACGAAGGTAAAGGTATAAACTTCTTTATAGTCCATTATACTAGCTTTAATTTTAGTGCTAATAGACATCTGTACGTCACATAATTCCTGAGATATAGATTTCTCAAAATAAATTAACTAACTACTAATCTTTCAATAGATTTAAGAAATTTTGCTTTTTAAAAAGCTATATCTCGAGAACTAGACGTAAATAGCTCTTTTAGGGCTAATATTTCACCAAATTTACTCTTCTTTAAATAATGTACTCTTAGGTTTATTAGTTTAGTTGGTAGTATTTAAGATATAGAACTCCGAATGAAAAATTAGTGTTCTCTTAAGGTTTTGAAACAGCCGCCATTTTTTATTCCACCTACCTATAATTGGCATACTCATCAATTTTGACTAGTAATTATACATAGTTTTTATTAAAGTAATCAAAAATTGGAGTGAGATAATTGCCTTTTTTTCTTTCCAACTCTTGTACTATAAGGGATGGCGTCCAGGTCTCATAGCCCTTCTTAGTACTTCGTCTGGTCAAAATGCATCTTTGCCACTTTTCACTCTTCTTACTTCTGTGTCTTCGTCTTCAATGCTTCAACCCCCTCTTGTTCCAAAAATGAGCGTCGCCTTTTGGAAATCTTATTACCTTATTGACTATCATAAGTCACGCCCAAGAAGAATACGTTAAAAGATCTCCAAATGTTTGATACATGTGTTGCTTACAGCTATAATCGACCTGTCTACCGACTAAGCCAGGAGGCAATAACTGTTTTTAATAAATTTGCTCAGGAAGGTCCTTTTCACCTGAACCACCTGCGAAGTGCCCTTTACTGACCCGGCACAGGTATGACGAGACATAAGCAAAGACTTTTATAATATTAATAATTGTTAATACCTCGATACATATTAATAAGTATACAAGATGATATATTTACTTAAAATTTCAATCTCTAAATAGAAAAAAAATGTTGAATAATGGTTTCTTTCGGACCTTTCAGTTTTGTATATGAATAAGGCCGGATAATAATTGATTGAAAAAATGTTTCTAACGTGAATCATGTCTACGCCCCATAAACCGTTTTAGCAAGTGACTACTGATTTATAGAACTTTCATTAGGGCTTGAGTCTGGAGGACACCTCACATCTAATTGTTATGGCATAAAGACTGTAAATCAGAAGCAGATAATCAAAGTTTCACTATATCATTCGAATCGGGACAAGAGAAAATTCCGGGAAAACCAGGTCACATTCCCTAAAAGTGGGACTATACCAACAAAACCGGGGGTATGGTCACACTAACTCGTCATCGGTCCCTAGGTCGATTTTAACACGAAAGACCACGCGTGAGACTTTTTATCACATTTCTTATTTAGAGCTCTTGACGTATTTTTTTAAAAATATAAAATTATGATTTAGATTAGGTTTTGTTAAGCATAAAAAAGTATTAAAAAAAATCAAACTAGTTTTAAAAAATTCAAAAACAAACATAGTTATAAAATAATAATAAACACAATAGAGTTTTATTACCATCCAATCATGTTTTTTTTTTCATTTATATACAGTCCACTCAAACCCAAACCAGCCAACCAAAAGTGAAGGGTGTCTGGCAATAAAGATGAAGGCATACTTCATACAATAATGTGTATATACTTCATGCTCGATACTATAAGTGTATGTTAGGGTGGTCTTTATAATAATAATTTATCTTTTCATGTTTTCACTTCATCGCTGGGACGTATGAATACTATTTTTTGTAAATTTCTGGGTTATATTCAGGTATTCAAAAAAGAATTGCCACCAGTGTAAAAGACCGATATGTCACAGTCATACGGTCTTCACTAGTGGTGGCAATTTTTTTTTTGTTTAGAATGCCCGAATATAACCCAGAAATTTACTAAGAATAAATAGTATTCATACGGCGCAGCGATGAAGTGTAAACATGAAAAGATAAATAATTATTATAAAGACGACCCTAACATACATTTATAATATATAGTATCGACATACAATCCATAGTAAACATCTAAGTACCTAATGAAGTTCCTGCCTCTTCAAGCCTACGTTTCCCTAGTTCTGCTAATGTTTTCGCACGTGAGAAAAATCCTCACAACTTGAATATTTTTATAGCACCCTCAGTCGCGCGTGAGATAATGTCTCATGATAAGGGTATATTGAAGTATAGAAAGAAGAGACTGTGAACTAAAATTCCAGGAAGATGAAAACCTCAATCACCCTCTAGCAGCTTCCCCAGAAAAAATTAACGTGAGAGAAATTCTCACTCAGCGATCAATGTCGGGTTGACCATGAGACATCTACCACACACATCTGTTATTATTTATAATTTATTTTTATTTGTAATTTTCATATTTATTTCTGTTGGTGAGATAATAATAGTATAAAAAAACAAAACAAATTAAATAAAGCAATCCATTGTTCTTTCACTAACTTCGTTCCCTCATGGAAACAATATTTCTATTGTTCTTGGGTGTTGAAGCTTCATGAATTAAGGTCCTCCAAATATTAACTTTGCGATAAAGGTTTGAAACTTTTGTTTGTTTCGAGTTATATCATCTGTTATGTAATACACGAATATAATCACAGAAGTACCGCGCATGTGTAGTATTTTTATAACGAATACATTTGATAATGTAAGTAAATATAATATGTGTGAGTTCTTTCCTGTAATTTTTAATTATTGAGTTTAAAAAAATATATAGCTGGGTTTAAAAATTGTTTTTATTTAGTGGGGTTGCGTAGTGAGTAGGATGGTACTTCCGTCTATGGGAAATAATTATTTATTCTGTTAGGATACCCCCCTGGGGCAGATCCAAGCGCTATAAAGTTGGCACTCTTAATCAAAATTTTCGAATAACCTCCTTGTACTACCGTTGCTCAAGAACCATTACTTCCTTACAAAGTAATGAACCTAGAATCAGTCTTATAACTCCTCTTCGATTATTTTATTGATTTTTCTTTTCATTTTTAATTATTTTATTTTTTTTAGAAAATTTTACATTTATATAAATCACATCCCTCTTTTACATTTCTTTGAATCACGCTTGTGTGTCTGCGTTGCGTGCGTTTGTGCGTGTGATTGCAACTTTATCACAACAGTTGATAACAACAACAAACAAACAATAAGGTATCAACATAGTAAAATAAAACTATTTATTGTTAACCAACGTTTCGCCTCACGTTCAGGTTTCTTCAGGGCTATATGAAAAAAACAAGATAAAAACATTATAGAATTGACAGAACAGGTTAGCAGAAGAAGTGAGGTAATTTTCTACCTGACCTTTCGTTCCTCAGTCACCGTCTATGTTTCAATCTGACAGGTACTTCCACCTATGTTTATTCGTAATTTTTATTCATTTTCTTGATATCTCCCATTTACATATTACTATACCTCACCTATGCCATATTTACTTCAACTATCTGTTTTCCCTTTTACACCTAACTCTTTTCCGTATTTATTACTATTTCTTGTGATTATTCTTCTACGATTTATTAGTCTAGATCTGTATTTAGAACTTTATCACACCAGGGCCCTGTTGTTGTTGTTGTTGTTGTTTGTTGCTTAAAGGCGTAAAACCCTCTGGTCATCAACGCCTATGGGATGATAAAA
>NW_027107582.1:148700-149580 GCF_000696795.3 Halyomorpha halys | reverse complement strand
GAGTTATAATTTATAAAGAAGGCGATGTGTTTTTAAAAATTGAAATACTCGTGTAATTTTAGCTTCCTCATCTGCGAGAGTTTCGGATAAATTTGGGGTCAGTCCTATCCTTTTTATTGTTGGCAAGTAGTGAGTACACTCTTCGAAAATATGTCTAATCGTACCAGGGCCCTGTTTCATAATAAAGTACAAACTAATACTATTAGTCTTGTAGATTTATCTTCATTCAATTACACAGACTTGTACAATAGCAACTTGTACTTTAGTACTTTTTAATTCCTGTAATATCTCTAATAGTCATCGCTATCATGAAAAAAGATAAGTATTAGTATTATTACCACACTAGTTTCTACAATTGTACTATGAACTAATACTATTAGCTATCATTATTTGGATTTCATTATTGTGGATCTCACGGAACATTACCAGATAGAACAAGGAGCTTCATAGAAGGCCTAGGTGTTAGCATCGGGGATATTGCGATCTTGGCGGAAAATATTATTTTGGACTCCCTGGGGATCATACACCATCGCCTACATGGGAATTAGCTCGGAGATTATTCTTTGTTTTATTTATTTATTTTCATATGTTGACCTCTCTATTTGTGAGTTTTAACGTATTTATTCATTAAATTATTTTATTTTATTAGTACTATTGTTTGTTTTTTTAAAAACTTATTTATCCATTCAAGTGTTTCCTGTAACCGGTTTTTTTTATTATATTTTCCTTTTAATCTATGTGTTAGTCTTATTCTCGTAAAATGTATCTATTTGTTTGTTTTTGGTAAACTGATCTACTGCCGTGACTATGAATGATGGTCTGATCTCTCATTACCGTCTAATATTGAATTTGTTTAGCGGGTCACTGAAGAGGATCTAGG
>NW_027107582.1:141266-148192 GCF_000696795.3 Halyomorpha halys | reverse complement strand
GGCTAGAAACTCTAGCCGAAACGTCGGCACATTAAAATAAGTTAATCGTACTTATATGTGTTTTTCATTGACCGCACCCCCAACCATCTTCTCCTCATTTATCATCCACGGTCAACTATCTCTCATAATTACAAATAATAAATATTTTCCCGGAATGCTATCAAACTCACTAATGATTGATTACTTTCCAATATTTGACTCGGAAAAATCTTGATATAACTGCAAAGAAAATAAAGTCCCCATGGGTGAATAAATGAAAAAATAACATGTCAAAACGTGAATGATGGATTTGGAATATCTGCCATAGGCCCATTTCTTTCGTTACGTTGTTTGTATAGAGTCCTGTCCCTCTGATAAAGCTATATTGGATTTTTTTTTCTTTCTCGAAAATTCTCTACCAACAAAAAAACATGTGGAATCCTTCGTTTTCATAAATGCGTCAACCCGATGGAGAGAAAAAAAGCTACTTTGTAAAATAATAATTGAATGTTCTTTTTTATATATTTCTTTTATTATTTTTTTTTTAATGTAAGTTCAAAGAGATATAATCTAGATGAAATGTCATATTAACTTTTTACCTGGAACATCTGTAGTAAAACGATATTTCTTTTTCATTTCAAATACAAAAAGGAAAAAAAATGATATATGACTTGTTTTTTTGATTAACAGGACAATACATTCTATTTATATATACATGTTCTTAAGTATCAATTATTGCTATGCAATCAGTTTATACGTTCTAGTATAGTTATAATTATATATCATACTAACAATTACAATACTTCTCCTAAAATTAAAATTAAAATCTGTACCGCTACATCCCATGAAGGGTCAGTATTTTGTAAGGGAGTCACCGTTACTAGACCAACGGTTGTGCAAGGAAGTGATTTTGTCAGAATCACGCTCGATCGCCAGATTTTTACCCAATTTAGGAGGCTGGGTGGACCCCAGGAGGGCTCCAGAGACCACAGGAGTTGACTCACGGCTACAGTGTAACAGAAAACAATTTTCTGCCCACAACTGACAACTTGGATCATCACTTAGTATTACTGGGGATGTAAAAGAAAACAATTTTCTTTTTAATTTTTAAAAACTTCAAACTGTTAAATTTCCAATAAAATATGTAGAAAAAATTAAATAAAAAATCAATCCTTCCATTATAAACTTCCTAACCACCCAAACCAGCTAGTTTCTAATCTTGCTTCCTCTTCCATTTCTGACAATCCTCTTATGCGCCTGAAAAGAAGATGGCCTTGAGACCTTCTAATAGTGGTATTCATAATATTCAGTATAACATATTAAAGGGAAAACTTTTGTTAATTGGAGAAATATTCCCTTCATGTACCATGTCAAAACGATATAAAATATGACATGGTTGGGAGTCTGTTACGAGGTCTGTTAACTGGAAAATAACGTCACGCAACAGACCAGCTGAACTCGTTACCATTTTGTTTGTTGTGTTAGGTTACTTGCTCGTAGTTTGTGTTAGTATTGTTTGAATGTTTTTATAACTAATAAAGCAATGGCTGACAATAATAATAATAATATAATGACAGTTGTCAATTAGCTCATCTTGATTCTCTTCCTTACAAGTCAGAAGATCTACAAGGCACTGAGTAGCCAAACTTTCACACAACTTCCACTTTTCACTCAATTTAGCCATGTTGTAATAAATTACATTAGACAAAACTTAAAAGTAAACAATAACATGAAGTTTTGGAAGGAAAGGTTATAAAACAAGTTGCTCAAAAAATCCGCTAGGAGCTCTTATGCATTTAACATGACTTTAAAAAGGGCTCCTCACAATTCTATACTTATAACATTTAACATAGTAAAACATTTTACACTTAACATATCATCATGAATACTCCTAATGTAGAAATATTATTAGTGCTATCAATGGGTAGTCTCTCAACATACCTGTAACACTCTATTATGAACTTAGATCAAATTTACTGAATGTATTTTTATGTTAATATCAGTACATAAGAAAAAAAAAATAGAAATACTTATGTACATTCATATTTTTGAATTTTTAACACTATTTTTCCAGTCAATCCGAATAATCCGAACACTCCTCCAGCAGTAATTATTTCGGATTATCGAGATTACGCCGTATTCCATATATAAATATATTCCAAAAAAAATAAATAAATAAAACGGCCTGGTACTGTATTAAAAAAGGCATGGATAGCGATTTTTTTTTCTTGGGGGAACAGAATGGTTTATTTTTGAAAATAATATTTGTAAAGTAATATGTTTAAGTTGTCAATATTAAATATTTACAATCAATGCGAATAATAGTTATCTCTAATTAATAGAGAGATCCGGATAATTGAGAGAGCTCTGACTGCGTAGCCGAGATAATACTCGGCGATGAAAAGCGCTAATCCTGCAGCTGGGTCCTCCCCAAGTGTAATCATCTAAGCTGCGGTGGACATCCATCCAACTCCACCGCCATCTCCCAATATTAACTCAGGTCTGCCGTCCTCTAGTTCACTGCTACTTAGTTCGATTATAATCAACAATGAGAGTAGCAATAGCTCTCGATAGCAACAGTCAACAAAGAAACTCTTGTAGGGATAGCAATGTAAACAAGTAACTAATGAGAATAAAGAAAAAAATATTTTAAGATCCTTGCTAGAATGTATGTAGTATATAAAAGTAACACGGACCGGGTCCGGTCAATATAACTCAACTAGTTAAAACTAAATAATTAAATCATAAATTTTATTTGCTATTTAGAAAAACTTTAGCTCACTTACTCAGCCTCCACTGGCTCATTACAAGTAACGTGGTAAGAGGGCTGCAGTAGGATCTTGAAGGATCCTGCTCTATCCCTCATGCCTGGGAGATAGAGTGGGATCGAGATTGTACATAATCTATTTAATATTTTAGTAAATAATTTGATCCTGATCATTTGATTTATTTATAACGATAAGAAGATAGTTGGGGTGCGGTCTAGCCTACCGTCCTTTCTATACTGAAGGCTAAACGGGTCCTCCCAGACTATTGGGTCTCACAGATCCTAACAGGACACGGGGGGTTCGGGGAAAGCTGCAGAGCTTTGAAAAGAAGATCGACACCCGGTACCCCACGTGCGGAGTCCCTGAAACAGCAGAACACGTAATAGTAGATCGCTCCGCCATGGAAGGACACCAAGCCAGGCTGTTGAGAAAGACCGGGATTTTCGCCCTCGCCGAGTCGGACTTTCCCTGGTTGATGGGAGAAGAGAATTATCCCTTCTTCAGGGAGTTCATTTACGGGTGGAGGGAGGTGGTGGGCCCAACTCATTTCACAATGGAAAGGACTTGACCGCCCAACATCGGCGAGCCACCAGAAGAAGAGGAAGCTGACCCAGACTGAGACCAGGAGGGCTGGACCAGCCTGGTAACTGCAGGAGGCACGGATGCACACCAGAAGGGCCTACCGAACGGATGCAGTGGACAAGGTGCAGCTCCATCAGTAAGGCGCTAAAACAAGTGGTGTGCTACACCACAGTAAAAAATTTGATAAAAGAATAAAAAAAAAAGGAAAAAGAAAAAAGGAAAAAAAGAATTGGTAATCTTTGGGAGCAGTGGCATGCGCAATCCCAGCGCGCACTACCCCACTGCTCCTACACCCTGTATGCCAGAAATGGCAAGGGAGGGGCTATAAAAAAAAAAAAAAAAGTTGGGGAGTGCGGTCAGTAAAAAACACAAAGTTGAGAGAACTTGTTGTTGAGAGAAGGCCTTCTAGCCTTCATCTGGGCTAAGAACAAAGGGAAAGATAAGAACCAATTAATACAAAAAATAAAATAAAAAAGAGAAAATATAAACAGAATGCCACTCGTAAATAATTATACAGTATGAAAATTAGTAAAAATAAAGTGATGAAAATTTTTTCCTCTTCAATGTTTTAAACGTTATAAATCATGTCTTTATTGTGGAGATTAAATGCATATCTCAAAATAACAATTGTTTGATATTTTTACAGTAGACCTGGGGCAGCGATACTTCACACTGGGGAACGTGATAAAAGTTTTATAAAAAAATGTACTCACCCCTGGTAGAGTTTTGATGTTATGAAGAGCATTTTGGGCTTCCAGTGCTGCTTTTCTCGTGTAAAAGGTTACGAAACAGCATCCTGTAAATAATAAAAAAAAATATTATGAGCCATTTTATAATAAAAGAAAAATAAAGAATGGTTAATAAAAAATGAAATATTTATAATTAAAAGAGAGGTAGCCTTGGAGTAAGGCGCGTGGCTACTAACACAACCAAAACACAAACTACGAGCAAGTAATCTAACACAACAGACAAAATGGTGACGAGCTCAGCTGGTCTCTTGCGTGACGTCATTTTCCATTTAACAGACCTCGTAACAGACTCTCAACAATGTCATATGTTATATCGTTTTGACATGGCACATGAAGGGAATATTTCTCCAATTAACAAAAGTTTTCCCTTTAACATGTTATACTAAATATCAAGAATACCACTACTAGAAGGTCTCGAGGCCATTATCTTTTCAGGCGCATAAGAGGATTGTCAGAAATGGTAGAGGAAGTGGAAAATATATATCCGATTTCTGTTTGACTGAGTAAGCTAATTTCATTTTATTGCGGAGCTCATATTACCCAGAGATAATATTTTTTTAAGAATGCGAGAGAGGTCGGATTAAACTTAAATTGCAATCTTATTCTGTATTACATCTGTAGGTAAGATAAATCAAATGGGGAATCCAAATTATTGACAGCAAAAAAGTAGAATTAATATCTCATATACTAATATTTTAAGTAAGTACTCTTCTCTAAAATATTTTAATTATTCATATATATTATATTATGTAGACCGAAATAGCTCATTAGTAAGTAACTGTGCTAGTAACTCCAAGGACCGGTTCGAATCTGTCTATATAATATTATTTTCCTATAGCTGTGAGTAAACCCTGTGGGTTCATCAAGCCTTAATAAGTGGGTATACTTAATTTGGGAAAATCTGGCGATCGAACGTGTTCCTTACAAAGTACTGCACCTCTGACCCTTCACTGCTTGTTGTATTTTTTTTTTAATATTATCGCTTTAATTTAGAATTTAATTAGTTATAGTATTCATATATATTAAAGCAAATGAAGTGTTTTAAACTTCACTAAGGATTATAAATCATTTTGAAATAAATAATAATAAAAGAAATAAAATTGTGAAATACTGACAAAAATTAAATTCTACAAATCTAAGCTAAAAATGAAAAAAAAAACAATTATGGTAAGAACAAAAAAAAAATTAAAATAAATATATTTAGTGGTTTATTCTTCGAAGGTAATTTTCTGCTTATTTCTGGTTTTAATTATTTTGGGATTTAATTAGCATTCATACTTTAATTTTATTGATTTTACATCAATATATTAATAGTGCCGAAGTTTCGGGCTATGCTATGGTCTATTACTATTTCACACCCTCACTTCCAAAAAAACAAGAAAATTTTAAAGTAATTTTTTCCTAGACCCCTATTTTTCGATGGGAAATGCTAATGGCTTTTGCTTCGATACACTTTTTCACGTTTAAAGGTATTACAGTAATTAAAAAAAAATAAAAATTATCTTAGTCCTACATAATTATTAAACTGTTTCAAGTTATGAATAATAATTTGTTCTTTACAAAATATTTTGATTTACCTCCCAAAAATCATGTTTTCACTTTGTCTCTCCAAAATATCCAACCTTCACTTCCCCATTTAAAATGATAATTTAAAATATTCCAGCACTACATGAATGATCAAATCAATTTGTTTTATGACCCCTCCATAGTAATTTCTGACATAAGTGGATTTATCTAGAAATAACCAACCTATTCTAACCACGGTGAAGGGTCAAGTTTTCATTTCGTGAGACCACCACAAAAATGAAAGTCCATCCCCAAGGCCGGATTCGAACCGGCGCCACTGAAGTCAAGTCTCTCAACTACAAACGGGCCCATTAGTGAAATCTGCGCATATTCAGATAATGAGCCAAATAGTCACGTCTAATAATAAACTGTTAGGAGATAATGTAATAAAAAATTGCATCCATCTTCCACAGCAAGGTTTTATTTTATTTAAATATAAAGGCAAAATTATTTTACCAATTTTAACAAAATGTAGTACGTTTCGGGCAATACTCCATCTTTAGGAACAAAAAAGGTTTTTGTTTTGTTTCACCGAAATCATAAAATATCTGTTTTCTTTTAAAGCTTTTATTTACAAATTTATATATGAAAAGTACAGCTGGGCTATGAATAATTTTTTTATGTAGTATACAGTAATGTAATAATGGATGTAAAAGATAAAGATAAACTAGAAAAAAAATAAAGTGCTAAGAACACAAGAGGTCAGGAATAAGACAAGATTCGCACCAGGGATTCCCATTACTCCTGCCAGGAGGGGACAAATTCTTCCTGTCTCCTGTTCCCTCGAGAGCAGCTTGGAGGAGGATAAAGAAATAGAAAAGGATAAATGAATATAATGCATTAGAGGAGCAGAGGACAGGTCAAAGAAAACCTCCCCAAGGATTGGACAAATCCTCCAGGTCCAGCTGACAAAGTTTCCATGCTAATAGCTTCTTCCAGCAACCTCTAGAGGTCTCCTCCGTCGATCCTTTCTTATTCCAAGGGTCGTTTGTATGCGTCATTGCCAACCCTCCCTAGTCTTTTATAACTCCTTTTTCTTCCTCCTTCCACTCCCGGGGCGACTGATGTCCCTCCTGAGGTTGAAGGCAAGAAATGGCAAGAGCCCCCATCCATCGTTGAAATGGAATCCACAGCTAATGGGCCTCAATACTTAATAAACTATTACATTAATCAGGTCTCCGAGACTTGGTGTTGCGGTCGATAAATAACCATAGGAACAAAAAGAAAAATACTAGAATGTAAAACATGTATGTATATATATATACATTTGCTAAACAGAAAA
>NW_027107582.1:126117-141216 GCF_000696795.3 Halyomorpha halys | reverse complement strand
AATATATTATGTTTATTGATTTTTGATTTTTTTCTTGGCAGTAGATGATATATATTTTCGAAGGTCTTAAGGCTTTGTCTATGATAAAACAATTATATTGGGGCGATGGTTTGATACTTTATTTCTCATAGTCATTCCCTACAGTGAATAAAAAAAAATAAACTTGACTAGTTTGTATTTAAGTTGAACATCAAAATATACAGAATACAAATTAAGATTTAGAAACATTTTTGGAGTGGGTAACTCATTGGTAAGGCAGTCCTAGGTTCCTGAGTCAAGATAATATTCTGTTTTACTGTAGCCGTGAGGCAACCCTGTGTTCCACCCAGCCTCATCAAATGGGTACCCATAATTGAGTAAGATTATGTCTTACACAACCGTTAGTCTAGTAACAGTACTTCACACCTAAGCCTTCATGGATTATAGCGGTCCTAATTTTTTTTTTTTTTAAATAGAAATATTAAAATTGTTTTGTAACTGAGTTTTAGGTCTGTTAAGACCTTGGTGTACTATAGTGCAATAAGTCTCGTAGTTTGTTCTTGGTACACTGACTTGTATAATGCTGAATTATTATTATTTTTTTTAATCCTATAGTATCATTAATAAAGAGCGGGTTGGCTAAGCAGGTAAGGCACTATGCTACTAACTCCAAGCACCCGGGTTCAAAATTCAGTTATATCAGATATTTATTTATTCTGTTATTGTAGCCATGAGTCAACCCTGTGGGTTTTTGGGGGATTCTCAAGGGGTCCACCCAGCCTCATAAAGTGGGTTTACCCTTAATTATGAAAAAATCTAGCAGTTGAGGGTAATCATGAACAAATTAGATCAAAATCGTTAGAACATTATTTTTAATAAGAAGATTAATTTTAAAATATTAAATGATATGAACTAATATTAGTTAATAACGTAATGTATTTCAGAATCTAATTCGAGGATTCCTATCTCTGATCCTATCATACTCTTATAACCCCTTTTTTCATATCTATTTTTCTTTTTTTACGTGTTACTACGTCTCTTGTTCATTTTTAACCTTGTAGTTTGTGTAATTTTTTATATTCTTATCATTGTTTATTGTATATTAATACTTTTTTATCTCTTCTTTTGTTTCATTTGTATATAATTTTCTTTTCACACTTTTTTACTTAGTTGTAACCCTACCTTAATTTTTTTTTTTTTTGTACCTTACTTTGTTAACATATTTTTGGCTTTTTTTGTCTCTTTTTTCTTGATGAAGCTATACAAAGTGGGACGAAACGTCGTCAAATAAATAGTTGATAACTATTTTTGTTTCTCTTTTGACCGCATATGTATGATAATCTTTTTTACTTTCATTCACCGATTATCCTGGGAAGTGATGATTTTTTATTCTGCACCTCGCTCATTGGGAACAGTAACGAAGGACATCGGAAGAATGAGTCGAGAGGAGGATCGATCCCCGATGACACGGGCTATTATTCGACTGATACCCCCCTCCTTTCCCCCCTTGGACTGAATAAGATCGAATGAAAGAGATAATGGGGGACCTTTCCCATTTGATCCGGTCGCAACAGCGCCCCCCTCCCCTCCCCACTAACCCCCAAACGAACCCCCCTATTCAGTTCCCGGACATGCGATGTGGCTATTAGTGTCCTTCTAATGAACCCTCGAAATAATTAATTACATACCTAAACGCAGGTAACTAAATTGAAGATTCCTTTTGGGTTATATTAACAAAAATTCAATTTTTAATTACGTTATCTGAATATTTCAATTTCTGAACTTTATTTATTGATAAATATTACAATCTGCCACAATGTTGTTAGGCAATAGCTAATAGTGATAACTGATCACATTCATACTAAATAAAAAAATAGATAAATAAAAAATAACATAAAATAAAATAAATAAATGAAAAAATACATAAAATCTCCTCTAAATATATATAAACAGAAGGATACAAATCAAACTATGTACATGTAAATAAAAAAAATAATTATAATAAAATAAAAAAATAATCACTAGTCACATTTACAGTTTTATATAGAATATTTACACTATCCTGCATAGATGCAGTTTAGTTTCAAAATTTTGATTTATTTCAGGTAAAGAAACAATTTCGTGTTTTTTTTCTGTTCAATCGTTGCCAACTCTATACAGTAAACGCCAATTGAGAACTTGTATACACTAGTAACTCGTCCGTGGTAGAGATATTTGCCAAAGTAAAATCACAAAATAATAATTTTTCGTTTATTCAGAAAACTATTTTGCTTTTTGAAATACTGTAGCTCGGGAACTATCGAATGTAAACATTTCCCTTCGTTCAGTTTGGTTGCGCCAATGAAAATTATTTTATTTAAAAACTTTATAAAATTGTTGTATAAATGATTGTGAACATGAATAAAGTGCAGTGCATTTTCAAAAATTTATCATGATCAAACAGCGAAAAACTAATTTTGATTGTAAGGTCAAAGGTGATCTGAAAGTATATGGGGTATATGACAGCTTAGTGACGTGACAAAGCTCTAATGCTCACAATTTAGTAATTTGAGTACCGCAAATATAATTTCTCTACATCTTGCAACCTATCCAGTTTCTAATAATAATACATAAACATCATAGGAAGCCTTTTTTTTTTTTTTTTTTTTTTTTAAATTAGAAGTAAACAAAAGAGAATATATGAAGTGAAGTAGGAAAAATAAGTTCTATTATATTAATAAAAACACATCCTCCTCGAAAGTTGAAACTGTAGTGGCTAAGAAACTTATAGAAGAAAATAATGGATAATTGGAGTTTTAGCCACTTACTCAGCCTCCAATGGCTCATTACTAATGACGCGGTGAAGGGGATGCGCTGGGATCTCAATGAGCCCTGCTCTTTCCCTAGGGGATCCTCAGACCAATAGTGTAAATATTGTATATTACAAATGTGAATTAGTGATTATAGTTTATTCTATTATTTTATTTTTTATTATTCAGGCACATAGATTTTTATCCTTCTGTTTATATATATTTAGAGAGAGATTTTATTATTTTTTTTTTTCATTTACTTATTTACTATATTCTTATTTTATTTTTTATTTTAGTATGAATGTGAATAGTTATGACTATTATCTATTGCCCAACAATTGCAGATTGTAATATTTATCAATGAATAAAGTTTAGAAATTTAAAAAAAAAAAAAAAAACCTATTCTAGGAATAACAATACTTAACTCCCTTGAAGAGTAGGATCTATTTCAATGGTATACTCAGTTTTTGTATAAAAAATATTTAAAAAAAAAAAAAAAAAATCAACACGATAAGTATACAATAACTACGGAGGTAAAAGATAAAAAAAATTCTCGAGACTGAAACTCAGCGAATTGTTGATGGTTGTTGATACTGCTTGACCCATTTTGCTCACTGTGGGTTTAGCAGGCTCTCATTAAAAGATAGACTGAATAAAGTCTTTGTCGACTATGTTTATTATGGAACGGGTAACTTCCAGCTCCAGTCTCCAGGGAACTCACTGAATTATGTTCTCAGCTCCTCAATGATTTTACATTTATTTTTTTTAAGCCCCGCGATGTTGGAGAGCTCTATTATCAAAGATTTTTTATTCTTTTTTTTTCTCTTTCTTACAAGGAATAACAAGTCCTTAGTTCATAATTTAATGACTTTGCTTTTTTCTTGAGATTTTTTAAATTGATTTAATTATCCTCACTTATACTGTGACCCCTTCTAAGTCCCAAAAAAAGTTTATACCATTTAAAATAAATTAAAATAAAGTAATATCTTAGCATTTAGTTTTATTAGACTATCTCAAACTTACTTTCCATATATCAGTTAAATATTCATTTAATAAATATTCTATTATTAAAAATATTAAAGAAACGGTAAATTTAAAATCAGACATATTATGTTGATAGCATTAACAAAATTGGTGTTCAATAATAAAATGGTCGTAAGCCTACTAACTGCCCTAAAGTATCCTTTAATAATGCTAGTACTACTGTCAAACAGATCCGCTACTTTGGACTGTATCTAGACCAGTGACTCCCAAAATGGGTGCAACTGCCCCCTTGTGGGCGCTGCAGCGATTCAGGGGGGTGATGAATAAGTTTTTACGATCAAAAAATATTACTTCTGACGAGAATAGAACCGAGGATTACTAAATTGGTAGGAGCACACCAGGTACACCCTTCTCATTAAGATGATTTCGATGTTTTAACTTTTTTTGTTTTACATTCTACTATGAGTTCAATAAATAGTTTCATAATTTCCTAGTTGGATATTTCTAATTTACACCTTTCTTTGCTATAATTTACATTTTATTATTTTCGTTTCATGCGTTTAAAAAAAATTGCTAAAGCCTTTATAGAAAAAAAAAATCAGAAAAATGTAAAAAAAAAATCGAACATATGAAGTGGAACTTTCGATTAATCAATTTCATGGAATAAGTTTCTATCGCACCTCATGCTTATACCAACCTTAAAAATGTAATTTTAATTTTCAACAATTTTTCGTTTTTAAGATATTCACTCACACACAGTAACACGGACACACAGCATGTCCCAGTGCCCAGCAGTAGAATAAAGCGAGGGAGATGTGAACATGTATATATATAATACATTATCTTAACTATTAAAATTATAATAATATAAATCGTCTTTTGCCGACCTGCACTCTAGCGGCTTTTCCTACAATTTATATCAATGTACCCTGGATTCTCTTCCTATAACCTTACTCTCGCATTTCTTGCTTTCTTCATTCCCCTTTCTCCATTTATTTCTTCTTATCCCCTGTTCTTTCCTTTTACAATATAGTTTTTCATTATTAATTTAACTAATTCTTTATAGATTCATTACACTGTATCATTTATTTATTACTCACATTTATATGTCTATAAATAATAATGTAATCAATATACTACTGTCTTTGTCCATAGTTATTAATCAACTTTTTTCTCTCTAAATGATGGTTGCTGTCTTTTTGTTTTTATAGCCCTGATAAAGACCTGAAAATCAGGTCGAAACGTCGGCATAAATACATATTTTCTTGTTTATTTATGTTGTTTCTTTGCTGACCCCCCCCCCACCATCATCTCCAATCAGTAATCTACGGTCAACTATCTACACCTGATTAAAAAAGAGTTACTTTTTCAGACAATTTTAGGTTAGATGTAAGTTCAATTTAGAAAAGTAGTAAAAAAACAAAAAAAAAACAACAACTCGTATGTATGAGAGCTTCCCTGTCAATTTCCTAATGCCTTGGTTCTATTCCCTTCCCGTGACAAGAGCCATCTAGAACTCTCGGTATCAGGGCGTTTAATCTGTTGGATGAAGTGGAAGCGTTGCCGAGTGAATGATACATGAGGCCCGGAGGGAAGTTGGGGCAACTAATCCGTACAGAGGTAAGGAGCCCCTCGGCCCAACTTGTAGCGGGGAT
Organism: Halyomorpha halys; assembly: GCF_000696795.3. Classification (NCBI taxonomy): domain Eukaryota; kingdom Metazoa; phylum Arthropoda; class Insecta; order Hemiptera; family Pentatomidae; genus Halyomorpha; species Halyomorpha halys. The sequence goes on along the minus strand of NW_027107582.1, from coordinate 135,809 downwards.
TCCCGCGAAAACTAATCGGCCAAGTCCGGGTGATTGGATTGCCGGACGGGACTTGCGGATTACATCTCTCCAGCTCTCAAGCTCCAGCACGTGTGTACTTCCAGAAGAGAGCTTTGGCTAATTACGTTGACGAGGACTTTGTTCTTTTTCTAATCCTCTTTCTTTTCAGCCATGAGAGATTTACTCCGGTCGTGACACGAGTGCCCCGCTTCATCGCCTTTTATCTTTATAGTAAGAGGGCCCGATCCTTATTACCTAGTTCACTAAACATACATTAACAATTAGTCATAAAATAAATTTCTAACATACATAAAAAGAAAACGCATTTTTAGGGGTCCTAAAACTGAATGGTGCTTACTAATGAAAAGCATATAATATAAAAACGAAAAAGTATTAAATACATAAAAGGAAGATGATCCCGGGTGGGGTTAAAATAACTCAAGCAGTTAATAAACTATTCATTGTGAGCCAACGTTTCGTCCCACTTTGCAGGACTTCATCAGAACAATAAAAGATACAAACAGCTAAAATAATGTATCAAAGTAACATGAAATAAAAATAAACTAAGTTATGGTCTAAAAATGATTCAAAATATAAAAACATTTTATATTTTAATTATTTATATTACTGATCTACATGACTGTAATGAGGCCAATCTGGACATATGGAGTTGATCTTTGGGGCTCTACTAAACCTTCGAATTCCTCTCGTATCAATCCTTACAATCCAAAATCCTTCGTAAAATCCTCAATGCTCCTTACTTTGTCAAAAATAAAATCATACAGACCTTAATGTTCCCTATGTTACCGATCTAGCCCGAACCAGATATCACTCCTTCCATTATAAACTCTCTAACCACTCAAACCCCTTAATTTATAATATTCCATCCTCTTTCATTCCTGACAATCCTCCGAGGCGCCTGAAAAGAAGATGGCCACGAGACCAGCTAATGTAAAATGTCATTAGAGTGCTACCAATGGATAGTTTCTCTACACGCCTGTAACACTCCAATTTAACTTAGATCAGATTTACTAAATGTATTATAATGTACAGTTGTAAATAGCAATAAATAAAAATTAAAAAAAAAAAATTTACTTTTATATAATATTTATTTAATTTAAGTTTTTGAGTTCGTTTACCTCCCTTACGTCCACGTTTACTTCCTATTTTATCCAACTTTATCTGTTTTATATAATTTCTCTCTTACATTGACTCTATATTCTTCGAATCTCTTTGTTTTAGCCCTGAAGAAGGCGAGTGGGAGTCGAAACCTCACCAATAAATAAATAGGTGAATTTTATTTTTCTTCTTGACAGTTAAAAAAGAAATGAAAAATTTATAATTAAAAGATAGAGCGCGGTAGCCCCAGGGTAAGGTGCGTGGCTACTAATTCCAAGGACCCGAGTTTGAATTCGACTGGGCAGAAATTGTTTTCTGTTGCACTGTAGCCGTGTGTAAACTCCTGTGGGTTCTGGAACCCTCCTTGCGGTCCACCCAGCCTTCTAAATTGGGTACCCTTCATTGGGCAAATATCTGGCAGTCAAGAGTGATTCTGACCAAATCACCTCCTTGCACAACCGTTGGTGTACTAACAGTACTCCCTTACAAAATACTGAACCCCTGACCCTTCATGAGCTTTAGCAGTACAGATTTAATTTTTTTTTTTTTTTAAATGTTATAAAAACATATTATGGCTTGAAGTAAAGAAGTTCAACAAAATTTATTTTAGGAATAAATAAATCATATTCGTCGTCTAAAACTCTTAAATTAGAAATTTATTACTTTTTTTGTTTTTCTACTAGTGATTGTTACTCATATAATAGTTCATAACTGCTCTGCATTTCATCCAATTTCTACCAAAATACAACCGTTGTAAAGCTTGTCTGTTATTTTAACCTACATTAACAAGATTTAATACCTTCATAAGGGTGAAATATTGGTTTCAAATAAAGAAAATATTTTCAAACGTTTTATTTTATGTCTCTGGTTCTAATTTATTTAAGTAAATTCGGTTTGTGCCGTTTGTTGCAGTTTATAAAGCCCTAAACCACTGAAAATCGTATAGATTAGTTGAGTCATTTTGGAATTCTATTTTTTTATCAAATATTTTTATTACATAATGTTATTTACCGCTATAAACTAAATGGATATAATAAGAAATTTACTCAATCATTAATCCAACGAGTAAATAATTATATTAATTAGTTATATTAATTATAAAACTTTTGAATTGTATTTAATTAATCTACATAAATCCCTAGATGTTGTAATTCCGATGCATTGTCCAATCTGCTAGAGAAATACAAATAAAATATCCTAAGATCCTAACTACTATCCACCACTGTATCTTCCATAATGCACTATGGGAGTCTCAAAGGTACTACGGTCTAGGCAGTTATGACTGCGAAGTGAAATAAACGGATACACACTTCTGTTTTTATTTATACATTAATTTATAATAATAAAATTATTTAAGAAGAATAATTTTTTATAACTAACGACACATATGGAATAATATTTAGCTAAACCATTTGACACTAAAACCATTTACATAGCATTAAGTTGTGATATTACAGTATAGCATTAATGCAAATTGGCAAGCTAGGGAAATTATAACATTAGATTAATAATGGACCATTCAGGGCAACAAGACTACTGCTTGTTGTAGCATATGCTATTGTATCACATCAACATATCATATTATATATGATGAGAAGTCTACACACTACATTTCGTACAATGGAGCTATCTAAACTTCTGTCAAGCATATCACTGATGTATTATGCTAAACATGTTACTGATCAATACATATATTGTATTGTGATTTCACGAGCGGTAATATTTAGATTATAAATGTCTGTTTAATGCATATAATATAATGAGTTCGTGACCTGGTGTAACCGATTGACTGATTTTTAAAAAAATTATTAACTTCATGTGATGAATATTTCACAAATCAATTAGCGAATTAAATTTGGGTACTTGTTAGTTTAGCATCGCCACTCTAGAATATTAATTTATCTAATACTAACTGACCCAGTGATTGCTATATTTGAGGGTGTATATATATTAATTGAACACAATGATAGTTTATTATAAATTATTGTATTTAGTTAAAATTTAATATTTTAACTTAACGTATACTTTGTTATTATGATTTGGTAACATAAATTAAATATTATACGCGAAAAGAAACGAAAATGAAATTTGTATTGTTTGTCAGATCAACTGACTTATGAAAGTCTATTAAAAGATTTTTTTTATCTTTAATTTTTTTTTTTTTTATTTGCACCTGTAAATGTACTTTACAACCAGCAAATGAGATGTCCTGGCATGAGTAAGCAATGAATTCACACCAGCATCGAGCAGACATAAAAAAATATGAAGTTCAATAATAATACAGTATTTTCGAAAACCCTAAGGCGTTGCTCTTTACTTAGTTTAAGAGGCAAAGTATCGCATCCATAAAGAACAGTGGGCAGGATAATAGTTTTGGAAATTCTTTTGAGTTTTTGGATATAAGGCGCGAGCTATGCAATTTCTATATTAATTTAGACTGTATACATTACATAAATGGGGAGTATACGATATAGAATAGAAACCACAGCCTTACGTCAGAATTTTTGATATTTCTTCACCAGAATCTATGATTCATCCTAGATAATTTCTTTAATCTAATCGGAAAAACAAATATTTCAGTTGAATCATGCCAATTTTAAGTGCTCCACATCAACTAAAACTCCTCCCTGCATTTAAAATAATTTTCCTCTACATTTTCACAACTTCCTAGAAATAAAATCTAGGAAAAAAATAAATAGAATCTTCGAGCTTACATAAATTTATTAAATTCTATTCTCATCTTAATAATTAAAAAAAAAAATTAAGTTGTGCATACAATCGAAGCTTCTAAAACAATTTTATGAATTTCTGTACGTACTTATAACATTAAATTACCACGTTTGATCAGATTTGAGTTCAATATCATATTTTTTTTCCTAGCTTTGAATTCAGCTAAAAAATCAAATTATGGAAAAATATTGAAATAAAAATAATTTGATATTACAAAAATAAGCACGTTTTATCCCACAATTTTACACGCTTTAATTTTTTTTTCTGCACACATATGCAAGTTTTACATTTTTTGGGCAAAATTTTAGTTTTTGTTACATAAAATTGAATGCTTGAATAAAGTTCTCATATTATAAACATAGGTATATAATATAAGATATACAAATACATGTATGTATGCCCATATTGATTCATTTTATAATTTTCTTCTCTTATTTAATTTCTGGCTGAAAATTGAAGAATTTCAGGCCTAACTCAACCTAAAAAACCAAACAAGTAAACAATAGTTCTTAGAATTGTACTAACCAGTGATATCGGGAAAAAATATCAGCCTTGCATATATTAGGTTTTTAATATATTAAAATATCATATTCGCTATTTAAATTATTTTGCAAAAACAAAAATCTACTGGTCTGATCGATATTTATCGATATTTATATATCAATATTTACATTGAAAAAAATTCTTCATTGATTTATTATTTGATAGTTTTTTGTTAATGGTATGTTCGTATATAAATACACAATTTAAAAGCTAAGTGGAAGAACAAATTTTGAGTGAATTTTTAAGAGTAATCTCTTTGGGGCAAATATTTTTAAATAATCATTTCTTAGTAGCGCCTTGCATATTTTTTATGAAATATAAAATTGAGGTTTTGTTATGAAGTTAAAAAATTTAAGCCTTCACGAAATGAATAAATCTTTTATCACAATCAGTCTTCCAATAACACATCAATTATGGACAAACATTTAGGTTTTTAATCAGAGTAGTTAAGTTACTTATGTGGAGAATATTTAGCAAGTTTAATTTGATTCAAAGTAGTTTAAAAAACCTATCCGTGTATCAATAATATAAATTTAACAATAAAGTTGATTATGGTAGGATTTGGGATTTTTTAGTTTTTGCTGCACAAATAACCGATCTCTGAACCTTAGACATCATATTTAATTAAAATAAGATTATTATTGGAACTGAAATTACATAAATAAATTATAGTAATTAAGATAAATTAATCACTAATTATTAGCTATTGATCATTGAATCCAATTACATTAATGACTTAGTATTGAGAGTCATTAGCTAATTATAATATAGACAAGCTATGAATTATCGATATTGTTACTAAATTATTCAAACATTTGAGATATCATATATAACAAAATATTTACTATTCCATAGAATTTTTAATAAATAATACCATCATAAGGTGGATTTTATTTATATATCTTTCACTATTTCAATTACCCCTCTCGAGGAGGAAAATGATCAGGCAAGAAGAGAAATACTTTATTTAGCCATACTGCCCAAATACATTGGGTTGCCAAAATATAATATATACCAAAATATCAGGTGATGGTGTATGATCCCCAGAGAGTCCAAAATAATATTTTCCGCTAAGATGGCAATATCCCCGATGCTAACACCTAGGCCTTCTAAGAAGCTCCTTGTTCTATCTGGTATTGTTCCGCGAGATCCAAACCAGAGGTCTCTCACGGTGAACTCTCTCTCTGCGAAGGTCTCACGGAATTTTTCCGTAAGGAAAATGATGCATTTTTAATATATTTCCTTCTTTTCCATTTCCACTTCACCAACCTAGTCGAAGTTATTATTCTCAAATCTCACCGTCGGATCCAAAACGATATTGGCTTAGAAGCCGTGCCACCAGTTTTAGAGATAAATTCAGGTAATTAGATAACCCATATAATTCTCCAGAAAATAAGGAATAAATTTGATAAAATGCATTTAAGAGAATATATACATCCAATTTATTAGGTAAGAGTTCCTTACGAAAAATAAAGGTGCTATGTTTATCAATTAGATGATATTTTATATCAACTCGTATTAGAACTGGTATAATATATAAGCATTGAAGGTAAAATTATTAGTTAAATATACATGAACGAAATGTGTTTATTTATAAAAGAAATGGAGATATTTAAATAATTAAGAACACCTAGGCAAAAGAAGAAAACTGTCTGTCGAAACCTGAGTACAATTTTAACAAAAGTACATAAATAACAGAACGTTTTAAAAAAATAAATTATATTCATCGGTCAAAAATGTATTTATTTATTTGTCTTACCTCCTAATTTTATTTATTATATCTATATATATTAAAAATATAAAACAACAATGCAGTATTTATATTAAAAGAAACAAAACAATTATATCGAAATTGCAACCAACTGGCCTTCATACGTTAACATACAGAGCTCTTTCTTGTGTAACCCGTCGTGCATAGTTTCTGAGAGCTCTCTAATTAGAGCCTTTTTATAAAATGAATAAATACTTTAATAAATAAGATAAATATATGTATTGTTTAAGGCTTAAGTACTAAATGAATTAACAATGTACATAAATAAAATATCAAGAAAAGTGTTACTATTCAAAGGCTTTCCTTGGCAAGTTGAGCTTCTTTACCGCTTTTTATGTATTATTATTATTTTTATGACATATTTTATATTATTTTTTATAGATCAAGTCCTCCAGTGAGGACCTATACAGCCCCAGAGTAGGAGTGTCAATATTCACGAATTGGAGCCACGGTGAAATAAATTATAAATAGATACCAACTTGCACTACTCTTAAACTTTTTAAAAATCAGATTCTATTGATTAAGTTAGAACACATATTTGACAACTGACCGATAGACAGAGTGGTATGAAACCTAAGTATTAGTTTCTAGTAAAAAATATAATCGTAAAATGTTTTTCAAACATGGCTACAGAATTGTAGTTTTTCACTTGTTTTCGCGATGAAGCTTAGATACTGAGAGCTCTATTCCTGACGTCGATAAAACCATTCTTCATTTTGGAGTATCAACTCAGGATAATGGATACGAGGGACCCCCGAAGGAGAGGATAATGTTTGGTTTTCATTTTATTAATGGAAGCTGTTCCTCGGATCGGATAGCAGCGGATCACGGAACCTACATAAATTCAGTTTTTAGCTTCCCTTTAGGGCCACCTGAATATTTCACAGGCTCGAATGAAGAGGGCGTAAAACATCTCCAGTACCGGTGAGGGGGAAATGAGGGCCTTCCGTACTTTGTTCTACTTTTGTCTGCTTCGATAGCAGCGCTTCTCAACACAATGTAAACTTTATTTAACACAGTCTGGAAAGTTGTAAATAAATGAAAGTTTTACTGACGAAGCAGAATATGTAAATACGTTTATAAATAGACAACAAATAACAGGAGTAAGCAAAGCTGGTATCACTAACAATATTTATTGGAGATTAAGAGGGAGAGAGAAACACTTCTAAAAGCAGTGGCACCCAACCGCATCGGGCTGATATACACACAACATACTAAGGCTAGTTGGACAATTGCTTATTAATATTATTATTATTACATTACATAGCCATAGAGATTTAACACTAAAATGCATAATAGTAGTTTGAGATTTTTATTATTATATTTTTAGGTGTTTAATAGTTTTGTTTTATTTTTCTACATTTTCATTTTTCGTTATATTTTTTACTTTTTTTTTTTTTTTTTTTTTAAACCATTATATTTTTTTTACATTTTTTTCGGTTGGCTGTACAGAACCTGTTGAACTTTGGCCGCTCATACCAGCCTTTTCCACGCCTGCCTTCATTGGGCAACTGCTGTCGTTTTCTGCAGGTAGCTTGTACGATTGCCATGGTAAGATAAAAACACTGGCGATATCTGCCTAGACAAAAGAGATTATGGGGGAAAACAAAAACACGAGCGATATGTTTAGACGAGAGTGGGCTTTGGTTTTGTCAAGGGGAATCTTCAGCACGTCCTGGATAGGAGAGTTGTGGCATCACATCGTTAGCGATTATATCTCTATAATTCTGGTGATACGGTGGTGACCGGAAAGGAAATATCGGTATACCCCAAATTAATGGTGTACCCCCTGCTATGTATCGAAGCATTAGCCATGATTACAACAATATCTCGTTTATTAAGGTTTTTGCTATCTGTCCCCGATACCTGGTTAGGGTAGGAGTCTCTTACTGCGTCCCCGGATATGAAAACATCTGTCTTAAGTTTGTCACATTACCAGAGGCCCCTGGGAAAATTAGATTGGCTAACCTTTAAGTGTTCAAACAAAAATGACAGGTTTGACGAGGGATCGGAATCAAATTAAGCAGCTGGACATGTCAAACATTTTTACACATTCTCGGCCCTGAGGAGGGGGACGCCCAATCAGAGAGGAGATTTAAAAATAAGGTAACGGCCCAAAAGGGAAGTGGGAGAAAAATACAGAGGAAATCTAGAAGAGCCAGACGGAGACACTCTACAGGAAGGCTTAGACGGGTGAGGACCATAGTCAGGAGGCAGGCTTAGAAGATGCACTTTGACCAAACGGAGTCGTGAGAAGGGCCACGAGACCTGGACATCCCTTATGAACGACACCTACGGCACTACATTTCACGGCATCAGCAGCTATAAGTATAAAATTAACCAATAAGTAATAATGTAATAATCTATATTTTATGGCAACCTTTATCTGAATCATTTTAATCATAATAACAAATTGTAATTAAATACTTAGTTTCTTTATGTAGTTTATATACTATTATATAACCCAATATACCACCTTTTATTATACTATATAATTAATCGTAATAACATTTAATAAATATAAAGGTATTTAATTGGTAAACTTGTAAACGCACAAACAGCCTTTGGAAAGGAATCCAATTATAATAATAGTTTTTTAGGACTCAATTTATAATCAATTAATTAACTTATTTTTGGATAATTGCCTTCAGCGATTATCCTGGCATCCCGATCAATCTGTCATTGGTACATAGCACCTTATAACCTATTTTATGAGGCTGGGTGGACCTCAGGAAGTCTTTATAACCCACTGGGTTAACTAACATCTTCAGAGTAACAGAAAATAATTATCTGCCCAGCCGGATCCGAACCCGGGTACTTATATATAAATATAATTAGATATAGGCTAATAAATTTATTATTTATAAATGTATTAATTTATTACCATCATTTATTAATTTATTATTATATCAATAAAATAATCCGTCACGGTTATAAGATTTAATCAAACCGATATTAACAGTCGCCATCAATAACTAACACGAGATAACTGTCGCTTAGCTGTTAATTGAATGAATCCAACGATTCATCATTCAACAGATTCATTCATTATCGCCGAGAGTTGGCCACAGTTTGCTCAAGACAAAAGGCAAGATGGATCAGAATCCGGTCAATTTAACTCCTTCAACTCGGAGCATTCGCAAAACCAACAACGCTTTTAAGCCATGCGTAATTGTGTCAACTCATTTCTGAAGGGGCTAACCTAACACCATCAATTCTTGGATTAGCATCAATAGAATAATCAGAATTTACAGAAAAATTTAAAATGAAGTTTTTAAATAACTGATTACGATATAAGCTTTTTTTAAATATCGCAAGTTTCCAATGTCATAAAAAACAAAAATAGACTTAAAATAAGATTAAAAATCAGAAACATGTAGTTCTGTAATATAGTATAAAACAAATTAAACGATCTAAAAGAAATTAACTTGAGGATTAAAATAAATTCATATAAATCCAACCAAATCACGTTTACCCTTCGACGTAAACCCATGACCTCTTCCCCTACAATATCCTTTAATAATACCCC